>NW_016107785.1:1905457-1907833 GCF_001604975.1 Cebus imitator | reverse complement strand
ATGCTGGGATTCTGCTGGAAATATCTGTTTTTAGAGTCTCCAAAGAAGGGGTTTCTAAACTGCTGCATACTCACATCAGTTTTCCTATGTAAGTTGAATGCACACATAGACGACCATTCTGTTAGATTGTTCCATTTTCGTTTTAGAAAAGGGTATTTCTCATTACAGAGCATACTCCCATTCACTCAGTAATGTCCGAACACAGCTCCTAGAAGAAACGTTTTTCTAACTCGCTGAATGTAAACATAGATTCCATTCCCTTAGTTGAACGAACACACAGCAGAGCAGTTTGAAAGATAAGTTTCTTCTGTGTTTTAGACGCAGTCTTACTGCTATTTCTTATACGCCAGGATTTTGCTGGAATGTATCTTTTTACATTCCCCAGAGAAAGTGTTTATAAACTGCGGCATACCTGCATCAGTTTAACTCTGTAACTGAATGCACACATTAAGAACCATTCTCTTAGATAGATCCTTTTCCGTTTCAGATCCTGATGTTTCTCATTACAGCTTATACTCCCATTCACTCAAGAATGTCCAAATGCAGGTCCTAGAAAAATGAGTTGCTAACTTGCTGAACCTAAATATAGATTCAAGTCCCTTAGTTCAACGAACAGACATCAGAGCAGTTTGAGACATACGTTTCTTCTGTGTTTTAGATGCTATTTCTTATATGCAGGGATTTAGCTGGAAAAGTCTGTATATCGATTCTCCACAGTAATGGTTTCTAAACCACTGCCAACAAACCTAACTTTAACTCTGTAAGTTGAATACACAGATTGACAACCATTCTGGTAGATAGCACCATTTCCGTTTTAGAATCAGGTGTTTCTCATTACAGCATATATTCACCTTCAATTGGAAATGTCCAAAGGCAACTCCTTGAAGAAACTCGTTTCTAACTCACTGAATCTAAACATAGACGCAACTTCCTTAGTTGAATGAACACACTGCAGAGCACTTTGAAAGATACGTTTCTTCTGTGTTTGGGATGCAGTCATACTGCTATTGCTTATATGATGGGATTTTGCTGGAAATATCTGTTTAACTCTGTAAGTTGAATGCACACATTTACAACCATTCTGTTAGATAGCTGTTTTCATTTTAGAATAAGATGTTTCTCATTGCAGCATATAATCACATTCACAAGGGAATGTCAAAATGGGGCTCCAAGAAGAAATGGGTTTCTAATTCGCTGAATCTAAACATAGATGCAACTCCCTTAGTTGAATGAACACACAGCAGAGCAGATTGAAAGATACGCTTCTTTTGTGTTTTAGACGCAGTCTACTGCTGTTTCTTATATGCCGGGATTTTGCAGTAAATATTTGTTTTTAGATTCTCCACAGGAAGGGTTTCTAAACTGCTGGAAACACACATCAGTTTAACTCTGTAAGTTGAATGCATCCATTGACAACCATTCTGTTAGATAGCTCTGTTTTCGTATTAGAACCAGATGTTTCTCATTACAGCATATAGTCCCATTCACTCACGAATGTCCAAATGCAGCTCCTAGATGAAAAGGGTTTCTAAATCGCTGAATATAAACATAGATCCAACTCCCTTAGTGGAACGAACACACACCAATGCAGTTTGAAAGGTATGTTTCTTCTGTGTTTTACATGCAGCCTTACTGCTATTTCTTATATGTCATTACTTTGCTGGAAATGTCTGTTTTTAGACTCTCCACAGAAAAGGTTTCTAAACTGCAACTCCCTTAATTGAACGAACACAGAGTGGAGCAGTTTTTAAGACACATTTCTTCTGTGTTTTAGACGCCATCTTACTGCTATTTTTTATATGCTGGGATTTTGCCGGAAATGCCTGTTTTTTGATTCTCCACAGAAAGTGTTTCTACACTGCTGCAAACACACCTCAGTTTAACACTGTAAGTTGAAAGCACAGATTGACAACCGTTATGGTAGATAGCTCTGTTTATGTTGTAGAATCAGATGTTTCTCATTACAGCTTATACTCCTGTTCACTCTGGAATGTCCAAATGCAGCTCCTAGAAGAAACGTGTTTCTAACTTGCTGATTTTAAAAATAGATTGAACTTTTGTGATTGAACTTTTGTAATTGAACAAACACACAACTGAGCAGTTTGAAAGATATGTTTCTTCTGTGTTTTAGATGCAATATTATATCTATTTCTTGTATTCCAGGTTATTGCTGGAAATGCCTGCTTTTAGATTCTCCACCAAAAGGTTTTCTCAACGGCTGCATACACACATCAGTTTTAATCTGTTTGTTGAATTCACACATTGACAAACATTCTGTTAGGTAGCTCCTTTATCGTTTTGGAACCAGATGTTTCTCATTACAGCACATACTCCCATTCACTCGGGAATGTCCAAACACAGCTCCTAGAAGAAACG
>NW_016107785.1:1902626-1905332 GCF_001604975.1 Cebus imitator | reverse complement strand
CCTTACTGCTATTTCTTATATTTCAGGATATTGCTGGAAATGCATGTTTTTAGATTTTCCACCAAAACAAGTTTCTAAACAGCTGCATACACACAGCAGTTTAGCTTTGTAAGTTAAATGCCCACATTGACAACTATTCTGTTAGATAGCTCCGTTTTAGGACCAGATTTTTCTCATTACAGCATTTACTCCCATTCACTCAGGAATGTCCAAATTCAGCTCCTAGAAGAAACGTGTTTCTAAATCTCTGAATCTGTACATAGATTCAACTCCTTTAGTTCAACAAACGTACAACACAGCAGTTTGAAAGATATATTTCTTTGATGTTTTAAACACAGTATTACTGCTTTATTATGGGACGGTACTTTGCAGGAAATGTCTGTTTCTAGATTCTCCACTGAAAGTGGTTCTAAAGTGCTGCATACACACATCAGTTTAACTCTGTAAGTTGAATACACACATTGAAAACCATTCTCTTAGATAGCTCCATTTTCATTTTAGAACCAAATGTTTCTCCTTACAGCAGATACTCCCAATGACTTAGGAAAGTCCAAATGCAGCTCCTAGATGAAACCTGTTTCTAACATGCTAAATCTAAACATATTTTCAACTCCCTTAGTTGAACATACACACAACAGAGTAGTTTGAAAGATGTGTTTCTTCTATGTTTTAGATGCAATCTTACTGCTATTTCTTATATGCGGGGATTTTGCTGGAAATGTCTGTTTTTATATTCTCCACAGAAAATTTTAACCTTCTTCATACACATATCAGTTTAACTCTGTAAGTTGAATGCACACATTGACAACCATTCTGTTAGATAGCTCCGTTTTCATTTTAGAAACAGATGTTACTCTTAACAGCATATACTCCCTTTCACTCTGGAATATGCAAATGTAGCCATTAGAAGAAACGTTTTTCTCCCTTGCTGAATCTAAACATAGATTCAACTCCCTTAGTTGAATGAACACACAGCAGAGAAGTTTCAAAGATAAGTTTCTTCTGTGTTTTACACACAGTCTTACTGCTATTTCTCATATGGCAGGCTTTTACTGGAAATGTCTGATTTCGGGTTCTCCAAAGAAAGAATTTTTAAACTGCTGCATACACACATCAGTTTAACTCTGTAAGCTGAGTGCAGACATTGACAACCATTCTGTTAGATACTCCAATTTTTTTTAGAACCAAATGTTTCTCATTACAGCTTACACTCCCATTCACTCGGTAATGTCCAAATGCAGCTCTTAGAAGAAACGTGTTTCTAAATCACCAAATCTAAACTAGATTCAACTCTCTTCATTGAATGAACACACAGCAGAGCCATTTGAAAGATATGTGTCTTCTCTGTTTCAGATGCAGTCTTACTGCTATTTCTTATATGCCTGGATTTTGCGGGAAATGTCTGCTCTTACATTCTCCACAGAAAGTGTTTCTAAACAGCTGCATACACACATCAGTTTAACTCTGTAAGTTGAATGCACACATTGACAACCATTCNCTTACTGCTATTTCTTATATGACACGGTTTAGCTGCAAATGTCTGTTTTTAGATTCACCTCAGAAATGTTTCCTAAACTGCTACATACACACATCAGTTTAACTCTGTAAGTTGAATGCACACATTGACAACCATTCGGTTAGATAGCTCCAGTTGTGTTTTAGAACCAGATATTAGTCATTACAGTTTATACTCAAATTCACTTGGGAATGCCTAAATGCAGCTCTTAGAAGAAATCTTTTCCTTACTCGCTGAATCTAAGCATATATTCTGCTCGCTTCTTTGAACAAACACACAGCAGAGCAGTTTGAAATATACGTTTCTTCTGTGTTTTAGATGCAGTCTTACTGACATTTCTTATATGTCCAAATTTTGATGGAATTGTCTTTTTTCAGATTCTCCACAGGAAGCTTTTATACACTGTTGCAGACAAACATATGTTTAACTCTGTAAGTTTAATTCACACATTGACAAACATTTTGTTAGATAGCTCCATTTTCATTTTAGAACCTGAGGTTTTTCGTTACAGCAGATACTCAAATTGACTCGGTAAACAGATTGTTTTTCATTAGAGCATAGATTCCCATTTACTCAGGAATGTCCAATGCAGCTCCTGGAAGAAACGTGCTTCTATCTCGCTGAATCTGAACATAGATTCAACTCCATTAATTGAACGAACACACAGCAGTTTGAAAGATATGCTTCTTCTGTGTTTTAGACACAGTCTTTCTACAAATTCTTATATGCTGGGATTTTGCTGGAAATGTCTGTTTTTAGATTCTCCACAGAAAGGTTTCTAAACTGCTGGAAACACACATCAGTTTAACTCTGTAAGTTGAATGCACACATTGACAACCATTCTGTTAGATAGCTCTGTTTTCGTTTTAGAACCAGATGTTTCTCATTACAGCATATACACACATTCAGCAGGGAATGTCCACACGCAGCTGCTAGAATAAATGGTGTTTAACTAACTGAATCTAAACATAGATGCAACTCCCTTAGTTGAACGAACACACAGCAGAGCAGTTTGAAAGATACATTTCTTCTGTGTTTTAGATGCAGTCTTACTGCTATTTCTTATATGCTGGGATTTTGCTGGAAATGTCTGTTTTTAGATTCTCCACAGAAAGCGTTATTAAACTGCTGCATACACACATCAGTTTAACTCTGTAAGTTGATTGCACACATTGACAACCATTCTGTTA
>NW_016107785.1:1894371-1900751 GCF_001604975.1 Cebus imitator | reverse complement strand
ATATTTCTTCTATGTTTTAGACGCAGTCTTAATGCTATTTCATATATACCAGGATTTTGCTGGAAATGTCTGTTTTTATATTATCCACAGATATGCTTCATACACACATCAGTTTAACTCTGTAAGTTGAATACAGACATTGACAACTATTATCTCAGATACTATGGTTTTGTTTTAGAACCAGTTATTTCTCATTACAGCTTAGACTCCCATTTACTCGGGAATGTACAAATGCAGCTCTTAGAAGAAACATGTTTCAAACTCGCTGAATCTAAATATAGATTCAACTCCCTTAGTGCAATGAACACACAGCAGAACAGTTTGAAATATAACTTTGTTTTGTGTTTTAGATGCAGCCTTACTTCTATTTCCTATATGCCAGGGTTTTGTGGAAAATGTCTCTTTTTAGATTCTCCAATAAAGGATTTCTAAACTGCTGCATATACCCATCAGTTTACCTTTGTAAATTAAATGCACACGTTGACAACCATTCTTTTCGATAGTTCCTTTTTCATTTTAGGACCAGATGATTCTCAAAACAGTATATGCTCCCATCCACTCGGGAATGTCCAAACCCAGTTCCTAGAAGAAACATGGTTCTACCTTGCTGAATCTAAACATAGATTCAACTCCATTAGTTGAATGAACACATGGCAGAGCAGTTTAAGAAATACGTTTCTTCTGTAGTATAGACACAGTCTTACTGCTATTTCTTATATGACACGGTTTAGCTGCAAATGTCTGTTTTTAGATTCACCTCAGAAATGTTTCCTAAACTGCTACATACACACATCTGTTTAACACGGCAAGTTGAATGAACACAATGACAACCATTCTGTTAGATAGCTCTGGTATTGTTTTAGACCAGATATATCTCATTATAGCTCATAATCCCATTCATTCAGGAATGTACAAACACAGGTCTTAGAAGAAACGTGTTTCTAACTCGCTGAATCTAAAAATAGATTCAACTCCCTTTGTTGAACAAACACACAGCAGAGCAGTTTGAAAGATATGTGTCTTCTCTGTTTTAGATGCAGTCCCTCTGCTACTTTTTATATGCCAGGATTCTGCTTGAAATGTCTGTTTTTAGATTCTCCACACAAAGTGTTTCTAAACTGCTGCATACACACATCAGTTTAACTCTGTAAGTTGAATGCACACATTTTCAACCATTCTGTTAGATAGCTCCAGTTTTGTTTTAGAACCAGATATTTCTCATTACAGCTTATACTGAAATTCACTCGGGAATGTCAAAACACAGCTCTTAGAAGAAACCTTTTCCTAACTCACTGAACCTAAACATATATTCCACTTGCTTAGTTGAACGAACACAGAAGAGTAGTTTGAAAGATAGGTTTCTTCTGTGTTTTAGACACTGCCTTACTGCTACTTCTTATATGCCAAGATTTGGCTGGAAATATCTGTTTTTAGATCCTCCACTATAGAGTTTCTAAACTGCTGCATACACACATCAGTTTAACTCTGTAAGTTGAATGCAGACATTGACATCCATTCTGTTAGATAGCTCCGTTTTCCTTTTAGAACCAGATGATTCTCATTACAGCATATACCCCCATTCACTCCGGAATGTCCAAACACAGTTCCTAGAAGAAATATATTTCTAACTTGCTGACTCTAAACTTAGATTCAACTCCCTTAGTTAAATGAACACATAGCAGAGCAGTTTGAAACATACTTTTCTTCAGTGTTTTAGACGCAGTTTTCTGCTATTTCTTATATGCCTGATTTAGCTGTAAATGTCTGGTTTTAGATTCTCCACAATAAAGGTTTCCAAACTGCTGCATACACTCATCAGTTTAACTCTGTAAGGTGAATGCACACACCAACAACTATTCTGTTAGATAGCTCTATTTTCGTTTTAGAACCAGATGTTTCTCATTGCAGCATATACTCCCATTCACTTGGGAATGTCCAAATGCAGCTCCTAGAAGAAACATATTTCTACTTCACTGAATCTAAACATTGATTCAACTCCCTTAGTTGAACGAACACACAGTAGAGCAGTTTGAAAGATACATTCCTTCTGTGTTTTAGACACAGTCTTACTGCTATTTCTTATATGCTGGGATTTTGCTGGAAGTGTCTTTTTTTAGATTCTCCACAGAAAAGATTTCTAAACTGCTGCATACACACATCAGTTTACCTCTCTAAGTTGAATGCACACATTGACATCCATTCTGTTGGATAGTTCTGTTTTCAGTTTAGAACCAGATATCTCATTACAGCATACACTCACATTTACTTGGGAATATCCAAACGCAGCTCCTAGAAGAAACATTTTTCTAACTCGCTGAATTTAAACATATATTCACCTCCCTTAGTGAACGAACACACAGCAGTGCATTTGGAAAAATACGTTTCTTCAGTCTTTGAGACGCAGTCTTACTGCTATTTCTTATATGCCAGGATTTTGCCAGAAATGTATGATTTTAGATTCTCCACAGAAAAGGATTTTAAACTGTTGCATNCTTTGAGACGCAGTCTTACTGCTATTTCTTATATGCCAGGATTTTGCCAGAAATGTATGATTTTAGATTCTCCACAGAAAAGGATTTTAAACTGTGCATACACACATCAGTTTAACCCTGTAAGTTGAATGCAGACATTGACAAGCATTCTCTCAGATAGCTCCATTTTCGTTTTAGAGCCAGATGTTTCTCATTACTACATATACTCCCATTGACTCAGGAATTTCCAAGCACAGCTCCTAGGCGAAAAATGTTTCTAACTCACTGAATCTAAACATAGATTCAACTCCCTTAGTTGAATGAACACAGTAGAGCAGCTTGAAAGTTATGATTCTTCTGTGTTTTAGACGCAGTCTTACTGCTATTTCTTATATGCCAGGATTTTGCTGGAAATGTCTGTTTTTAGATTCTCCACAGAAAAGGTTTATAAACTGCTGCAGACACACATCAGTTTAACTCTGTAAATTGGATGCAGACATTGACAACCATTCTCTCAGATAGCTCCATTTTTGTTTTAGAACTGGACGTTTCTCCTTACAGTATGTACTATTATTTACTCAGGAATGTCCAAACGCAGCTCCTAGAAGAAACCTGTTTCTAACTCGTTGAATCTAAACATAGATTCAGCTCCCTTAGTTGAACGAATACACAGCAGAGCAGTTTGAAAGATACGTTTCTTCTGTGTTTTAGATGCAGTCTTACTGCTATTTCTTATAAAATGGGATTTTGCTGGAAATGTCTGTTTTTAGATTCTCCAGAGAAAGGGTTTCTAAATGGCTGCATACACATCAGTTACCTCTGAAAATTGAACACGCACATTGACATCCATTCTGTTAGATAGCTCAATTTCATTTTAGAACCAGATATTTCTCATTACAGCAAATACTCCCATTCACTAGGGAATGTCCAAACGCAGATCCTAGAAGAAACGTGTTTATAAATTGGTGAATCTAAGCCTAGATTCAACTCCCTCAGTGAACGAACACACAGCAGCGCAGTTTAAAAGATACCTTCCTTCTGTATTTTAGACTCAGTCTTACTGCTCTTTCTTATATGCCAGGACTTTGCTGGAAATGTCTGTTTTTAGATTATCCACAGAAATGGTTTCTAAACTGCTGCATACACACCTTAGTTTAACTCTGTAAGTTTAGTGAATGCATTGACAACTATTTTGTTAGAAAGCTCCATTTTCTTTTTAGAACCAGATGTTTCTCATTACAGCATATACTCACATTCACTCAGGAATGTCCAAACACATCTCCCAGAAAAATGTATTTCTAACTCTTTGAATCTAAACATAGATTCAACTACCTTAGCTGAACGAAGACACTGCATAGTAGTTTTAAAGATACATTTCTTCTGTGTTTTAGACACAGTCTTACTGCTATATCTTATACGACGAGATTTTGCTGTTTTTAGATTCTCTACACAAAGTATTTCTAAACTGCCGCATGCACACATCAGTTGAACAAAGTTGAATGCGCACATTGACAGCCATTCTGTTAGATAGCTCAGTGTTCGTTTCAGATCCCTATATTTCTCATTACAGCATATACTCCTATTCACTCGAGATTGTCCAAACGCCACTCCTAGAAGAAATGTGTTTCTAAATCGCTGAACTAAGCAAAGATGCTACTCCCTTAGTGAATGAACACATAGCAGAGCAGTTTGAAAGATATGTTTCTTCTGTGCTTTAGATGCAGTCTTACTGTTATTTCTTATATGCTGCGAGTTTGCTGGAGATGTCTGTTTTTAGATTCTCCACAGAAAGGGTTTTTAAACTGCTGCGTACACACATCAGTTTAACTCTGTAAGCTGAATGCACACATTGACAACCATTCTGTTAGACAGCTCCATTTTTGTTTTAAAACCAGATGTTTCTCATTACAGCAGATACTCCCATTTATTTGGCAATGACCAAACAGAGCTCCTAGATGAAAAGTGTTTCTAACTCGCGAATCTAAACATAGAATCAACTCCCTTAGTTGGATGAACACACAGCAGGGCTGTTTGGAAGATACGTTTCTTCTGTGTTATAGACCCAGTCTTACTGCTATTTCTTATAAGCTGGGATTTTGTTGGAAATATCTTATTTCAAATTCTCCACAGAAAGGGTTTCTAAACTGCTGCATACACACATCAGTTTATCTCTGTAAATTGTATTCACACTTTTACAACCAATTAGTTAGATAACTGCGTTTTCGTTTTAGAACCAGATGTATCCCATTACAGCAGATACTCCCATTCACTTGGAATGTCCAAATGCAGCTCCCACAATAAACATGTTTCTTTTTAATTTATTTTATTTTATTGTATATTTGGTTTTGAGGTACATGTGAAGAACATGCAAGATTGTTGCATAGTTTCACATGTGGCAGTGTGATTTGCTGCCTTTCTCCCCTTCACCTATATCTGGCATTTCTCCCCATGCCATCCCCCCCAACTCCTCAACCCCCGCTGTCCCTCCCCTATTTACTTCCAACAGACCCCAGTGTGTAGTGCTTCTCTCCCTGTGTCCATGTGTTCTCATTGTTCAACACTCACCTATGAGTGAGAACATGCATTGTTTGATTTTCTGCTCCTGTGTCAGTTTGCTGAGAATGATGGCTTCCAGGTTCATTAATGTCCCTAAAAAGGACATGAAAACATCACTTTTGATGGCTGCATAATATTCCATGGTGTATATGTCCCACATTTTTTCTGTCCAGTCTATCACCGATGGGCATATGTGTTGGTTCCAGGTCTTTGCTATTGTAAACTCTGCTGCAATGAACATTCTTGTGTACATGTTTCTAGCTCGCTGAATCTAGACATAGATTCAACTCTCTTAGTTGAACGAAGATACAGCAGAGCAGTTTGAAAGATATGTTTCTTCTGTGTCTTAGATGCCAGGATTCTGCTGGAAATGTCTGTTTTTTTTTTTTTTTTTTTCAGTTGGATTGTTTTATTGCAGCCTTGAATACCATAGAAATTACATACTGGCATACAATGGTTGGGATGGGAATTGACCTAAGAGATATGTACCACGTGGCTAGAATGCAGTGGCTATTCACAGGCATGTTCATTGACTCACCAGACTCTTACTCTCAGGCTGAAGCAATCCTTCTGCCTTAGCCTCTCAAGTGGCTGGGATTACAGACTCATGCCACCACGCCTGACTACGTTGTCTTTTCAGTGAAGTTTCATGAGCCTTTGTGTATGCAACCCTTTCATTTGTTCTCTCCTTTGCCTATAAATCATGCCTGGATATATTTGAATTTGTACCAGCTATACAGATCTTTGCTTTGTGATTTCTGTTACAGATAGGTAGGATTTACATAGGGAAGAGGGGAGAGGATGATGGACCTCATACTCCCCTAGTGACTAGTTCCCAGTGGTTCAAGTCAGAAATTTAAGGATCATCGAGACTCAGTCCCCGTATCCAATTCATCACTAAATCCTCTCGTTTCTATGTCTTAATCAGTCTCAAATTTATCTTCTCTCCATTTTTATTGTCATTTTTTTAGTTTGGGCAAATATTGTCCCTGTTTTATATGTGTGCAATTACCTCTGTATTATTAGTCTGCTAAGGCTGCCATAACAACATACCACAGGCTGAGTGGTTTCATCAGCATAAATTTATTTTCTCACTGTTCTGGCACCTAGAAGACCCATATCACAGTTCTGACAGATTTGGTTTCTAGCGAGGTCTTCCTTCTTGGCTTGTAGACAGTGCCTTCTTGTTTTCTGTTCACATGTTCTCTTCTCTGTGTATGAAGGAAGAGAGAGAGATGACTGGTGTCTCTTGTCTCTTCGGCTTCTTTTAAGGATGCCAATCCTATTGCAATAGGGTCCCAACCTTATGACTTCATTTAACTTTTTTTTTTTACATTCTTTTTTTTTTTTTTT
>NW_016107785.1:1881488-1893135 GCF_001604975.1 Cebus imitator | reverse complement strand
AGATCGGATGGTTGTAGATATGTTGTGTTGCCTCTGAGGCCTCTGTTCTGTTCCATTGGTCTATATCTCTGTTTTGGTACCAGTACCATGCTGTTTTGATTACTGTAGCCTTGTAGCATAGTTTGAAGTCCGGTAGTGTGATGCCTTCCGCTTTGTTCTTTTTGCTTAGAATTGACTTGGCTATGCAGGCTCTCTTTTGGTTCCACATGAAGTTTAAGGTGGTTTTTTCCAGTTCTGTGAAGGTCATTGGTAGCTTGATGTGGATAGCGTTGAATCTATAAATTTCTTTGGGCAGTATGGCCATTTTCACGATATTGATTATTCCTAAACATGAACATGGAATGTTTCTCCATCTATTTGTGTCTTCTCTTATTTCATTGAGCAGTGGCTTGTAGTTCTCCTTGAAGAGGTCCTTTACATTCCTTGTTAGTTGTATTCATAGGTATTTCATTCCTTTGTAGCAATTGAGAATGGCAGTTCATTCTTGATTTGGCTCTCTTTAAGTCTGTTATTGGTGTATAGGAATGCTTGTGATTTTTGCACGTTGATTTTGTATCCTGAGACCTTGCTGAAGTTGCTTATGAGTTTCAGGAGATTTTGGTCTGAGACAATGGAGTCTTCCAGATATACGTCATGTCATCTGCAAATAGAGGCAATTTGACTTCCTCCTTTCCTATTTGAATACCTTTTATTTCTTTTTCTTGCCTGATTGCTCTGGCTAGAACTTCCAGTACTATATTCAATAGGAGTGGCGAGAGAGGGCATCTTTGTCTAGTGTCAGATTTCAAAGGGAATTATTCCAGTTTTTGTCCATTCAGTATAATATTGGCTGTTGGTTTGTCATAAATAGCTTTTACTATTTTGAGATATGTTCCGTCAATACCTAGTTTATTGAGGGTTTTTAGCATAAAGGGCTGTTGAATTCTGTCAAAGGCCTTCTCTGCATCAATTGAGATAATCATGTGGTTTTTGTCTTTGGTTCTGTTTATGTGGTGAATTACGTGTATAGACTTGTGTATGTTAAACCAGCCTTGCATCCGTGGGATGAAGCCTACTTGATCATGGTGGATAAGCTTTTGGATGTGCTGTTGGAATCAGTTTGTCATTATTTTATTGAAGATTTTTGCATCTACATTCATCAGGGATATTGGCCTGAAGTTTTCTTTTCTTGTTGAGTCTCTGCCAGATTTTGGAATCAGGACGATGTTGGTCTCATAAAATGATTTGGGAAGGAATCCTTCTTTTCGGATTATTTGGAATAGTTTCAGAAGGAATCGTACCAACGTCTCTTTGTATGTCTGGTAGAATTCGGCTGTGAACCCATCTGGACCTGGGCTTTTTTGGGGTGGTAGACTCTTAATTGCTGCATCCACTTCAGACCTTGTTATTGTTCTATTCAGGGTTTCAACTTCTTTTTGTTTAGGCTTGGGAGGAGGCATGTGTCCAGGAATTTATCCATTTCTTCCATGTTTACTAGTTTATGTGCATAGAGTTGTTTGTAATAATCTCTGATGATGGTTTGAGCTTCCGTAGAATCTGGGGTGATATCCCCTTTACCACTTCTTATTGCATCTATTTGGTTAGTCTTTGTATTCTTTTTTATTAATCTGGCTTGTGTTTTGTCTATTTTTTTTTATCTTTTCGAAAAACCACCTCCTGGATTTATTGATTTTTTATAGGGTTTTTTGTGTCTCTATCTCCTTCAATTCTGCTCTTATCTTAGTTATTTCTTGTCTTCTGCTAGGTTTTGAGTTTTTTTTATCTTGCCCCTCTAGCTCTTTCAATTTTGATGCTAGGGTGTCAATTTTCAATCTCTCCTTGCTTCTCACATGGGCACTTATTGCTATATATTTTCCTCTGGAGACTGCTTTAAATGTGTCCTAGAGATTCTGCTATGTTCTGTCTTTGTTCTCATTGGTTTCGAAGAACATCTTTATTTCTGCGTTCATTTCATTGTTTATCCAGTCAACATTCAAGAGCCAGTTGGTCAGTTTCCATGAAGCTGTGCGGTTCTGAGTTAGTTTCTCCATTCTGAGTACTAACTCGATTGCACTGTGGTCTGTGAGACTTTTTCTTATGATTTCTGTTCTTTTGCATTTGCTGAGGAGTGATTTACTTCCAATTATGTGGTCAATTTTAAAGTATGTGTGATGTGGTGCTGAGAAGAATGTGTATTCTGTGGATTTGGGGTGGAGACTTCAGTAAATGTCAATTAGGTTTGCTTGTTCCACGTCTGAGTTCAAGTCCTGGATATCCTTGTTAATTTTGTGTCTTGTTGATCTAATATTGATAATGGTGTGTTAACGTCTCCCACTATTATTGTGTGGGAGTCTAAGTCTCTTTGTAAGTCATTAAGAACTTGCCTTATGTATCTGGGTGCTCCTGTATTGGGTACGTATATATTTAGGATCGTTAGCTCTTCTTGTTGCATTGATCCTTTTACAATTATGTAATGTCCTTCTTTGTCTCTTTTGATCTTTGTTGCTTAAAAGTCTTTTTTATCAGAGATGAGAATTGCAACTCCTGCTTTTTTTGCTCTCCATTTGCTTAGTAAATCTTCCTCTATCGCTTTCTTTTGAGTCTTTGTGTATCCTTGCATGTGAGTTGGGTTTCCTGGATAGAGTACACTGATGCGTCTTGGCCTTTAATCCAATTTGCCAGTCTGTGTCTTTTGATTGGGGCATTTAGTCCATTTACATTTAGGGTTAATATTGTTATGTGTGAATTTGATACTGCCATTTTGATGCTAGCTGGCTCTTTTGCCCGTTAGTTGATGCAGATTCTTGATTGTGTTGATGCTCTTTACCATTTGGTATGTTTTTGGAGTGGCTGGTACCTGTTGTTCCTTTATATGTGTAGAGCCTCTCTCAGGAGCTTTTGTAAAGCAGGCCTGGTGGTTATGATATCTCTCAGTACTTGCTTGTTCGCAAAGGATTTAATTTTTTCTTCACTTATGAAGGTTAATTTGGCTGGATATGAGATTCTGTGTTGAAAGTTCTGTTCTTTAAGGATCTTGAATATTGGCCCCCACTCTCTTCTGGCTTGTAGGGTTTCTGCTGAGAGATCTGCTGTGAGTCTGACGGGCTTCCCTTTGTGGGTAACGTGGCCTTTCTCTCCGGCAGTCCTTAGCATTTTCTCCTTCATTTCAACCCTGGTGAATCTGACGGTTATGTGCCTTCAGCTTGCTCTTCTTGAGGAATATGTTTATGGTGTTCTCTGTATTTCGAGGACTCAAATATTAGCCTGCCTTGCTAGGTTGGGGAAGTTTTCCTGGGTAATATCCTGAAGAGTATTTTCCAGCTTGGATTCATTCTCTTCATCGCATTCAGGTACACCTAACAAACGTAGATTAGGTCTTTTCACATAGTCCCACATTTCTTGGAGACTTTGTTCATTCCTTTTTACCCTTTATTCTCTAATCTTGCCTTCTCATTTTATTTCATTGAGTTGATCTTCTATCTCTGATATCCTTTCTTCTGCTTGGTCAATTCGGCTGTTGACACTTGTGCATGCTTCATGAAGTTCTCGTGTTGTGTTTTTCAGCTCCATCAATTCACTTATATTCCTCTCTGTGTTTTCCATTTTCGTTAGCATGTCGTCAAATGCTTTTTCAAAGTTCTTAGTTTGTTTGCATTGGGTTAGAACATCTTCTTTTATCTCACAGAAATTTCTTATTACCCACCTTCTGAAGTCTAATTCTGTCATTTCATGACACTCATTCTCCATCCAACCTTGTTCCCTTGCTGGTAAGGAGTTGTGATCCCTTGTAGTAGGTGTTCTGGTTTCAGGTGTTTTCTCCTTTTTGCGCTGGTTTCTTCCTGTCTTTGTGGATTTATCCACCTGTCGTCTTTGCAATTGCTGACTTTCACATTGGGTCTCTGAGTGAACATCCAGTTTGTGGATGATGAAGTTATTTCTGTTTCTTAGTTTTCCTTCTAACAGCCTGACCCCTCTGCTGTTAGACTGCTGAGGTCCACTCCAGGCCCTGCTTGCCTGGGGATCACCAGCAGCAGCTGCAGAACAGTAAGGGTTGCTACCAGTTTCCTCTTCTGCTATCATTGTCCCATAAGGATACCCACCAAATGTCAGTCTGTTCTCTCTTTATGAGGTGACTCTGGTTATACAGGGGTCACGGAGATGCTTGAGGAGACAGTCTGTCCTTTACTGAAGCTCAAGTGCTGAGCCATGAGCTCCGTTGTTCATTCAGAGTTGCTGGGCATGTACGTTTGGGTCTGCTGCAGCAGAACTCCTAAACTCCCTTCTTTTTCCCAGGTTCTCTGTCCAAGGGATTTAGGGCTTTATTTATGAGTTTCCAATGTGCTGCTGCCTTTTTTTTTTCAGGGCTGCCCTGCCGAGTGATGAGCCAGCCTAGTCACTGTCTGCCTGTGGAGGCTTTTCCGAGCTGCTGTGGGCTCCACCCAGCTGCCGTGTGATCTTCCCTGCATTCCTCTATTTATGGGTGTAGTTAAAACTGCCTCGGCCATGGTGGCCTGCCTCTGTAATGTCAGACTCTCTCTGTAGTGGCAGGTTGCCTTGACAATTGTCAGTTGCCTCGGCAATGGTGGGCTGCCTCTGTGTTTGTGGACTACCTCTGTAGTGGTGAAGAGTCTCAGTAATGGTGGACGCCCTTCCCCCACAGATCTGGACCATTTCAGGGTCAGCTGTGCTTGCTGTGAAACTCTCAACCATGAGCGTTTTCAATTACTGTTTTTTTGTGTGTGTGGGGGGGGGATTGGACCAACTGAGCTCGATCACCTGGCTCCCTGACTGAGAATCTTTTTTTTTTTTTAGTAGAACTCTCGACTCTCTCCCTGGGGTCCCAGTCGCCTGCTGAAAAGGCGCCGGGATCTCTGGGATTTCCCGTGTGGCGAGTCACTGTGCCGGCTGAAACAGCGGCGCTGAGATTTCTTGCGTTTCAGACCTGCTGCATACACACATCAGTTTAACACTGCAACTTGACTGCACTCATTGACAATCATTCTCTTAGTTAGCTCCATTTTCGTGTTAGAACCAGATATTCCTCATTACATATATTGCTATTCCCTGTGGAACGTCCAAATGCATCTACTAGAAGACGTGTTTTTAACTCGCTAAACTTAAACATAGATGCAACACTCTTAGGTGAACAAACACAAGACAGAGCAGTTTGAAACAAATGTTTCTTCTGTGTTATAGACGCAGTCTTAATGCTATTTCTCATATGCCAGGATTTTGTGGGAAATGTCTGTTTTTAGATTCTCCATAGAAACAGTTTCTGAACTGCTGCATACACACATCAATTTAAACCTGTATGTTGAATGCACACATGGGCAACCATTCTATTAGATAGCTGCCTTTTCATTTTTTAACAAGATATTTATCATTACAGCATATACTCTCATTCTCTCTGGAGTGTCTAAATGCAGATCCTAGAAGAAACGTGTTTCTAACTCTGAAGGAAAACATAGTTGCAACTATCTTAGGTGATTGAACACACAGCACAGCAGTTTCAAAGACATGTTTCTTCTGTGTTTTAGATGCAGGCTTACTGCTATTTCTTATATGCTGGGATTTTGATGGAAATGTCTGTTTTTAGATTCTCCACAGAAACAGTTTCTGAACTGCTGCATACACACACCTGTTTAACTCTGTAAGTTGAATGCACACATTGGCAACCATTCTGTTTGATAGCTCCGTTTTCATTTTAGAACCAGATATAGCTCATTACAGCATACACTCCCATTCACTCTGGATGTTCAAATGCAGCTCCTACAAAAACGTGTATTTAACTCGCTGAATCTAAACATAGATAAAACTCTTTTAGTTGAACGACCACACAGCGGAGCAGTTCGAAAGATACGTTTCATCTTTGTTTTAGACAGTTTTACTGCTATTTCTTATGCTGGGATTTTGCAGGAAATGTCTGTTTTTAGATTCTCCACAGAAAGATGTTCTGAACTGCTGCATACACCCATCAGTTTAACTCTGTAAGTTGAATGCACACATTGACAACCATTATATTCCATAGCTCAGTTTTCGTTTTAGAATCAGATATTGCTCGTTACAGCATATGCTTCCATTCACTCTGGAATGTCAAAGGCATCTCCTACAAGAAACGTGTTTCTAACTCGCTGAATCTAAAGATAGATGCAATTCTCTTAGGAGAAGAAACACACAGTAGAGGAGTATGAAGGGTACGTTTCTTCTATGTTTTACACGCACTCTTACTGCTGTATCTTATATGATGGGATTTTGCCAGAAATGTCTGTTTATAGATTCTCCATAAAAACGGTTTCTGAATTGCTGCATACACAAGTCAGTTTACCTCTGTAAGTTTAATGCACACATTGACAACCATTCTGTTAGATAGTTAATTTTGGTTTTAGAACCAAATATATCTCATTACATCATATATTCCCATTCACTTGGGATGTCCTAATGCAGATTCTAGAAGAAAAGGGTTCCTAACTCGCTGAATCTGAACATTGATGGCACTCTCTTAGGTAAACGACCACACAGCAGATCACTTTGAAAGATATGTTTCTTCTGTGTTTTAGACGCAGTCTTGCTGCTATTTCTTATATGCCAGGATTTCGCAGGAAATGTCTGTGTTTATATTCTCCACAGAAATGATTTCTCAATTGTGGCATACACACATCAGTTTATGACTGTAAGATGAATGCACACATGGACAACCATTCTATTCGACAGGTACGTTTTCATTTTAGAAAAAGATATTGCTCGTTTAGAAGAAACGTGTTTCTAACTCGCTGAATCTAAACATAGATGCAACTCTCTTAGGTGAACGAGCACACCACAGAGTATTTTGAAACACACGTTTCTTCTGTGTTTTAGGAGCAGTCTTACTGCTTTTTCTTATATGTCAGGATTCTGCTGGAAATATCTGTTTTGAGATTCTCCACACAAAGAGTTTCTGAAATGCTGAATACAAACATCAGTTTAACTGTGTAAGGTGTATGCACACATTGACAACCATTCTGTTAGATAGCTCCATTTTCTTTTTAGAACTAGATATTTCTCATTACATCATATACTCCCATACACTATGGAATTTCCAAACGCAACTCCTAGAAAAAATGAGTTTCTAACTCGATGAATCTAAACTCTCTTAGGTGAACTGGATGAATCTAAACTCTCTTAGGTAAACGAACACACAGCAGAGCAGTTTGAAAGATACGTTTCCTCTGTGTTTTATAGCCAGTCTTACAGCTACTTCCTATTTGTCAGGATTTTGCTGGAAATGTCTGTTTTTAGATTCCTCACAGAAATTGTTTCTGAACTGCTGCTTACACACATCAGTTTAATTATGTAATTTAATGCACACATTTACAACCATTCATTTAGATAGCTCCGTTTTCGTTTTAGAACCACATATTTCTCATTAAAGCATACACTCCCGTTCACTCTGGAATGTCCAAATGCAGCTCCTAGAAGAAACGTGTTTCTAACTCGCTGAATCTAAACATAGATGTAATGCTCTTAGGTGAAGGAACACACATCAGTCCACTATGATAGATACGTTTCTTATGTATTTTACACGCAGTCCTACTGCTATTTCTTCTATGCTGGGATTTTGCCAGAAATATTTCTTTATAGATTCTCCACTGAGAGTGTTTCTGAATTGTTGCATACACACATAAATTTACCTCTGTAAGTTGAATTCACACATTGACAACCATTCTGGTAGATAGCTAAATTTTGGTTTTAGAATCATACATTTCTCATTACATCATATACTCCCATTCACTGTGGGATGTCCAAACACAGCTACTAGAAGAAAAGTGTTTCTAACTCACTGAATCTTAACATTGATGCCACTTTCCTAGGTGAATGAACACACAGCAGAGCAGTTTGAAAGATATGTTTCTTCAGCGTTTTAGATGCAGTCTTACTGCTATTCCTTATATGCCAGGATTTTGCAGGACATGTCTGTTTTTAGATTATCCACAGAAAGGGTTTCTGAATTGCTGAATACACACAACACTTTAAGACTGTAAGATGAATGCACACATGGACAACCATTCTGTTAGGTAGGTACGCTTTTGCTTTAGAAAAAGATATTGCTCACTACAGCATATACTCCCATCCACTCTGGAATGTCTAATACAGGTCTTAGAAGAACCGTGTTTCTAACTTGCTGAATCTAAACATATAGGAAACTCTCTTAGGTGAATGCACACGGAGCAGAGCAGTTTGAAAGATACGTTTCTACTGTGTTTTAGATGCAGTCTTGCTACTATTTCTTATATGCCAGAATTTTGCTGGAAATGTCCGTTTTCAGATTATCCACAAAAAAGGTTTCTAAACTGCTGCATGCACACATCAGTTTAACTCTGTAACTTGAATACACACTTTGACAATCATTCTGTTAGATAGTTCCATTTTCATTTTAGAACCAGATATTTCTCATTACAACATATAATCTCATTCACTCTGGAATGTCCACATGGAGATCCTAGAAAAAATGTATTCCTAACTCACTGAATCTAAACGTAGATGTAACTACATTAGGTGAACAAACACACAGCAGAGCAGTTTGAAACATACATTTCTTTAGTGTTGTAGACAGGGTGTTAATGATATTTTTTATATGCCAGGATTTTACTGGAAATGTCTGTTTTTAAATTCTCAACAGAAACTGTTTCTGGACTGCTGCGTACACACATCAGTTTAACTCTGTAGGTTGAGCGCTGACATTGACAATCATTCTGTTAGATAACTCCATTTTTGTTGTAGAACCTATATTTCTCATTACAGCATATACTCCCATTCACTCTGGAATGTCCAAACAGAGATCCTAGAAGAAACGGGTTTCTAACTCCCTGAATCTAAACATTGATGCAAATCCCTTAGATGAAAGAACACACAACAAAGTATTTTGAAAGATACGTTTGTTCTATGCTTTAGACACCGTCTTATTGCTATCGCTTCTTTGTCGAGATTTTGTTGAAAATGACTGTTTTTAGGTTCTCCACAGAAAGGGTTTCTGAACTGCTTCATACACACATCAGTTTAACTCTGTATATTGAATGCACACATTAACAAACATTCTGTTAGATATCTCTGTTTTCGTTTTAGAACCAGATATTTCTCGTTACAGCATATACTTCCATTCACTCTGGAATGTCCAAACACAGTTCCTGGAAGAAACGTGTTTCTACCTCGCTGAATCTAAACATAAATGCAACTCTCGTAGGTGAACAAACACACAGCAGAGCAGTTTGAAAGATACGTTGCTTCTGTGTTTTAGATGCCCTCTTACTGTTATTTCTTCTATGCCAGGATTGTGCTGGAAATGTCTGTTTTTAGTTTAGCCACAGAAAGCGTTTTTAGACTGCTGCATACACACATCTGTTTAACTCTGTATGTTGAATGCACACATGGACAACCATTCTGTTAAATAACTAAGTTTTTGTTATAGAAAAAGATATTCCTCATTACAGCATATTCTCCCATTCATTCTGGAATGACCAAATGGAACTCCTAGAAAAAAAGTGTTTCTAATTCGCTGAATCTAAAGATAGATGCAACTACATTAGGTGAATGAAGACACAGCAGAGCAGTTTGAAACATACATTTCTTTTGTGTTTTAGACAGAGTATTAATGCTATTTTTATATGCCGGGATTTGGCTGGAAATGTCTGTTTTTAAATTCTCAACAGAAAGGGTTTCTGAACTGCTGCATACACACATCAGTTTAACCCTGTAAGCTGAATGCACACATGGACAACCATTCTGTTAGATAGCTAAGTTTTTGTTATAGAAAAAGATATTTCTCATTACAGCATATTCTCCTATTCACTCTGGAATGACCAAACGCAGCTCCTAGAAGAAACGTGTTTCTAACTCTCTGAATCTAAACATAGATGCAACTCTCTTAGGTGAACGAACACACAGCAGAGCAGTTTGAAAGATATGCTCCTTCTGTGTTTTAGATGCAGTCTTACTTCTATTTCTTATATGCTAGGATTTTGTTGGAAATATCTGCTTTTAGGTTCTCCACTGAAAGGGTTTCTGAACTGCTGCATACACACATCAGTTAAATTCTGTAAGTTGAATGCACACTGTGACAATCCTTCTGATAGATAGGTCCGTTTTCCTTTTTGAACCAGGTATTTTTCATTAAAGGAAATACTACCATTCACTCTGGAAAGTCCAAACGCAGATCCTGGAAGAAACGTGTTTCTAACTCACTGAATCTAAATATATATGCAACTCTCTTAGGTCAACGAAGACAGAGCAGGGCAGATTGAAAGTACGTTTCTACTGTGTTTTACACACAGTCTTACTGCATTTTTCATATGCTGGGATTTTGCTGGAAATGTCTATTTTTAGATTATCCACAGAAGGGATTCTGAGCTGTGGCATACCCACATCAGTTTAACTCTGTAAGTTGAATGCACACCTTGACAACCATTCTGTTAGGTAGTTTCATTTTCATTTTGCAACCAGGTATTTCTTATTACAGCATATACTCGCATTCACTCTGGAATTTCCAAAAGCAGCTCCTAGAAGAAACGTGTTTCTAGCTCCCTAAATCTAAACATCGATGCAAATCCCTTAGGTGAAAAAACACACAACAGAGTAGTTTGAAAGATATGTTTCTTCTATGGTTTAGACACTGTCTTATTGCTATTTCTTCTTTGGCAGGATTTTGTTGAAAATGACTGTTTTTAGGTTCTCCACAGAAAGGATTTATGAACTGCTGCATACACACATCAGTTTACCTCTGTATGTTGAATGCACACATTGACAACCATTCTGTTAGATAGCTAAGTTTTTGTTATAGAAAAAGGTATTTCTCATTACAGCATATTCTCCCTTTCACTCTGCAATGGCCAAACACAGCTCCTGGAAGAAACTTGTTTCTTACTCACTGAATCTAAACATAGAAGGAACTCTCCTAGGTGAAAGAAACACACAGCAGAGCAGTTTGAATATATGTATCTTCTGTGTTTTAGACACAGTCTTGCTGCTATTTGTTACAGGGCAGGATTTTGCTGGAAATGTCTGATTTTAGATTCTCCCCAGAAAGAGTTTCTGAACTGCTGCATACACAAATCAGTTTAACTCTGTAAGTTTAATGCACACGTTGAGAACCATTCTGTTAGATAGCTCTGTTTTCATTTTCAAACGAGATATTTCTCATTACAGCATATACTTGCATTCACTCTGAAATGTCCAAACTCAGCTCCTAGAAAAAAAACGTGTTTCTAGCTCTCTGAATCTAAACATAGATGCAGCTCTCTTAGTTGAACCAACCACAGCAGAGCAGTTTGATAGGTATGTTTCTTCTGTGTTTTAGATGCAGCCTTACTACTATTTCTTATATGCTGGTATTTTCCTGGAAATGTGTATTTTTTGATTCTCCACGAAGGGATTCGAAACTGCTGCATACACACATCAGCTTAAGTCTGTAAGTTTAATGCATACATTGACCACCATTCTGTTAGATAGCTCCATTTTCGTTTTGGAACCGGATATTTCTTTTTACAGCATATACTCCCATTCACCCTGGAATGTTGAAACGCAGCTCCTAGAAGAAACGTGTTTCTAACTCTCTGAATCTAAACATAGATGCAACTACCTTAGGTGAGTGAACACACAGCAGAGCAGTTTGAAAGATACATTTCTTCTGTGTTTTAGA
>NW_016107785.1:1880293-1881401 GCF_001604975.1 Cebus imitator | reverse complement strand
TTCCAGGATATTGCTGGAAATGTCTGCTTTTACATTTTACAAAGAAAGGGTTTCTGAATTGCTGCATACACACATCAGTTGAACTACGTAAGTTGAATGCACAGATTGACAACAATTCTGTTAGATAGCTCCATTTTCATTTTAGAACCAGATATTTAACATTACAGCATGTACTCCTATTCACTCTGGAATGCCTAAACAAGGTTCTACAAGAGACGTGTTTCTAACTCACTGAATCTAAACATAGATGCAACTACCTTAGGTGAAGGAACACAGAAAGGGATTCTGAACTGCTGCATACACACATCATTTTCACTCTATAAGTTGAATGAACTCATTGACAACCATTCTGTTAGCTCCGTTTTTGTTTTAGAATCAGATAGATCTCATTACAGCATACAATCCCATTCACTTTGTAACATCAAAATGCAGCTCCTCGAAGACAGGTTTTTCTAATTCACTGAATCTAAACATAGGTGCAACTATCTTAGGTGAACGAACACATGCACAGCATTTTGAAAGATACGATTCTTCTGTGTTTTAGATGCAGTCTTACTGATGTTTCTTACATGACAGGATTTTGCAGGAAATTTCTGTTTTTAAATTCTCCACAGAAATCATTTTGGAAATGCTGCATACACACATAAGTTTAATTCTGTAATTCGAATGCACACGTTGACAACCATTCTGGTAGATAGCTCCGTTTTCGTTTTAGAACCAGATATTTCTCATTACAGCATATACTCCCATTCACTCTGGGATGTCTGAACACAGCTCCCAAAAGAAAAGTGTTTCTAACTCTCTGAATCTAAACATATATATGCAACTCTCTTACATGAATGAACGCAGTGTAGAGCAGTTTGCATGATACGTTTCTTCTCTGATTTATAGGCTTTCTTCCTGCTATTTCTTACATGCCGGGATTTTCCTGGAAATAAGCACATGGACAAAGGGAGGGGAGCACTACACACTGGGGTCAGTTGGGGGGACATAGGGGAGGGACGGTGGGGGGGGGGGAGCTGGGGGGGATAGCAGGGGGAGAAATGCCACATGTAGGTGATGGGGAGGAAGGCAGCAAATCACACTGCCATGTGTGTTCCTATGCAAC
>NW_016107785.1:1872943-1879313 GCF_001604975.1 Cebus imitator | reverse complement strand
TGGGGGGGGATAGCAGGGGGAGAAATGCCAGATGTAGGTGATGGGGAGGAAGGCAGCAAATCACACTGCCACGTGTGTTCCTATGCAACAATTTTGCATGTTCTTTACATGTACCCCAAAACCTAAAATACAATAAAATAAATAAATGGGAAAAAAAAATAAAAAAAATAAAATGTGATTGGTAAGCTGAAAAAAAAAATAAAGAAAAAAAAAAGAAAGATACATTTCATCTGTGTTTTAGATGCAGTCTTACTGCTATTTCTTAAATGTCGGGATTTTGGTGGAAATGTCTGTTTTTAAATGCTCCACAGAAAGGGTTTCTGAATTGCTGTATACACACATCAGATTAAATCTGTATGTTGAATGCACACACTGACAACCACTCTGTCAGATAGCTCCGTGTTTGTTTTAGAACCAGACGTTTTTCTTTACAGCATATACTCCCATTAACTAGGGAATATACAAACACAGCTCCTAGAAGAATCGTGTTTCTACATCTCTGAATCTAAACATAGTTGCAACTCTTTTAGCTTAAAGAAAACACAGCAGATCAATTTGAAAGATACATTTCTTCTGAGTTTTAGATGCAGTCATACTTCTATTCCTTATATGCTGGGATTTGGCTTGAAATGTCTGTTTTTAGATTATCCACAGAAATGGATTCTGAACTGCTGCATACACACATCGGTTTAACTCGGTAAGTTGAATGATAACACAGACAACCATTCTGTTATATAGGTCTGTGTTCATTTTGGAAAGAGATATTTCTCATTACAGCATATACTCCCATTCACTCTGGAATGTCCAAACACAACTCCTAGAAGAAATGGGGTTTTCTCTCACTGATTCTAAACATAGATGTACCTCTCTCGGTTGAAAATGCATGGCAGAGCAGTTTGAAATATACGTTTCTTTTATGTTTTATATGCAGTCTTACTGCTATTTCTTATATGTCGGGATTTTTCTGGAAATGTCTGTTTTTAGATTCTCCACAGAAAGGGTTTCTGAACTGCTGCATACACACATCAGTTTATCTCTGTATGTTGAATGCACACATTCACAACCATTCTGTTATATACCCCAATTTTCGCTTTAGAACCAGATCATTCTCATTATGGCATATATTCTTATTCAGTCTGGAATGTCCAAATGCAGCACCTAGGTAAAACGTGTTTCTAACTCTCTGAATCTAAACATAGATGCTACCCTCTTAGGTGAATGAACACACAGCAGAGCAGTTTGGAAGATATGTTTCTTCTGTGTTTGAGACGCAGTCTTACTGCTGTTTCTTATATGCCGGGATTTTCTGGGAAATGTCTTTCTGTAGATTCTCTAAAGAAAGGGTTTCTGAGCTGCTAAATACACATATCGGTTTATCTCTGTAAGTTGAATTCACACATTTACAGCCATTCTGATAGGTAACTCCGTTTTCGTTTTAGAACCAGATAGTTCTCATTACATCATATAATCCCATTCACTCTGGAATGTCCAAATGCAGCTCCTAGAAGAAACGTGTTTCTCACCAATGAATCTAAATATAGATTCAACATTCTTAGTTGAACGAACACACAGCAGAGTAGTTGGAAACATATGTTTCTTCTGTGTTTTAGACGCAGTCTTACAGCTAAACATTACATGCCGAAATTTTTCTAGAAACGTGTTTTTTCTTTCTCCACAGAAAGAGTTTCTAATCTGCTGCACACACACATCACTTTAAGCCTGTAAGTTGAATGGACACATTGACACCCATTCTGTTAGATGGCTCCGTTTTCATTTTAGAACTGATATTTTTCATTACAGCATGCACTACCATTCACCCGAGACTATCCAAATGCAGCTCCTAGAAGAAACTTGTTTCTAACTCGCTTAATCTAAATATAGATTCAGCTCCCTTATTTTAGAGAACACACAACAGAGCAGTTTGAAAGATTCGTTTCTTCTGTGTTTTAGACACAGTCGTACTGCTATTTCTTATATGCCAAGATTTTGCTGGAAATGTCTGCTTTGAGATTCTCCACAGAAAGTTTTTCTAATCTCCTGCATAAACACATCAGTTTTACTCTGTAGTTTTAATGCACACAGTGACCACCACTCTGTTAGATAGCTCCATATTCGTTTTAGAATCAGACGTTTCTCATTAGAGCATACACTCCGTCACTCGGGAATGTCCAAATGCAGCTTCTAGAATAAACATGTTTTTAACTCGCTGAATCCTAACATAGATTCAACTCCCTTAGTTAAACGAACACACAGCAGAGCAGTTTGAAACATAGGTTTCTTCTGTATTTTGTACACTGTCTTACTGCAATATCTTATGTACCAGAATTTTGCTGGAAATCTCTGTTTTTAGATTCTCCAAAGAAACGGTTTCTATGCTGCTTTATACACACATCGCTTCAACTCTGTTATTCAAATGCAAACATTGAAAACCATTCTGTTAGATAGCTCCATTTTCCTTTAATAACCAGATATTTCTCATTAGAGCATGTACTCCCGTTCACTCGGGAACGTCCAAACGCAGCTCCTAGATAAATGTGTTTCTAACTCGCTGAATCTTAATATAGATTAAACAACCAGAGTTGCACGAACACAAAGCAGAGCAGTTTGAAGCATACATTTCTCCTGTGTTTTAGACACAGTCTTACTGCTATTTCTTATATGCAGAGATTTTGTTGTAAATATCTGTTTTTAGATTCTCCACAGAAGGTGTTTCTAGACTGCTGCATACACACATCACTTTAATGCTGTATGTTATTGCACACATGTTATTGACAACCATTCTCTTAGCTTTGGTTTGGTTTTAAAACCGAACATTTCTCATTAAAACATGTACTCCCATTCACTGGGGAATGTCCATACGCAGCTTCTAGAAGAAACGTGTTTATAACTCGCTGAATCTAAACATAGATTCAACTCCCTTAGGTGAACGAACACACAGCAGAGCAGTTTGAAAGATACATTTATTTTGTGTTTTAGACACAGTCTTACTGCTGTTTCTTATATGCCAGGATTTTGCCGGAAATGTCTGTTTTTAGATTTTGCACAGAAAGTGTTTCTAAACTGCTGCATACACACATCACTTTAATACAGCAAGTTGAATGCACACATTGACAAACATTCTCTTGGATAGCACCGTTTTCATTTTAGAACCAGAGATTTCTCATTACAGCATGTACTCCCATTTACTCGGGAATGTCCAAATGCAGCTCCTAGAAGGAACGTGTTTTTAAGTCGCTGATACTGAATATAGATTCAACTCTCTTAGCTGAACGAACATACAGCAGAGCAGTTTGAAAGATACATTTCTTCTGTGTTTTAGAAGCAGTCTTTCTGCTATTTTTTATATGCTGGAAATGTCTGTTTTTAAGATTCTGCACAGAAAGGGTTTCTAAACTGCTGCATACACATATCACTTTAACTCTGTAAGTTGAATGCACACTTTGACAACCATTCTCTTAGATAGCTCCATTTTTGTTTTAGAACCAGAGGTTTCTCATTATAGCATGTACTCCCATTCACTCAGGAATGTCCAAATGCAGCTCCTAAAGAAACGTGTTTTTAAGTCGCTGAATCTTAACATAGATTCAACTCTCTTAGCTGAACGAACACACAGCAGAGCAGTTAGAAAGATATGTTTCCTCTGTGTTTTAGATGCAGTCTTATCACTGTGTCTTATATGCCATGATTTTTCTAGAAATGTCAGTTTTTAGATTCTCCACATAAAGGGTTTCTATACTGCTGTATAACCACATCAGTTTAACTCTGTCAGTTGAATGAACACACTGACAACCATTCTTTTAGCTAGATCAGTATTCTTTTTAGAACCAGATGTTTCTCATTACAGCATATACTCCCATTCACTCAGGAATGTCCAAACACAGCTCCTAGAAGAAACCTGTTTCTAACTAGCTGAATCTAGATATAGATTCAACTCCCTTATTTGAAAGAAGACACAGCAGAGCAGTTGAAAAGATACGTTTCTTCTGTGGTTTAGACGCAGTTTTACTCCTGTTTCTTATATGCCGGGATTTTGCTGGAAATGTCTGCTTTTAGATTCTCCACAGAAGGAATTATTAAACTGCTGCAAACATCACTTTACCTCTGCAAGTTGAATACACACATTGACAACCATGCTGTTAGATAGTTCCATTTTCGTTTCAGAACCAGATGTTTCTCATTAGAGCATATATTGCCATTCACTCAGGATTGTCCAAATGCAGCTCCTTGAAGAAACGTGTTTCTAACTCTCTGAATCTAAACACAGATTCAACTCCCTTAGTTGAATGAATTCACAGCAGAGCACGTTCCAAGATATGTTTCTTCTGTGTTTAGACCCAGTCTTACTGCTACTTCTCATATGCTGGGATTTTACTGGAAATGTCTGATTTTAGATTCTCCACAAAAAGGATTTCTAAACTGCTGCATACACACGTCAGTTTAACTCTGTAAGTTGAATGCACACATTGAAAGCAATTCTGTTACATAGCTCCGTGCTCCTTTGAAAACCAGATATTTCTCATTACAGCATATACTCCCATTCACTCAGGAATGTCCAAACGCAGCTTCTAGAAGAAACGTGTTTCTAGGTCGCTGAATCTAAATATAGATTCAACTCCCTTACTTTAACGAACACATAGCAGAGCTCTTTGAAAGATACATTTCTTCTGCATATTAGATGCAGTTATAATGTTAAATCTTTTATACCAGGATTTTTCAGGAAATGTCTGTTTTTAGATTCTCCACAGAAAGGATTTTTAAACTGCTGCAAACACACATCACTTTACCTCTACAAGTTGAAAACACACATTGACAACCATTCTGTTAGATAGCTCTGTTTTCGTTTTAGAACCAGATGCTTTTCATTAGAGCATATATTCCTATTCATTCGGGATTGTCCAATCACAGCTCCTTGAAGAAACGTGTTTCTAACTCTCTGAATTTAAACACCGATTCAATGCCGTTAGTTGAACAAACACACAGCAGAGCACGTTCCAAGGTACTTTTCTTCTGCGTTTAGACTCAGTCTTATTGCTATTTCTCATATGCTGGGATTTCACTGGAAATGTCTGTTTTTAGATTCTCCACAAAAAGGATTTCTAAACTGCTGAAAACACATCTCAGTTTAACTCTGTAAGTTGAATGCACACATTGAAAACAATTCTGTTATATAGCTCCGTGCTCGTTTGAGATATTTCTCATTATAGCACATACTCCATTCACTTGGACATGTCCAACCACA
The DNA here is from genome assembly GCF_001604975.1 of Cebus imitator. Taxonomy (NCBI): domain Eukaryota; kingdom Metazoa; phylum Chordata; class Mammalia; order Primates; family Cebidae; genus Cebus; species Cebus imitator. The sequence continues at coordinate 1,874,074 of NW_016107785.1, read as the reverse complement.
GCTTCTAGAAGAAACATGTTACTAGGTTGCTGAATCTAAATATAGATTTAACTCCCTTAGTTTAACGAACACAAAGCAGAGCTCTTTGAAAGATACATTTCTTCTGTGTTTAGACCCAGTCTTACTGCTATTTCTCATATGCCATTGTTTTACTGGAAATGTCTGTTTTTAGATTCTCCACAAAAAGGATTTCTAAACCGCTGCATACACACGTCAGATTAACTCTGTAAGTGGAATGCACACATTGACAACAATTCTTATAGATAGATCACGTTTCGTTTTAGAACCAGATGTTTCTCATTAGAGCATATACTCCCATTCTCTCTGAAAAGTCCATACACAGCTTCTAGAAGAAACGTGTTTCTAACTCGCTGAATCTAAACACAGATGCAACTCTCTTAGTTGAATGATCACACGGCAGATCTGTTCGAAAGATACGTTTCTTCGGTGTTTTAGACGCAGTTTAACTCCTATTTCTTGTATGCCAGGATTTTGCAGGAAATGTCTGTTTTTAGGTTCTTCATAAGAAGGGTTTCTAAACTGCTGCATACACATATCTCTTTAACTCTGTAAGTTGAATGCACACATTGACAACCATTCTGTTAGATAGCTCCGTTTTCCTTTTAGAACCAGATATTTCTCATTACAGCATGTATGCCCATTCACTCGGGAATACACAAAGGCAGCTCCTAGAAGAAACGTGTTTCTAACTCCCTAAATCTAAACATACATTCAACTCCCTTAGTTGAACGAAGACACAGCAGAGCAGTTTCAAAGATTCGTTTCTTCTGTGTTTTAGACACAGTCTTGCTGCTGTTTCTTATATGCCGTTATTTTGCTGGAAAGGTCTGTTTTTTGATTCTCCAAAGAAATGGTTCCTAAACTGTTGCACACACACATCACTTTAACTCTGTAATTTGAATGCACACATTGACAACCATTCTGTTAGGTAACTCCGTTTTTGTTTTATAACGAGAATTTTCTCTTTACAGCATGTACTCCCATTCACTCAGAAATGTCCAAATGCAGCTCCTAGGAGAAACGTGTTTCTAACTCTCTGAACTTAAATATAGATTCAACTCCCTTATTTTAAAGAAGACACAATGGAGCAGTTGGAAAGATATGTTTCTT
>NW_016107785.1:1848571-1872592 GCF_001604975.1 Cebus imitator | reverse complement strand
TACTACTGTTTCTTGTATGCCAGGATATTGCCAGAAATGTCTGTTTTTAGACTCTACACAGAAATAGTTTCTAAACATCTGCATACACACATCAGTTTAACTCTGTAAGTTGAATGCAGACATTGACAACTGTTCTGCTGTAGAGCTAAGTTTTTGTTTTAGAACTTCTCATTACAGCATATACTCCCATTCACTTGGGAATGTCCAAATGCACCTCCTGGAGGATACGGGTCTCTAAGTCACTGAATCTAAATATAGATACAACTCCCTTAGTTGAACCAACACAAAGCAGAGCTCTTTGAAAGATACGTTTCTTCTGTATTTAACACGCAGTCATACTGCTATTTCTTATATGCTGGGATTTTTCTGAAAATGTCTGTTTTTAGATTCTCCACAGAATGTGTTTCTAAACTGCTGCATACACACATCAGTTTAACTCTGTAAGTTGAATGCACTCATTGACAAAAATTCTTATAGGTACATTAGTTTTCATTTTAGAACCAGATGTTTCTCATTACAGCATATACTCCCATTCACTCAGGAATGTCCACATGCAGCTCCTAGAAGAAACGTGTTTCTAAATCGCTGAATCTAAACATAAATTCAATGCCCTTAGTTGAATGATCACACAGCAGAGCAGTTTGAAACATATATTTCTTCGGAGTTTTAGACCCAGTCTTGCTGCTATTTCTTATATGCCATTATTTTGCTGGAAAACTCTGTTTTTATGTTCTCCACAGAAAGGGTTTCTAATCTCCTTCATAAACACATCTGTTTAACTCTGTTGGTTGAATGGACACATTGACAACCATTCTGTCAGATAACTCCGTTTTTTTTTCTACAACCAGATGTTTCTCATTACAGCTAATACTCCCATTCACTCGGGAATGTCCAAATGCAGCTTCTAGAAGAAACGTGTTTCTAACTCGATGAATCTAAACATAGATGCAACTCCCTTAGTAGAACGAACACATAGCTGAGCAGTTTGGAATACACGTTTCTTCTGTGATTTAGATGTAGTATTACTGCTATTTCTTATATGCCGGGATTTTGCTGGACATGTCTGTTTTTAGATTCTCCACAGAAAGGGAGAATTGCTGCATACACACATAACTTTAACTCTGTAAGTTGAATGCACACATTGACAACAATTCTTTTAGATAGATCAGTTTTCATTTTAGTACCTGATGTTTCTCATTACAGCATATACTGCCATTCACTTGGGAGTGTCCAAATGAAGCTCCTAGAAGAACCGTGTTTCTGATTCACTGAATCTAAACATAGATTCAACTCCCTTATTTGAAAGAACACACAGCCGAGCGGTTGCAAAAATACATTTCTTCTGTGTTTTAGGCTGAGTCTTACTGCTATTTCTTATATGCCAGAATTTTGCTGGAAATGTCTGTTTTTAGAATCTCCACAGAAAGCTTTTCTATACTGCGGCATACATAAGTCAGTTTAACTCTGTAAGTTGAATGCACACATTGGCAACCATTCTGTTGGAATGTTCCATTTTCGTTTTAGAAAGAGATATTTCTCATTAAAGGGTATACTCCCATTATCTTGGAAATGTCCAAAGGAAACTCTTAGAAGAAACTTGTTTCTTACTCTCTGAAACTAGTCATAGATTCTACTCCCTTAGTTGAACGAACACACAGCAGAGCAGTTTGAAAGTTACGTTTCTTTTGTGTTTTAGACGCAGTCTTACTGCTATTTCTTTTATGCTGGGATTTTGCTGAAAATGTCTGTTTTTACATTCTCCACAGAAAGCATTTCTATGCAGCTGCATACACGCATCAGTTTTGCTCTTTATGTTGAATGCACACATTCACCACCATTCTGCTAGATAGGTACGTTTTCATTTTAGAAACATATGTTTCTCATTACAGCATATACTCACATTCACTCAGGAATATCCAAACGCAGCTCCTAGAAGAAACCTGTTTTTTAACTTGCCGAGTCTAACATATATTAGCCTCCCTTAGTTGAATGAACACAGAGCAGAGCAGTTTGAAACATACAATTCTTCTGTGTTTTAGTTGCAGTCTTACTGCTATTTCTTATATGATGGGATTTTGCTGAAAACGTCTATTTTTAGATTCTCCACAGAAATGGTTTCTAAACTGCTGCATACACAGATCAGTTTAACTCTGCAAGTTGAATGCACACACTGACAACCATTCTGTTATGTCAGTCCGATTTTCTTTTAAATCCAGGTATTCTGATTACAGCTTATACTCCAATTCACTCGGGAATGTCCAAACGCAGCTCCTAGAAAAAAGGTGTTTCTAAGTTGCTGAATCTAAAAATAGATTCAACTCCCTTAGTTGAACAAACACACAGCAGTGCAGTTTGGAAAATACGTTTCTTTGTTTTAGAGGCAGTCTTACAGCCATAACTTATATTGCTGGAAATATCTGTTTTTAGATTCTTCACAGAAAGTGTTTCTAAACAGTTGCATATACACGTCAGTATAACTCTGTAAGTTGAATGTATGCTTTGACAGACATCCTGATAGATAGCTCCGTTTAGGTTTTAAAATTATATATTTCTCATTACAGCATATACTCCCATTCACTCGGGAATGTCCATAAGCAGCCCCTAGAAGAAACGTGTTTCTGCCTTGATGAATCTGAACATAGATTCAACTAAGATACCAGGTAAGGCAATTCCAGGCAAGGCAAGTCAATCGATACAAGGCAAGGCGATGCCGGGCAAGGGAAGGAAGGCGATTCCTGGCTAGATGATTCCAGGCAAGGCTAGGCAAGTCAATTCCAGGCAAGGAGATTCCAGGCAAGGCAAGGCAATTTGATTCCTGGCAAGGCAATTCCAGCCAAGGCAAGTCAATTCCAGACAAGGCCATTCAAAGCATGACCAGCAAAGTCGATTTCAGGCTCAGTGATTTCAGGCCAGGCAAGGCAAGGGGATTCCAGTCAAGGCAAGGCAAGATGATTGCAGGCAAGTTGGTTCCAGGCAAGGCAAATGAACTCAAATCCAGGCAGGAGATTTCATTCAAGGCAAGGGAAGCCAATTCCAGGCAAGACAATTCCAGGAAAGGCAAGGCAAGTCGATTTCAGGCAAGGCGTTTCCAGGCAAGGGGATGCCAGGCATGGCCAGGGAAGTTGATTCCAGTAAAGTCAATTCCAAGCAAAGCAAGGCAAGTCGATTGCAGGCAATTTGATTCAAGGCAAAGTAAGGCAAGTCGAATGAAGGCAAGTCTATTCCAGGCAAGGCAAGGCAAGTCGATTGCAGGCAAGTCAATTCCAAGCAAGGCAAGGCAAGCCGATTGCAGGCAAATCGATTCCTGGCAAGGCAAAACAATGCCAGGCAAGGCAAGGCAAGGCAAATCAAGGCAAGGCAAGGCAAGGCAAGGCCGTTCCAGGCAAGGCAAGGCAAGGCAAGTCAATTCCAGGCAAGGAGATTTCAGGCAAGGCAAGGCAAGTCGATTCTAGGCAACGCAATTCCAGGCAAGTCGAGGCAAGTCAAATACAGGCAAGGCAATTCCAGGCAAGGCAAGACAAGTTGAATCCAGGCAAGGTGATTCCAGGAAAGGCAAGGTAAGTTGATTCCAGGTGAAAGGGATTGCAGGCACGGCACAGACGTCGTTTTCAGACTAGGCAATTCCAGGCAAGGCAAGGCAAGTCAATTCCAGGCAAGGCAAGGCAAGTTGATTCCAGGCATGGCGATTCCAGGCTAGGCAAGGGAGGTCTATTCTAGGCAGGGCGATTCCAGGCAAGGCAATTCAAGTCCACTGCTGGCAAGTTGATTCCAGGCAAGAAAAGGCAAGTTGATTGCAGGCAAGGCAATTCCAGGCAAGGCAAGTTAATTTGATTTCGGGCAAGTCGATTCATGGCAAAGCAAGGCAAGTCGATTGCAGACAAGTTGAATCCAAGAAAGGCAAAAGAAGTAGATTGCAGGCAAGTCGATTCCAGGCAAGGCAAAACAAGTCGACTGTAGGCAAGTTGATTCCAGGCAAGGCAAGGCAAGTCGTTTGCAAGCAAGTCGATTTCAGTTAAGGCAAGGCAAGCTGATTGCAGGCAAGTCAAATTTAGGCAAGGCAAGGGAAGTCCTTGCAAGCAAGTCGATTTCAGTTAAGGCAAGGCAAGTCAATTGCAGGCAAGTGGATTCCAGGCAAGGCAAGGCAAGTCGATTACAGGGGAGGTGATTCTAGGAAAGAAAAGGCAAGTCGATTACAGATAAATCAAAACAAGGCAAGAAAAGGCATGTCATGGCAATGAACAATAAGGCAAGGCAAGACAAGGAAAAGCAAGGCAAGGCAAAGTAGGCCAAGGCAGTGTGATTCCAGGCAAGGCAAGGCAAGTTGATTCCAGGCAAGACAATTGAGGCAAGGCAAGGCAAGTCGACTCCAGGCAAGGCAATTCCAGGCAAGGCAATTCAAGTCGATATCTGGCAAGTAGATTCCAGGCAAGGCAAGGCAAGTCTATTGCAGAATCGTCAATTCCAGGCAAGGAAAGGAATGTTAATTTCAGGCAAGTTGACTACAGGGAAGGCAAGGCAAGTTGTTTCCAGGCAAGTCGATTCCAGGCAAGTCAAGGCAAGTAGATTGCAAGCAATTCTATTTCAGTAAGGCAAGGCAAGTCGATTGCAGGCAAGTCGAATCCAGGCAAGGCAAGGGAAGTCCTTGAATGCAAGTCGATTTCAGTTCAGGCAAGGCAAGTCGATTGCAGGCAAGTGGATTCCAGGCAAGGCAAGGCAAGTCGATTGCAGGCATGTCAATTCCAGCCAAGGCAAGGCAGCTCTATTACAGGGAAGGTGATTCTAGGCAGGAAAAGGCAAGTCGATTACAGGCAAGTTGATTACAGGTAAATCAAAACAAGGCAAGGAAAGGCATGCCATGGCAATGAACAAAAAGGCAAGGTAAGGCAAGGCAAGGCAAGGCAAGGCAAGGCAAGGCAAAGCAGGGAAAGGCAGGGGAATTCCAGGCAAGGCAGGGCATTTCCAGGCAAGGCAATGCAAGGAAAGGCTAGGCAAAGCAAGGCGATTCCAGGCAAGGCAAGGCATGTCGATTCCAGGCAAGGCCATTCCAGGCAAGACAAGGCAAGTCAACTCCAGGCAAGGCGATTCCAGGCAAGGCAAATGAAGTCGATTTCTGGCAAGTCGATTCCAGGAAAGACAAGGCAAGTCGATTGCAGACAAGTTGATTGCAGGCAAGAAAAGGAATGTCAATTACAAGCAAGTCGACTATAGGGAAGCCAGGGCAAGTCGTTTGCAGGCAAGTCGATTCCAGGCAAGTCAAGGTAAGTAGATTGCAAGCAATTCGATTTCAGGTAAGGCTAGGCAAGTCTATGGCAGACAAGTCGAATCCAGGCAAGGCAAGGGAAGTCATTTGCAGGCAAGTCAATTCCAGGCAAGGCAGGGCAAGTCGATTGCCAGCAAATCAATCCCAGGCAAGGCAAGGCAAGCAAGTCAATTCCAGGCAAAAGTGATTGCAGGTATGGCAAGGCAAGTTGATTTCAGGCAAGGCCATTCCAGGCAAGACAAGGCAAGTCCATTCCAGGCGAGATGAATCTAGGCAAGCAAGGGAAGTCGACTCCAGGCATGGTGATTCCAGGCAAGTCAAGGCAAGTCGATTCCAGGCAAGGCGATGTTAGGCAACGCAAGGCAGGTCGATTGCAGGCAAGTCGATTCCGGGCAAGGAAAGGCAAGCTGTTTTCATGCAATTCGATTCCAGTCAAGGGAAGGCAAGATGACTGCAGGCAAGTCGATTCCAGGCAAGGCAAGTCAAGGCAAGGCAAGACAAGTCAATACCAGGCAGGACGATTTCAGGCATATGAAAGCAAATTGATTCCAGGCAAGGCGATTCCAGGCAAGGCAAGGCAAAGAGATTGCAGGCAAGTTGATTTAAGGCAAGTCAAGGCAAGTCGATTGCAGGCAAGTCAATTCCAGGCAAGACAGGGCAAGTCGATTGCCAGCAAATCAATTCCTGGAAAGGCAAGGCAAGTCGATTCCAAGCAAAAAGATTTCAGGCAAGACAAAGCAAGTCGATTCCAGGCAAGACAAGGCAAGTCAATTGCAGGCAATTCGATTCCAGGCAAGGCAAGGCAAGTGGTTTCCAGGCAAGGCGATTCCAGGCAAGGCAAGACAAGTCGATTCTAGGTAAGGTGATTCCAGGCAAGGTAAGGCAAGTCGATTCCAGAGGAGGTGAATCTAGGCAAGGCAAGGGAAGTCGATTCCAGGCATGGCGATTCCAGGCAAGGCAAGGCAAGTCGATTCCAGTCAAGTCGGTTCCAGGAAAGGCAATTAAAGTCCACTGCTGGCAAGTTGATTCCAGGCAAGAAAAGGCAACTCGATTCCAGGCAAGGCATTTCCAGGAAAGGCAAGGTAAGTTGATTTCAGGCAAGTCGATTCATGGCAAGGCAAGTGGATTGCAGGCAAGTCAAATGCAAGAAAGACAAAAGAAGTTGATTGCAGGCAAGTCAATTCCAGGCAAGGCAAAGCAAGTCGATTGCAAGCAAGTCGATTCCTGACCAGGCAAGGCAAGTCGTTTGCAAGCAAGTCGATTTCAGTTAAGGCAAGGCAAGTCGATTGCAGGCAAGTAGAATCCAGTCAAGGCAAGGGAAGTCAATTACAGTCAAGTAGATTCCAGGCTAGGCAAGGCAGTTCGATTGCAGGTGAGTGGATTCCAGGCAAGGCAAGGCAAGTCAATTACAGGCAAGTTGATTCCGGGCAAGACAAGGCAAGTCGATTGCAGGCATGTCGATTCCAGGCACAGGAAGGCAAGTGGATTGCAGGCAAGTTGACTCCGGGCAAGGCAATGCAAGTCATTTGCAGGCAATTCGATTCCAGGCAAGGCAATGCAAGTCAATTGCAGCAAGTCGATTCCAGGCAAGGCAAGGCAAGGGAAGCCTAGGCAAAGCAAGGAGATTCCAGGCAAGGCAAGACTAGTCGATACCAGGCAAGATGATTAAGGCTTGTCCAGGCAAGTCAATTCCAGGCAAGGCGATTATAGGCAAGGCAAGTTAATTTCAGGCAAGATGCATCCAGGCAAGGCAAGGCAAGTCGAAGACAGGCAAGGTGCTTCCAGACAAGGCAAGACAAGTCGATTCCAGGCAAAAGAGATAGCAGGCATGGCAAGTCAAGTCGTTTTCAGGCAAGGCAATTCCAGGCAAGGCAAAACAAGTCGATTCCAGGCAACACGATTCCAGGCAAGACAAGGCAAGTCAATTCCAGGCGAGATGAATCTAGGCAATCAAGGGAAGTCTATTCCAGGCATGGCGATTCCAGGCAAGGCAAGGCAAGTGGATTCTAGGCAGGGCGATTACAGGCAAGGCAAGGCAAGTCGATTCCAGTCAAGTTGGTTGTAGGCAATGCAATTCAAGTCCACTGCTAGCAAGTTGATTCCAGGCAAGAAAAGGCAACTCAATTCCAGGCAAGACGTTTCCAGGAAAGGCAAGGTAAGTTGATTTCAGGCAAGTCGATTCATGGCAAGGCAAGGCAAGTCGATTGCAGGCAAGTCGAATGCAAGAAAGGCAAAAGAAGTCGATTGCAAACAAGTTGATTCCAGGCAAAGCAAAGCAAGAAAATTGCAAGCAAGCCAATTCCAGGCAAGGCAAGGCAAGTCGATTCCAGGCAATGAGATTTCAGGCAAGGCAAGGCAAGGCAAGTCGATTCCAGGCAACGAGATTTCAGGCAGGGCAAGGCAAGTCAACTCCAGGCAAGGCGATTCCTGGCAAGGTAATTCAAGTCGATTTCCTGCAAGCCAATTCCAGGCAAGGCAAGGCAAGTCGATTGCAGACAAGTAGATTCCAGGCAAGGAAAGGAATGTCAATTTCAGGCAAGTCGACTACAGGGAAGGCAAGGCAAGTCAATTGCAGGCAAGTCGATTCCAGGCAAGGCAAGGCAAGTAGATTGCAAGCAATTCGATTTCAGGTGAGGCTAGGCAAGTTGATTGCAGGCAAGTCAATTCCAGGCAAGGCAGGGCAAGTCGATTGCCAGCAAATCAATTCCAGGCAAGGCAAGGCAAGTCAATTCCAGTCAAATGCAATTGCAGGTAAGGCAAGGCAAGTCTATTTCAGGCAAGGTGATTTCAAGCAAGGCAAGGCAAGGCAATTCCAGGCAAGGCAATTCCAGGCAAGGCAATTCCAGGCAAGGCAAGGGACGACGATTCTAGGCAGGGGGATTCCAGGCAAGGCAAGAGAAGTCGATTCCAGGCAAGGCGATTCCAGGCAAGGCAAGGTAAGTTGATTTCAGGTAAGTGAATTCATGGCAAGGCAAGGCAAGTCTATTGCAGGCAAGTCGAATCCAAGAAAGGCAAAAGCAGTAGATTGCAGGCAAGTCGATTCCAGGCAAGGCAAGGCAAGTCTATTGCAGGCAAGTGGATTCCAGGCAAGGCAAGGCAAGGCAAGTCGATTGCAGGCAAGTCAATTCCAGGCAAGGCAAGGCAGGTCAATTACAGGGGAGGTGATTCTAGGCAAGAAAAGGCAAGTCAATTACAGGGAAGTCGATTACAGGTAAATCAAAACAAGGCAAGGAAAGGCATGTCACGGCAATGAACAAAAAGGCAAGGTAAAGGCAAGGCAAGGCAAGGCAAAACAGGGCAAGGCAGAGCAATTCTGGGCAAGGCAGGGTGTTTCCAGGCAAGGAAAGGCAAGGAAAGGCTAGGCAAAGCAAGGCGATTCCAGGCAAGCCGAGGCAAACTGATTCCATGCAAGGCGATTCCAGGCAAGCCAAGGCAAACTGATTCCATGCAAGGTGATTCCAGGCAAGGCAAGGCATGTCGATTCCAGGCAAGGTGATTACAGGCAAGGCAAATGAAGTCGATTTCTGGCAAGTCGATTCCAGGAAAGGCAAGGCAAGTCGATTGCAGACAAGTCGATTGCAAGCAAGAAAAGGAATGTCAATTCCAAGCAAGTCGACTATAGGGAAGGCAAGGCAAGTTGTTTGCAGGCAAGTCAATTCCAGGCAAGTTGAATCCAGGCAAGGCAAGGGAAGTCAATTCCAGGCAAAGGTGATTGCAGGTATGCAAAGGCAAGTCGATTTCAGGCAAGGCCATTCCAGGCAAACAAGGCAAGTCCATTCCAGGTGAGGTGAATCTAGGCAAGCAAGGGAAGTCGACTCCAGGCATGGTGATTCCAGGCAAGGCAAGGCAAGTCGATTCCAGGCAAGGTGATGTTAGGCGACGCAAGGCAGGTCAATAGCAGGCAAATCGATTCCATACAAGACAAGAAAATGCAAGGCTAGGCTAAGCATTGCAATTCAAGGCAAGGCAAGGAAAGTCGATACCAGGCAGGACAATTTCAGGCATGTGAAAGCAAATCGATTCCAGGCAAGGCAATTCCAGGCAAAGCAAGGCACGTCAATTCCAGGCAAGTCGATTCCAGGCAAGGCAAAGCAAGGAGATTGCAGGCAAGTCTATTCCAGGAAAGGCAAGGTAAGTCAATTCCAGGCAAAGAGATTTCAGGCAAGGCAAGGCAAGTCGATACCAGGCAAGAAGATTAAGGCATTTCAAGGCAAGACGATTCCAGGCAAGCAAGGGAAGTCAATTCCAAGCAAGGCGATTCCATGCAAGGCAAGGCAAGGCGATTCCAGGCAAGGAGATTGCAGGCAAGGCAAGGTAAGTCGATCCTAGGCAAGATGATTTCAGGCAAGGCCAGACAAGTAGATTCCACGTAAGGTGATGCCAGGCAAGGCAAGGCAAGTCAATTCTAGTCAAGTTGATTCTAGGCAAGGCAAGGCAAGTCGATTGCAGGCAAGTTGATTCCAAGCAATGCAAGGCAAGTCAATTGCACACAAGTCAATTTGATGCAAGGCAAGGGAAGTCAATTCCAGTCAAGTTCATTCCAGGCAAGGCAAGGCAAGGCGATTCCAGGCAAGGCGATTCCAGGCAAGGCGATTTCAGGCAAGGCATATAAAGAGAAGGCAAGGCATATAAAGATAAGGCAAGGCAAGACAGTACAAATCAAGGCAAGGCAAGGCAAGGCAATGAAAAACAAGGCAAGGAAAGACAAAACAAGACAAGGCAAGGGAAGGCAAGGCAATGAAAGACAAGGGAAGGCAAGGCAATGCAAGACAAGGGAAGGCAAAGCAACACAAGGCAAGAGAAGTCAAGGCATTCCCAAGCAAGGCAAACCAACTCGATTTCAGGCAAGGAGATTTCGGGCAAGACAATGCAAGTCAATTCCAGGTGAGGCGACTTCAGGCAAAACAAGGCAAGTTGATTCCAAGAAAGGTGATTTCAGGCACAGCAAGACAATTCGATTCCAGGCTAGGTGATTCCAGGCATGGCAAGAGAAGTCAATTCCAGGCTAGGTGATTCCAGGCAAGGTGTTTCGAGGTATGGCAAGGCAAGTTGATCACAGACAAGGCGAATCCAGGCAAAGCAAGGCAAGTCGATTCCAGACAAGGAGATTTTAGGCAAGGCAAGGGAAGTTGATTCCAAGCAACGTGATTCTAGGCATGGCAAGGCAAGGCAATTCCAGGCAAGGTGATACCAGGCAAGGCGATACCAGGCAAGGCAAGGGAATTTGATTCCAGGCAAGACGATTCCAGGGAAGGCAAGGTAAGTTGACTCCAGTCAAGGAGATTGCAGGCAAGGCAAGTTGATTCCAGGCAAGGAGATTCCAGGCACAGCGAGGCAAATCGATTTCAGGCAAGGTGATTCCAGGCAAGGCGAGGCAAGTTCGTTCCAGACAAGGCAATTCCAGGCAAGGCAAGGGAAGTCGATTCCAGGCAAGGCAAGGGAAGACGACTCCAAGCAAGGCGATTCCAGGCAAGGCAAGGCAAGTCGATTGCAGGCAAGGCAATGCCAGGCAAGGCAAAGGAATTCGATTCCAAAAAAGACCATTCCAGACAAGGCAAGTCAAGTCGATTCCAGGCAAGGAGATTGCAAGCAAGGCATGGCAGATCTATTGCAGGCAAGTCGTTTCCAAGCAAGGTAATGCTAGTCAATTGCAGGCAAGTCAATTCCAAGCAATGCATGCAAGTCGATTGCAGGCAAGGCAAGGCAAGTCGATTGCAGGCAATTCGATTCCAGGCAAGGTAATGCAAGTGGATTGCAGGCAAGTCAATCCCAGCGAAGACAAGGCAAGTCTATTGCAGTCAAGTTGATTCCAGGCACAGTAAGGCAAGTCATTTGCAGACAATTCGATTCCAGGCAAGTCAAGGCTAGGCAAAGCAAGGTGATTCCAGGCAAGTCAAGGAAAGTTAATACCAGGCAAGAAGATGTCAGGCATGTCAAGGCAAGTTGATGCCAGGCAAGTCGATTCCAGGCAAGGAAAGGCAAGTCAATTCCAGGCAAGGTCATTCCAGGCAAGGAAAGGCAAGTCCTTTCCAGGCAAGGCGATTCCAGTCAAGGCAAGGCAAGTCGATTTCAGGCAAAAAGATTTCAGGCAAGGCAATGCAAGTCGAATCCAGGCAATGCGATTCTGGGCAAGGCAAGGCAAGACGACTCCAAGCAAGGAGATTCCAGACAAGGCAAAGCAGGTCGATTCCAGGCAAGGCAATTCTAGGCAAGGCAAGGCAAGTCAGTTCCAGGCAAGGTGATTCCAGGCACGGGAAGGCAAATCAATTCCAGTCAAGGTAATTCCAGGCAAGGCAAGGCAAGTCGATTCCAGGCAAGGCGATTCTAAGCAAGCAAGGCAAGTCAATTCCAGCCAAGGTGATTCCAGGCATGGGAAGGTGAGTCAATTCCACTCAAGGCGATTCCAGGCATGGCAAGGTAAGTCGTTTCCAGGCAAGGACATTTCAGGCAAGGCAAGGCAAGGCAAGGCAATGCATTGCAAAACAAAGCATGGCAAGGGAAGAAAAGGCAAGGGAAGGCAAAGAAGGGCAAGTCAAGATGCTTCAAGGCAAGTCAATGCCAGGCAAAGCAAGGCAAGTTGAGTGCAAGCAATTCCATTCCAGGCAAGTCAAGGCAAGTCAATTGCAGGCCAGTCAATTCCAGACAAGATAAGGCAAGTCGATTGCAGGAAGTCAATTCCAGGCAAGGCAAGGTGAGTTGACTGCAGGCAAGTTGATTTTAGGCAATGAAGGGATGTTGATTGCAGGCAAGTCGATTCCAGGAAAGTCGACTCCAGGCAAGGCAAGGCAGTGCAAAACAAGGCAAGGTAACGCAAGGCAAGGCAAGGCAATGCAAGGCAAGACAAGGCATGGCATGGCAAGGCATGGCAAGGCAAGGCAAGGCAAGGCAAGGCAAAGCAAAGCAAGGCGATTCCAGACAAGGCAAGTCAAGTCGATTCCAGGCAAGGCGATTCCAGGCAAGGGAGAGCAAGTTGATTCCAGGCAAGGTGATTCAACGCATGGCAAGCCATGTCGATTCCAGGCTAGGCCATTCCAGGGGAGGCAAGGTAAGTTGATTCCAGGCTATGCGATTCCAGGCAAGGTAAGGCAAAATGATTCCAGGCAAGGCAATTCCAGGCAAGTCAAGGCAAGTCAATGCAGGCAAGTTGATTCCAAGCAAGGCAAGGGAAGTCGATGGCAAGCAAGTCTATTTCAGGCAGGGCAAGGCAAGTCGATTGCAGGCAAGGAAAGTCAAGTCGAATGCAGGCAAGTCGATTCCATGCAAGGCCAGGCAAGTCGATTGCAGGGAAGGCAATTCCAGGCAAGGAAAGGCAAGTCCATTCCAGGCAAGGAGGTGTCAGGCAAGGTAAAGCAAGTTGATTCCAGGCAAGGCGATTCCAGACGAGGTAAGGCAGGTTGATTGCAGGCAAGTTGATTATAGGCAAGGCAAGGCAAGTCGATTGCAGACAAGCTGATTCCAGGGAAAACAAGGCAAGTCGATTGCAGGCAAGTCAATTCCAGGCAAGGCAAGAAAAGCTGATTGCTGGCAAATCAATTTTAGGGAAGGCAAGGCAAGTCAATTGCAGGCAAGTTGAATCCAGGCAAGGCAAGGCAAGTCGATTTCAGGCAAGTCCATTCCAGGCATGGCAAGGCAACTCGATTGCAGGCAATTTGATTCCAGTCATAGCAAGGCAAGTCGATTGCAAACCAGTCGATTTCAGTAAGGCAAGGCAAGTCGATTACAGGCAAGTCGATTCCAGGCATGGCAAGGCAACTCAATTGCAGGCAAGTCAATCCCAGGCAAGGCAATTCAAATCAATTCCAGGCAATGCGATTCCAGGCAAGGCAGGGCAAGTCAGTTCCAGGTAAGGCGATTCCAGGCATGGGAAGGCAAGTCAATTCCAGACAAGGCTATTCCAAACAAGGCAAGGCAAATCGATTCCAGACAAGCCAATTCCAGGCAAGGCAAGGCAAGTCGATTCCAGGCAGCGTGAATCCAGGGAAGGCAATTGAAGTCGATTCCTGGCAATGCAAGGCAAGTAGATTTCAGGCAAGTTAATTCCAGGCAAGTTAATTCCAGGCAAGGCTACACAAGGCAAGGGAAGGCAAGGCAATGCAAAACAAGGCAAGCAAGGCAAAGCCATGCCAGGAAAGGCAAAGAAGTTGACTCCAGGCAAGGAGACTTCAGGCAAGGCAAGGCAAAACAAGGCACGGCAAGGCACGGCAATGCAAGGCAAGGCAAGGCAAGGCAAGGCGATTCCAGGCAAGGCGATTCCAGGCAAGGCAATTCCAAGCAAGGCAATACAAGTTGCTTCTAGTCAAGTCGATTCCAGGCAAGGCAAGACAATTTGATTGCTGGCAAGTGGATTCCAGGCAAGGCAAGTCAAGCCAATGCTGGCAAGTCGATTCTAGGCAAGGCAAGGTAAGTTGATTTCAGACAAGGCAATTCCAGGCAAGGCAAAGCAAGTCTATTGTGGGCAAGTCGATTCCAGGCAGGGCAAGGAAACTCGATTGCAGGCAGGCAGGGCAAGGAAACTCGATTGCAGGCAAGTCGATTCCAAGCAAAGCAAGGCAAGTCCATTGTAGGCAAGTCGATTCCATGCAAGGCAAGGCAAGTCGATTGCAAGCAAGTCGGTTTCAGGTAAGACAAGGCAAGTTGATTGCAGGCAAGTCGATTCCAGGCAGGACAAGGCAAATTGATTCCAGTCCAGTCGATTCTAGGCTAGGCAAGGCAAGGCAAGTCACTTGCTGGCAAGTCGACTAAAGGCAGGGTAAGGCAAGTTGATTCCAGGACAGTCGATACCAGGGAAGCAGAACAAGGCAAGGAAGGCAAGGTACAGCAAGGAGATTCCAGGCAAGGAAAGGGAAGTTGATACCAGCAAAGGAGATTTCCGGCATGGCAAGGTGATTCGATTCCAGACAAGTCAATTCCAGGCAAGGAAAGGCAAGTCAATTCCAGGCAAGGAAAGGCAAGTCAATTCCAGGCATGGCGATTCCAGGCAAGGCAAGGCAAGTTGATTCCAGTCCAGTCGATTCCAGGCACGGCAAGGCAAATTGATTCCAGTCCAGTCGATTTCAGACAAGGCAAGGCAAGCCGCTTGCTGGCAAGTTGACTAAAGCCAGGGTAAGGCAAGGCGATTCAAGGCAAAACAAGGCAAATCAATTGCAGGCAAGTTGATTCCAGGCAAGGACAGGTACGTCGATTCCAGGCATGTCGATTCCAGGCAAGGCAAAAGAATGCAAGCCAAAGCAAGGCAAGGCAATGCAAAACAAGGCAAGGCAAGGCAAAGCAAGGCAATGCAATTCTAGGCAAGGCAAAGCAAGTGGATTCCAGGCAAAAAGATTTCAGGCAAGGCAAGGCAAGTCTATTCCAGGCAAGGTGATTCCAGGAAAGGCAAAGCAAGTAGACTCCATGCAAGGCGATTCCAATCCAGGCAAGGGAAGTTGATTCCAGGCAAGGTGATTCCAGGCAAGGCAAGACAAGTCAGTGGCAGGCAAGTCGACTCCAGGCAAAGTAAAGCAAGTCGACTACAGGCAAGTCGATTCCAGGCAAGGCAAGGCAAGTTGATTGCAGGCAAGTCGATTTCAGGCAAAACAAGGCAAGTTGATTCCAGGCAAGTTGACTACAGGCAAGGCAAGGCAATCTGAATGCAGGCAAGTTGATTCCAGTCAAGGCAAGGCAAGTCGATTGCATGCAAATCTAATCCAGGAAAGGCAAGGCAGGTTGATTCAAGGACAGTCGATACCAGGGAAGCAGAACAAGGCAAGGCAAGGCACAGCAAGGCGATTCCAGTCAAGGAAAGGCAAGGGAAGGAGATTCCATGCAAGGCAAGGCAAGTTGATACCAGCAAAGGAGATTTCAGGCATGGCAAGGCAATTCGATTCCAGACAAGGTGATTCCAGGTATGGCAAGGCAAGTCGATTCCAGCCCAGTCGATTCCAGGCAAGGCAAGGCAAGTCGCTTGCAGGCAAGTCAATTAAAGGCAGGATAAGGCAAGTCAATTAAAGGCAGGGTAAGGCAAGTCGATTAAAGGCAGGGTAAGGCAAGTCGATCCCAGACAAGGCAAGGCAAGTCGATTGCAGGTAAGTCTATTCCTGATAAGGCAAGGCAAGTTGATTGCAGGCAAGTCGATTCCAGCAAGGCAAGGAAAGTCAGTTGCAGGAAAGTGGATTTCAGGCAAGGAAAGGTAATTCAATTGCAGACATGTCGATTCCAGACAGGGCAAGGCAAATCAATTGCAGGGAAGTTGATTTCAGGCAAGGCAAGGCAAGTCGATTGCAGGCAAGTCAATTCCAGGCAAGGACAAGCACGTCAATTCCAGGCATGTCGATTCCAGGCAAGGCAAAACAATACAAGCCAAGGCAAGGCAAGGCAATGCAAAACAAGGCAAGGCAAGGCAAAGCAAGTGGATTCCAGGCAAAAAGATTTCAGGGAAGACAAGGCAAGTCTATTCCAGGCAAGGCAATTCCAGGAAAGGCAAAGCAAGTAGACTCCATGCAAGGTGATTCCAATCAAGGCAAGGGAAGTTGATTCCAGGCGAGGCAAGACAAGTCGATGGCAGGCAAGTCGACTCCAGGCAAAGTAAAGCAAGTCTACTACAGGCAAGTCTATTCCAGGCAAGGCAAGGCAAGTTGATTGCAGGCAAGTCGATTTCAGGCAAAACAAGGCAAGTTGATTCCAGGCAAGTTGACTACAGGCAAGGCAAGGCAATGGGAATGCAGGCAAGTTGATTCCAGGCAAGGCAAGGCAAGTCGATTGCAGGCAAGTCAATTCCAGGCAAGGCAAGTCATGTCGATTCCAGGACAGCCAATTCCAGGCAAGGCAAAACAAGGCAAGGCAAGGCAAGGCAACACAAAACAAGGCATGGCAAGGCAATGCAAAACAAGGCATGGCAAGGCAAGGCAAGGCAAGGTGATTCCAGGCAAGGCAAGGCAAAGCAAGGCAAGACTAGGCAAAGCAAGGTGATTCCAGGCAAGGCAAGGCAAGTCAATTCCAGGCAAGGAGATTTCAGTCATGGCAAGGCAAGTAGATTGCAGGCAAGGTGATTCCATGCAAGGCAATGCAACTCAATTCCAGTCAAAGTGATTGCAGACAGGCAAGGAAAGTCGATTCCAGGCAAGGTGATTCCAGGCAAGGCAAGGCAAGTCCATTCCAGGCAAGGAGATTTCAGGCAAGGCAAGGCAAGGTGATTCCAGGCAAGGTAAGGCAGGTCGATTGCAGGCAAGTCGATTACAGGCAAGGCAATGCAAGTCGATTACAGACAAGTCGATTCCAGGCAAGGCAAGACAAATCGATTGCACGCAAGTCAATTCCAGACAAGTCAAAACAAGGCAAGGAAAGGCAAGGAAACACAAAGCAAGGCAAGGCAAGGCGATTCCAGGCAAGGCAAGGATAGGCAAAGCAAGGCGATGCCAGGAAAGGTAAAGCAAGTGGATTCCAGGCAAGATTTCAGGGAATTCAATTCAAGTCAATTCCAGGTGAGGCAATTCCAGCCAAGGCAAGGCAAACTGATTCCAGGCAAGGCAAGGAAAATCGATTCCAGGCAAGAAAAGGCAAGTTGATTGCAGGCAAGTCGATTATAGGCAAGGCAAGGCAAGGCAAATCTATTGCAGGCAAGTTGAAACAAATCAATAAACAAATAGCCCCGCTGGTGGTTCATGCTTTTAATCTTCTGGCCATTGGGAGCCTGACCCAAGTATATCACCTGAGGTGATAGGACATCAAGAACTGCCTGGCCAAGATGGTGAAAAATACAATGTTTGCATTTAAAAAAAAATAAGAAGAAAATAAATAAATAAATAAATAAGCAAATAAGTAAATAAATGCAAGCCGGCCTGTCAGCCTCTAAGTAAATAAATATATAAGCAAATAAATGAATAATGGCTAGGTGCAATGGCTCATGCCTGTAATGCAACCACTTTGGGAGGCCGAGGCTGGCGGATCCTGCGGTCAAGAGATTGAGACCATCCTGGCCAACATGGTGAAACATCATCTCTACTAAAAATAGAAAAATATTAACCAGGTGTAGTGGCAGCACGCATATGTGGTCCAAGCTACTCGGGAGGCTGAGGCAGAAAAATGGCTTGAACCCAGAAGGCGGTGTTTGCAGTGAGCCAAGATTGTGCAACTGCACTCCAGCCTGGGGACAGAACAAGACTGTCTAAAATAAATAAGAAGAGTCTGCTTCTAAATCATTATACAGATAGTTATAAAAATAAATAAATGTAAGCATGCACACAAATAACTAAGTATATAAGTAAATGTTTCAGCATGGATCTAAATAAATAAATGAATAAATGTGAGCCTGCCTCTAAATAATTAGATAGCAAGATAGATAAACACATAAATCCAAGCCTGCCTTCAAATATACAAATAAATAAATAAATGCGACCTGCTTCTCCATAAGTAAGTTCATCAGTAAATAAATAAATGTGAGTCTGCCTCTAAATAAATTGATTAATAGATAGGTAAATAAATCAATAAGTAAATAGCCCCGTTTGGTGGCTCATGCTTTTAATCCCCCACACATTGGGAGCCTGAGCCTGGTATATCACCTGAGGTAAGGACATTAAAACCAACCTAGCAAACATGGTGAAAGAAATCCTGTCTTTATTTTTAAAAAATAATAATTAAAAAAAAAAAAAAAAAAAAAAAAAATTTTTTTATTTTTAAAAAAAAAAAAATAAAAAAAAAAAATATATATATATATATATATATATATGTATGTATATAAATGCAAGCCGGCCTGCCAGCCTCTAAGTAAATAAATTCATAACTATGTAAATAAATAAATAAAGGCTGAGTGTGGTGGCTCACACCTGTAATCCAGGCACTTTTGGAAGCCAAGATATGTCGATCATGGGTTCAAGAGTTTGAGACCATCATGGAGGACATGGTGAAACCCCATCTTTACTAAAAATACAACAATATTAGCCAGGCATGATGGCAGGCACCTGTGGTCCCTGTTTCTCGGCAGGCTGAGATGGAAGAATTGCTTGAACTGTGGAGGTGGTGGTTGCAGTTAGCCAAGATTGCACCCAGCCTTGTGACAGAGCAAGACTCCGTCTAAAATATAAATAAATAAATAAATAAATGTAAGCTTGCATCTAAGTAAATAAATGCAAGTCTACACACAAATACATAAGTGTAGAAATAAATGTTGCCAGCCTGTGTCAAAGTAAATAAATGAGTAAATGTGAGCCTACCTCTTAATAATTAGACTGCTAGATAGAAAAATACATAAATCCAAGCCTGCATGCAAATATATAAGGAAATAAATAAATGTGACCTACTTCTCCATAGTACCTAAGTATATGAAAAATAAATGCAAGGGGGCCTGCCTGCCTCTAAGTAAATAAATAAATGAGTAAATAAATAAATAACAGCTGGGTGCAGTGGCCTATGCCTGTAATCCCACCACTTTGGGAGGCCGAGACAGGAGGATCACGAGGTTGAGATCGACACCATCCAGGCTAACATGGTGAAACCAGGTATCCAATAAAAATACAAAAAATATTAAGCAGGCATGGAGGCATGCACCTGTGGTCCCAGCTACTACTGAGGCTGAGGCAGAAGAATCGCTTGAACCCAGGAGGTGGAGGTCGCAGTGAGGCAAGATTGTGCCACTCTACTCCAGCCTGGTGACAGAGCATGACTCCATCGAAAATAAATAAATAAATGATTGAATGAATGAATGCTAGAATGCATCTAAGTAAATAAATGCAAACCTGCCTCTAAATCATCATACAGGACATAAGTAAATAAATAAATTCAAGCATGCAAACAAATACATAGGTATATAACTAATTGTTGCCAGTATGGATCTAAATAAATAATTGAGTAAATGTGATCCTGCCTGTAAATAATTAGACAGCTACCTAGATAAATACATAAATCCAAGCCTGCCTCCAAATAAATAAATAGATGCAGCCTGCTTCTCCATAAGTAAACACATCAGTAAATAAATAAATAAATGTGAGTCTGCCTCTAAACAAATTGATTAATAGATAGATAAATAAATAGCCCTGTATGGTGGCTCATGCTTTTAATCCCACGCCCATTGTGAGCCTGAGCCAGGTATAACACCTGAGTTCAGGACATTGAGACCAGCCTGGCCAAGATAGTGAAAGAAACCATTTTTGCATTTAAAAAAATAAGAAGAAAATAAATAAATAAATAAATGCAAGCCGGCCTGTCAGCCTCTAAGTAAATAAATAAATACGTAAGCAAATAAATGAATAATGTCCAGGCGCAATGGCTCACGCCTGTAAAGCAAGCACTTTGGGAGGCTGAGACCGGTGGACCCCAAGGTCTAGAGATTGAGACCATCCTGGTCAACATGGTGAAATACTGTCTCTATTAAAAACAGGAAAATATTAGTCAGATGTGGTGGCATGCATATGTGGTCCAAGCTACTCAGGAGGCTGAGGCAGAAAAATGGTTTGAACCCAGAAGGCAGGGTTTGCAGTGAGTTAAGATTGTGCCACTGCACTCCAGACTGGGGACAGAACAATACTCCATCTGAAATAAATAAATATAAAAATAAATTAATGAGCTTCTAAATCATTATACAGAGAGTTACAAAAATAAATAAATGCAAGCGTGCACACAAATACCTACATATATAAGTAAATGTTTCAGCCTGGATCTACATAAATAAATGAGTAAATGTGAGGCTGCCTCTAAATAATTAGATAGCTAGATAGATAAACACAGAAATCCAAGCTGGCCTCCAAACATATAAATAAATAAATAAATGCAACCTGCTTCTCCATAAGTAAGTACATCAGTAAATAAATAAATAAATGCAAGTCTGGCTCTAAATAAATCAATTAATAGATAGGTAAATAAATCAATAATTAAATAGGCCTGCTTGGTGGCTCAGGCTTTTAATCCCCTGCCCATTGGGAGCCTGAGCCTGGTATATCACCTAAGGTCAGGACATCGAGACCAATCGAGCAAAGATGGTGAAAGAAACCCTGTCTCTATTTTAAAGTAATAATAAGATGAAAATAATCAAATAAATGAATATTTAAATATATAAATGCAAGCCGGCCTGCCATTTTCTAAGTAAATAAATTAGTAAGCATTTAAATAATAAATAAAGGCCAAGCAAGTTGGCTCATGCCTGTAATACACGCATTTTCAGAAGCCGAGACCTGCTGATCACGGGATCAAGAGATTGAGACCATCCTGGAGGAAACAGTGAAAACCTGTCTTTACCAAAAATATGACAATATTAGCTAGGCATGGCGGCACACCCCTGTGGTCCCAGTTACTCAGGAGGCTGAGACGAAAGAATCTCTTGAACCCAGAAGGCGGTGGTTCCAGTTAGCCAAGATTGCACTGCTGCACTCCAGCCTGGTGAAAGAGCAATACTCATTCAAAAATCAATGAATCAATAAACAAACAAATGCAAGGCTGCCTCTAAGTAAATAAACAAAAGCCAGCCTGTATTTTTTTTAGTCTTTATATTTTATTACAATTTTATTTTTGGTGCAGATATAGCGGTGCTAATGGGGAGGGAAGAGTGGGTTGAAAAGGCCGACCTCTAAATCATTATACAGATAGATAAGTAAATGAATAAATGCAAGCCTGCACACAAATACGTCAGTATGTAAATAAATGTTTTGAGCCTAGGTCTATATAAATAAATGAGTAAATGTGAGCCTGCCTCTAAATCATTAGATAGCTGGACTGATAAATACATAAATCCAAGCCTGCCTCCAAATAAATAAATAAATATATAAATGGAAACTGTTTCTACATAAGTACGTGCCTTAGTTAATAAATAAATAAATGCAAGTCTGCCTCTAAATAAATCGATTAATAGATAGATAAATAAATCAAAAAACATATAGCCGTGCTTGGTGGCTCATGCTTTTAAACACCCCCCTATTGGGAACCTGGGCAGGGTATATCACCTCAGGTCAGGACATCAAGACCAGTCTGGCCAAGATGGTGAAAGAAACTCTGTCTCTATTTTAAAAAAATAAGAATATGAATATAAATAATTAAATATATATATATATGTATATATATGTATATATATATACATATATATATATATATGTATATATATATAAATGCAAGCCAGCCTGCCTGCCTCTAAGTAAATAAGTAAATAAAAAAATAGGTAAAGGTCGGGCACAGTGGCTGATGCCTGTAATCCCAGCATGTTGGGAGGCAAAGATGGGCAGATCATGAGGTCAAGAGATTGAGACCATCCTGGCCAACATGGCAAAACCACGTTTCTACTAAAAATACAAAAATATTAGCAAGGCATGCTAGCGCATGCCTGTGGTCCCAGCTATTCGGGAGGCTGAGGCAGAAGAATAGCTTGATCCCAGGAGATGGAGGTTGCAGTGAGCCAAGACTGTGCCAATGCACTCCAGCCAGGTGACAGAGCAAGACTCCTACTAAAATAAATAAATAAATAAATAAACAAATAAATAAATAAATAAATGCAAGCCCACATCAAAGTAAATAAATGCAAGCCTGACTCTAAATCATTATACAGATAGATAAGCAATTAAATAAATGCAAAGCTACACACATATACATAAATATATGCTGCACACATATACATAAGTATATAAATAAATGTTCGAAGACTGGGTTTAAATAACTAAATGAATACATGTGAGTCTGTCTCTAAATAATTAGATAGATGGATAGATAAATACATAAAATCAAGCCTGCCTCCAAATAAATAAATAAATGTGACCTGCTTTTCCATAAGTACATCAGTAAATAAATAAATAAATGCCAGTCTGCCTCTAAATAAATCAATAGATAGATAAGTAAATCAATATATAATTAGTCCCACTTGAAGGATCCTGCTTTTACTCCCCCACTCATTGGGAGCCTGAGCCGGTATATCATCTGAGGTCACGATATCAACACCAGCCTGGACAAGATAGTGAAAGAAACACTGTCTCTATTTTTAAAAATATTAAAATTAAAATAATTAAATAAATATATGCAAGCCTCCATCCAAGTAAATAAATGCAAGCCTGTCTCTAAATCATTATACAGATAGATAATTAAATAAATAAATGCAAACCTCCACACAAATACATAAGTATATAAATAAATGTTCCGAGACTGGGTTAAAATAACTAAATGAGTAAATGTGAGCCTGCCTCTAAGTAAATAGATGCAAGCCTGTCTCTAAATCATTATACAGATAGATAATTAAATAAATAAATGCAAACCTCCACACAAATACATAAGTATATAAATAAATGTTCCGAGACTGGGTTAAAATAACTAAATGAGTAAATGTGAGCCTGCCTCTAAATACTTAGATAGCTGGATAGATAAATACATAAACCCATGCCTTCTTCCAAATACATAAATAAATAAATAAACGACCTGCTTTTCCATAACTACCTTAGTAAATAAATAAATAAATAAATGTGAGTCTGCCTCTAAATAAATTGATTTTTAGATAGATAAATCAATCAATCAGTCAATAGCCACGCTGTTGGTTCATGCTTTTAATCCCCCGCCCATTGGGAGCCTGAGCTGGGTATATCACCTGAGGTCAGGACATCAAGACCAACCTGGCCAAGACAGTGAAAGAAAACCTGTCTGTATTTAAAAAAATAATAAGGTGAAAATAACTAAATAAATAAATATATACATAAGTAAATATATAAATAAATAAATGCAAGCCGGCCAGCCTGCCTCTGAGTAAGTAAATAAATGAGTAAGTTAATAAATAAATAAAGGCTGGGCACACTGGCTCACGCCTGTAATCCCAGCACTTTGGGTGGCTGAGATGGATGGATCATGAGGTCAAGATATCGAGAGCATCCTGGCCAACATGGTGAAACACCCACTCCACCAAAAGTACAAAAATTTTAGCCAGGCACGGTGGCACGGGCCTGTGGTCTCATCTACTTGGGAGTCCAAGTCAGAAGAATCACTTGAACCCAGGAGGTGGAGGTTGTAGAGAGCCAAGATGGCGCCACTGCACTCCAGACTGGTGACAGAGCAAGGCTCCGTCTAAAATCAATCAATCAAAGCGAGCCTGCATCTAAGTAAATAAATGCAAGCCTAACCTCTAAATCATTGTAGAGATACATAAGAAATAAATGAATACAAGCCTGCACACAAATACATAAGTATATAAATAAATGTTGCCAGTCTGGATCTAAATAAATAAATGAGTAAATATGATCCTGCCTCTAAATAAATAGACAGATACTTAGATAAATACATAAATCCAAGGGTGCCTCCAAATAAATAAGTAAATAAATACGACCTGCTTCTCCATAAGTAAGTACGTCAGTAAATAAATAAATAAATGTGAGTCTGCCTCTAAATAAATCGATTAATAGATAGATAAACACTCCCACCAACAGTATAAAAGTGTTCTTATTTCTCCACATCCTCTTCAGGGTGTAAATTAGTTCAACCGTTGTGGAAGACAGCATGGCGATTCTTCAAGGATCTAGAAATAGAAATACCATTTGACCCAGCAATCCCATTACTGGGTATATACCCAAAGGATTATAAATCATTCTACTACAAAGACACATGCACACGTATGTTTATTGTGGCACCGCTCACAATAGCAAAGACTTGGAACCAACCCAAATGCCCATCGATGATAGACTCGATAAAGAAAATGTGGCTTTTTTCTTGTAAATCTGTTTTAGTTCTTTGTAAATTTTGGATATCAGCCCTTTGTCAGATGGGTAAACTGCAAAAATTTTTTCCCAATCTGTTGGTTGCCGATTCACTCTAATGATTGTTTCTTTTGCTGTGCAGAA
>NW_016107785.1:1837455-1847441 GCF_001604975.1 Cebus imitator | reverse complement strand
GTAGGTGATGGGGAGGAAGGCAGCAAATCACGCTGCCATGTGTGTTCCTATGCAACAATTTTGCATGTTCTTCACATGTACCCCAAAACCTAAAATGCAATAAAATAAATAAATGGGAAAAAAAAAATGTGGCACATATACACCATGGAATGCTATATAGCCATAAAAAAGAATGAGTTCCTGTTCTTTGCAGGGTCACGGATGAGGCTGAAAACCATCATTGTCAGCAAACTAACACAAGAACAGAAAACCAAATACCACATATTCTCACTCATAAGAGTTGAACAATGAGATCACATGGACACAGAGAGGGGAACATCTTACACCGGGGCCTGTCATGGGGTGGGAGGCTAGGGGAGGGATAACGTTAGGAGAAATACCTAATGTCGATGACGGGTTGATGGGTGCAGCAAACCACCATGGCATTTGTATACCTATGTAACAAACCTGCACATTCTACACATGTACCCAGAACTTAAAGTACAATAAAAAAAATTAAAAAAAAAAAAAGATAAATAAATCAATAAATAGCCCAACTTGGTGGCTCATGCTTTTAATCCTCCTCCCATTGGGAGCCTGAGCCAGGTGTATCACCTGAGGTGAGGACTTCCAGACCAGCCTGACCAAGATGGTACAAGAAACCAAGTTTGCATTTAAAAAAATAATAAGAAAATAAATAAGTAATTAAATGCAAGCTGGCCTGTCAGCCTCTAACAAATAAATAAATAAGAAAGTAAATAAATGAATAATGGCCAGGCACAATGGCTCATACCTGTAATGCAAGCACTTTGGGAGGCCAAGACCAGTGGATCCCTAGGTCCAGAGATCGAGACCACCCTGGCCAATATGGTGAAACACCGTCTCTACTAAAAACAGAAAAACATAGGCCAGGCCTGGTAGCACGCATATGTGGTCCAAGCTACTCAGGAGTCTGAGGCAGAAAAATGCCTTGAGCTTAGAAGGCGGAGTTTGCAGCGAGCCAAGATTGTGCCGCTGTACTCCAGCCTGGGGACAGAACAACACTCCATCTAAAATAAATAAATAAATAAATAAATAAGAGCCTGCTTCTAAATCACTATACGGATAGTTATAAAAATAAATAAATGCAAGCATGCGCACAAAAACCTAAGTATATAAATCAATGTTTCAGCCTGGGTCTAAATGAATAAATGATTAAATGTGAGCCTGCCACTAAAAAATTAGATAGCAAGATAGATAAATGCATAAACCAAAGCCCACCTCCAAATATATAATAAATAAATAATTAAATAAACAAATGTGACCTGCTTCTGCATAAGTACGTCAGTAAAGAAATAAATAAATGTGAGGCTGCCTTTAAATAATAGGAAAGCTAGATAGATAAATACATAAATCCAAGCCTGCCTTCTACTATATAAATAAGTAAATAAATGCAACCTCCTTCTCCATAAGTAAGTAGGTCAGTAAATAAATACTAATAAATGCAAGCCTGCATCTGAGTAAATAAATGCAATCTTACCTCTAAATCATTATAAAGGTAGTTAAGAAAAGTAATAAATTTATTCCTGAACATGAATACAAAAATATACAAGTAAATGTTTTGAGGCTGGGTCTAAATAAATAAATGAGGAAATGTGAGCCAGCCTCTAAATAATTAGATAGCTTGAAAGGGAAATACATAAATCCAAGCCTGCCTCCAAGTATATAAACAAACAAACAAATAAATAAATAAATGCAACCTGCTTCTATATAAGTACGTCAGTAAATAAATTAAAAAATGCGAGTCTGCCTCTAAATAAATTGATTAATATATATATATATATATATATATATATATATATATATATATATAAACAGCCATACTTGGTGGCTCATACTTTTAATACCCTGCCCTATGGGAGCCTGAGCCCCATATATCACCCAAGTTCAGGACATCAAGATCAGCCTGGCCAAGATGGTGAAAGAAACCCTGTCTCTAAAAAAGTAAAATGATGAAAATAAATAAATAAATGTATAAATAAATAAATGCAGGTCGTCCTGCCTGCCTCTAAGTAAATAACTAAATAAATAAGTAAATAAATAAATAAAGGCCAGGCCTGTTGGTTCATGCCTAAAATACCAGCAGTTTTGGAGGCCGAGATGAGTAGATCAGGAGGCCAAGAGATCCAGACCATCCTGGCCAACATGCTGAAACCCCATCTCTACTAAAAATACAAAAATATTAGCCAGGTGTGGTGGTATACACCTGTGGTCACAGCTACTTGGGAGGCTGAGGTGGAAGAATGGCTTGAACTCAGGAGGCGGAGGTTGCAGTGAGCTATGATTGCACCATTGCAATCCAGCCTGGTGACAGAACAATACTTCACCTAAAATCAACCAATCAATCAATCAATCAATCAATCAATGTGAGCCTGCATCTAAGTAAATAAATGCAAGCCTACCTCTAAATCATTATACAGATAGTTAAGAAAATAAATCAATGCAAGCATTGACACAAATATATAAGTATATAAATAAATGTAATGAGCTTTGGTCTAAATAAATAAATGAGTAAATGTGAGCCTGCCTCTAAATAATGAGATAGCTAGATATATAAACACATAAATCCAAGCCTGCATGCAAATATATAAGTAAATAAATAAATGCGACCTGCTTCTCCATAAGTAAGTACATCAGTAAATAAATAAATGTGAGTCTGCCTCTAAATAAATTGATTAGTAGATAGATAAATAAATCAAAAAACATATAGCCCCACTTGGTGGCTCATGCTTTTAATCACCCACCTATTGGGAACCTCAGCCTGGTATATCAACTGAGGTCCAGACATCAAGACCAGCCTGGCCAAGATGGTGAAAGAAACCCTGACTCTATTTTTAAAAATAGAAACATGAACATATATATATATATATATACACACAAGCCGGCTTGCCTGCCTTTAAGTAAATAAATAAATAAGTAAATAAAAAAAATAAAGCCAGGCCCAGTGGCTCACGCCTGTAATGCCAGTACTTTGCGAGGCCAAGAGCGGTGAATCACAAGGTCAAGAGATCAACACCATCCTGGCCAACATGGTGAAACACGGTCTCCATGAAAAATACAGAAATATTAGCCAGGAGTGGTGGCAGGCACCTGTGGTCCAGGCTACTCAGGAGGCTGAGGCCAAAGAATCGCTTGAATCCAGGAGGCAGAGGTTGAAGTGAGCCAAGATTGTGCCACTGTATTCCAGCCTGGTGACAGAGCAAGACTCCATCTAAAATAAGTAAATAAATAAATAAATAAACAAATGAGAGCCCAAGTGTAAATAATTATACAGATAGTTAAGAGAATAAGTAAATGCAGGCTTGTACACAAATATATAGGTACATAATCAAATGTTGTGAGCCCGGGTCTGAATAAATAAATGAGTATACATAAGCCTGCCTCTAAATAATTAGACAGCTAGCTAGATAAATACATAAATCCAATCCTGCCTCTAAATAAATAAATAAATGTGACCTGCTTCTGCATAAGTATGTCAGTAAATAAATAAATATACAAATGGGAGGCTGCCTCTAAATGAATCGATTAATAGATACATAAATCAATAAATAAATAGCCCAACTTGGTGGCTCATGCTTTTAATCCCCGGCTCATTGGGAGCCTGAGCTGGGTATATCCCCTGAAGTCAGGACATGAAAACTAGCCTGGCCTAGATGGTGAAAGAAACCCTGCCTCTATTTAAAAAAATAATAAGATAAAAATAATTAAATAAATATATAAATAAATAAATGCAAGCCTGCCTGCCTGTCTCTAATAGCTACATAAGTCAGTAAATAAATAAATAAATAAATAAAGGCCAGGTGCGGTGGCTCACACCTGTAATCCCAGCACTTCAGAAAGCTGAGATTAGCGGGTCATGAGGTCAAGTGATCAAGACCATCCTGGTCAACATGGTGAAACCCCATCTCTACTGAAAATACAAAAATATTCGCCAGGTGTGGTGGTTTGCACCTGTGGCTCCCGCTACTCTGGAGCCTGAGGCCGAAGAATCGCTTGAACCCAGGAGGCAGAGGTTGCAGTGAGCCGAGATTTAGACACTGCTCTTCAGCCTGCTGAAAGAGCAAGACTCCATCTAAAATAAATAAATAAATAAATGCGAGCCTGCACACAAATACGTAAATAAATTTTGTGAGCCTGGGTCTGTATAAATAAATGAGGAAATGTATTCCTGCCTCTAATTAATTAGACAGCTAGATAGATAAATACATAAATCTAAGCCTGTCTCCAAATACATACATAAATAAATAAATGAGAACCTGTATCTAAGTAAATAAATGCAAGTCTGCACACAAATACATAAATAGATAAATAAATGATGTGAGCCTGGGTATAAATAAATAAATGAGTAAATGCGAGCTTGCCTCTAAATAATCAGATAGCTAGATAGAGAA
Source organism: Cebus imitator (assembly GCF_001604975.1). NCBI lineage: Eukaryota > Metazoa > Chordata > Mammalia > Primates > Cebidae > Cebus > Cebus imitator. Next base: position 1,843,032 of record NW_016107785.1, on the reverse strand, counting down.
ATACATAAATCCAAGCCTACCTCCAAATAAATAAATAAATAAATAAATGTGACCTGCTTCTCCATAAGTTAGCACGTCAGTAAATAAATAAATAAATGTGAATCTGCTTCTAAATAAATTAAGAGATCAATCAATCAATCAATCAATAGCCCCCATTGGTGGCTCATGCTTTCAATCCCCTGCCCATTGTGAGCCTGAGCCGGGTATATCACCTGAAGTCAGGACATCGAGACCAGCCAGGTCAAGATGGTGAAAGAAATCCTGTCTCTATCTAAAAAAAAAATAATATGAAAATGATTAAATAAACAAATATATAAATAAGTAAAAATATAAATAAATAAATGCAAGCTGGCCTGCCTGCCTCTAAGTAACTAAATAAATAAAGGCCAGGTGCAGTGGCTCATGCCTGTAATCCAAGGACTTTGGAAGGCCAACACAGGCAGATTACTAGGTCAACAGTTCGAGACCATCCTGGCCAACATCGTCAAAAGCTGGCTCCAATAAAAATACAAAAATATTAGCCAGGTGTGGTGGCTCTCACCTGTGGTCTCAGCTACTCGGAAGGCTGAGGAGGAAGAATTGCTTGAACTCAGGAGGCGATGGTTGCAGTGAGCCAACATTGCTGCACTGCAGTCCAGCCTGGTGACAGAGCAACACTCAATCTAAAATCATTCAATCAAGCAATCCATCAATCAATCAAAAAATGCAAACCTGCCTCTAAATCATTATACAGATAGTTAAGAAAATAAATAAATGCAAGCCAGCACAAAAATACATATGTATATAAGTAAATGGTGCGAGACTAGGTCGAAATAAATAGATGGGTAAGTGTGAGCCTGCCTCTAAAGAATTAGATAGCTAGACAGATAAATACATAAATCCAAGCCTGCCTCCAAATATAAATAAATAAATAAATAAATAAATGTTACCTGCTTCTTTATAAATACGGCAGTAAGTAAATAAATGTGAGTCTGCCTCTAAATAAATCGATTAATAGATAGATAAATCAATCAATCAATAAATAGCACCACTTGGTGGCTCATGCTTTTAATTTCCCGCCCATTGGGATCCTGAGCCAGGTATATCACCTGAGGTCAGAACATCAAGACCAGCCTGGCCAAGATGCTGAAAGAAAGCCTGTCTCCATTTAAAAAATAATAAGATGAAAATAATTAATTAAATAAATATATATATAAATAAATAAATAAATGCAAGCCGGCCTGCCTACCTCTAAGTAAATAAATAAATAGGTACATAAATAAATAAATAAAGGCCAGGCATGATGGCTCATGCCTGCAATCCCAGCACTTTGGGAGGCTGAGACTGGCGGATCACAAGGTCAAGAGATTGAGACCATCCTGGCTAAAATGGTGAAACCCTATTTCTATTAAAAATACAAAAATCTTAGCCAGGCATGGTGGCATTTGCCTGTAGTCCCAGCTACTCAGAAAGCTGAACTGGAAGAATTACTTGAACCCAGAAGGCAGAGGAAAAAACTAATTGACTCACAGTTCTGTAGGACTGGGGAAGCATCAGGAGACCTGCATTCACGGTCACTGATAATGGCAAACAAGACACCTTCTCCCAAAGCGGTAGGAGGAAGAATGAATTAGGGCAGAACTACCAAACATTTATACAGTCATCAGAACTCGCGAGAACTCCGTCGCATATGGAAACTGCCCCAGTGATTCGATTATTACCTCCACCTGGTCTCTCACTTCACAGGTGAAGATGATGGAGAGTACAATTCAAGATGAGAGTTTGGGTAGGAGCACAGCCAAATCTTATTACCAATTTTGAAATTGGTATGTTAAGTATGATTGGTTGTTAGGCCATGTGGAAACCCTTATACTAATGAAGGTCACCTAGATAAATGCACTCATTGGCTTAAGTTTAGAGTATTGAAAATATACAGAAACTAGAATTATGAGTTGATTAAGATAATTAATATTTATTCCTTCAGTAATGAGATCTCAGGTTCCTCCCTCCTAATCTCTACAAATATTTAGCAAGGGGAATTTTTTTTAAGGTTTAAACTCACAGACTACTGTAAGTGTAAAAACTGTAATAGAGATGAACAAGTGATAACCTACCCAAAAGAGCCAAATTTCAGATAAAACCTGTAAAATTTACCCAAATTATATAACAGAATTTTCAATAGGCACAAAAGCAGAAAACACAAAGCAGTTTACTTCTGGTCATATCTCTGCTGAATATCGGTACCTTGTTATACACACACACACACACACACACACACACACACACACACACATATATATATTTGTTGACAGCTTTATTGATACATAATTTATATATCATAGCACTCACTTGAATAAAATGAGCAATTCAAAGATATTTCAGTATATTCAGAGTTGTGCACCATTATTGTAATCTAATTTTCTGGCATTATTTTATATTTGCGGGTCTTAAGTGACACCTCCTTACAGGTGCTCTGCCTGTCTATCCTTAATAAAACTACGCTCCTTATTTCCTACTTCTTTCCTTTGGACACTCATAACTATCTATTGTTGTTTTCCTTAGTTATTGGCCTCCTTCTTTGTTGTCTATCTCTCCCACCAGAATGTAAGCTGCTTAAAGAGAAGCTCTTTATGTGTCTCATGAACTTCTTTGTAGTCCAGCTAGCAGTGAAGCACAGGGCCTGCCTATATGATGTGGTCACTAAAACATTTGCTGTGTGAATGAACTAGCAAGACATAGTTACCACAGTAGATGGGCACTGTGGAGCAACAGGGAATTGGTCATCATGGGGAAACTGTGACACTGAGGAGGAAGGGCAAGCAGCAGGACACTGAGCCAATAACCCAGCTGTCCATCTGGTGTTTGGAAGACTCAGAAGGCCCCTTAGGTTCTTTAACAATTAGGAAGCACTGGGAGTGAAGACCTCAAGGAGAAGATAGCACTGCTAATAAAATAGGTGGATCTCTTCCAATTAATTAGAAAAATGAAAAGATATCATCATATTTTCAGCTATAGTGGTAAAGAAAATCATATTTCTCACATGAACACGCAAGGTACACAAAGTACATGTCCCTTTATACATCAATCCCATATCTGGTGTTGTTAATTAAGTGTGGTTATCCAGGGAGTGTACAGTTCTGGAGCTAGAAAGACTGAATTTGTATTCTTATTCTGCCACTTACTAGCCATGTGATTTTGGGCAAATTACTTAGCTGCTTTGTGCTTCCATTTTTACATTTATAAAACAGACATATTGATAGTTTCTATATTCTAAGCTGTCTTGAGTATTAAATGAAACTAATCAGAAAACTGTTGCATACTCAGTGCTATATATCATCCTAGTGTTGTAGAAGTAGCAGTAGTCATTACAGTGGTGGTATTGCTGGAGGTGTTAAGAATAGTAGTAGGTAGCAGTAAAATAATAGAGGTGAAGCCCATTATGACTGTTTTATGGGGCAAAAAATTTAGCTCAGTGCCAAGCAGTGTCAAATACAAGGTACCAAATTCATATCAAGTTGACTAGCACTTGTGATGTTTCCTATCATACCACAAGATGATTTGACACAATAGATTTTCTTTAATAAGTGAGGGAATCAGGAGGTTTGTAGTTGCTGCAGCTGATGGAAAACTCTAGCACATAATTTCTGCTCAACTTTGGCTCACAGAAAGTGTCAGAAGGACAGCCATATTCTTGAGTGTGTGAATGTTTGTGTGTAAAATGATGTGCATTTGACTGTGACTCTGTTCCAAGAAGGACATAAGAATTTCATTATTTTATGAAATAAAGTGGGAAAATAGTGAACCATCCTGAAAAATAAGCCATGGTACTTAGAAATCAAGAAAATCATTTTTAGAGGGGAAATTTACTGGTGTGGACTTATTAACAATATTTGCAATGTGTCCTCTTTATGAGTGGGTAACACTGAATACCCAAGTTAACATTTTAGCTGACTTCACAATTGATTCACCTAGTGGGATCCACTGGCTATTCACATGTATTATCTAAGAAAACTGGAAAGAAGAATGAAAAAGTGGTTTTATCTCATGACCTGCAACAAAATCTGCTCTAGAAACAGGACTTAACTGCCAGTCCAAAAGCAGGGAGTGAGAACAATTATTTAACTATCCAAGGAAAATCAGGAAAAGTGCTATGAAAGAAGAGTTTTTTCAGCATAAGCATGGGTATGTGAGCCACCTTTATGAGAAAAACAAATATGGTCTTTTAAAAAGTAGCCGAAAGTTTTATTTTCTATCTATGAAATGAAACACAGATCTAGTGAACATGCCGTAGAATGTTAAGTAGAATAAAGATGAACACATTGTGCTCACTTCAGCAGCACATATACTAAAATTGGAATGATACACAGAAGATTAGCATGGCCCCGCACAAGGATGACAGGCAAATTCGTGAAGCATTCCATATTTTTAGACTTCAACATAAGACCTAACACCATAAAAACTTTAGAAGAAAGCAAAGGCAAAAGCATTCAGGACATAGGCATAGGCAAGGGCATCATGACTAAAACACCAAAAGCATTGGCAACAAAATCCAAAATAGACAGATGGGATCTAATTAAACTCCAGAGATTCTGTACAGCAAAGGAAACAATCATTAGAGTGAACTGGCAACCAACAGAACGGGAAAAAAATTTTGTAATCTCCCCATCTGACAGAGGGCTAATATCCAGAATCTACAAAGAACTAAAACAGATTTACAAGAAAAAGGCAAGTAAACAAACACACCATTTCAAAAGTGGGTGAAGAACATGAACAGACACTTTTCAAAAGAAAACATATATGAGGCCAACAAACATCTGAAAAAATGCTCAACATCCCTGGTCATTAGAGAATTACAAATCAAAACCACATTGAGATACCATTTCATGCCAGTTAGAATGGTGATCATTAAAAAAATCTGGAGACAACAGATGCTGGAGAGGATGTGGAGAAATAGGAACAGTTTTACACTGTTCGTGGGAGTGTATGGGAATGTAAATTATTTCAACCATTGTGGAAGACACTGTGGGGATTCCTCAAGGACATAGAAATAGAAAAGACCTGGAACCAACCCAAATGCCCATCGATAATAGACTGGATAAGGACAATGTGGCACATGTACACCATGGAGTACTAGGCAGCCATAAAAAATGACGAGTTTGTGTCCTTTGTAAGGTCATGGTTGAATCTGGAAACCATCATTCTCAGCAAATTGACACAAGAACAGAAAATGAAACACCACATGTTGTTACTCATAGGCGGGTGTTGAAAAATGAGATCACATGGACACAGGGAGGGGAGTATCACACACTGGTGTCTGTTGGAGGGGACTACGGGAAGGGCAGCAGAAGGTAGGGAGGTTGTGAAGGGATAACATGGGGAGGAATGCCAGATATAGGTGACAGGGTGATGGAGGCAGCAAACCACATTGCCATGTATGTACCTATGCAACAATGCAGCATGATCTGCCCATGTACCCCAGAACATAAAGTACAACTACATATATATATATATGTATACACACACACATATATATATTTATATAAATGTATATATATATAAATATGTATATGTGTATATATACACATATATGTATATATA
>NW_016107785.1:1826111-1835610 GCF_001604975.1 Cebus imitator | reverse complement strand
CATGGAATATTATGCAGCCATCAAAAACGATGAGTTTGTGTCCTTTGTATGGACATGGATGAACCTGGAAACCATCATTCTCAGCAAACTGATGGAAGAGCAGAAGATGAAACACAGCATGTTCTCACTCATAGGCGGGTGTGGAACAATGAGAACACATGGACACAGGGAGGGGAGCCCTACACACTGGTTTCAGTCAGGAGGAAATAGGGGAGGGGTGGTGGGGGGTTGGGAGCTGGGGAGAGATAGCAAGGGGAGAGATGCCAGATGTAGGTGATGGGGAGGAAGGCAGCAAATCACACTGCCATGTGTGTACCTATGCAATAATCTTGCATGTTCTTCACAGTACCCCAAAACCTAAAATGCAATAAAATAAATAAATGGAAAAAAAAGAAAATGGTTAGATATTAATGTTTACTCAACTTTTATTCCAAATCAACAGGAAAATAAAGGAGATTTACACAAAAATACTTTGAAGTGTGATATGTTAAAAATTAAAGTGGTACTATTATTACATAAAATATATTTTCAAAATGTGCTTTGAAATTTTTATGCTCTAATTTTTACTAAATCAAGAGAAAAATTGGAGAAACTGATCTTTGTGAGTATTCTATGCAATCCTGTGACTATCACCTCGTATGGTAGATTAATAAAGTGTCTTATTCTTTCTTAAGACCTATACATCTTGGAATGTGCATGGAATTATAGGTTTATATCACTGAGTAAATTATTGAAACACACTAAAATATCTTATCCAAAAGAGCAAGAATTACTAATAATTATATGTATCTAAACACTAATAGTTATAGACAAGTGATAAGCTTTCTTATTAGCAATCAGTTATAAAGTATCTTCATCAGATAATAATCTGAACATACTGACACAAGTTCAGAATGAATTCCTTGCACTCCATCTATTGTACAGAGTAATACACCTAAAATCAAAGACAATAATTAGTCCAAAGAGGAATATCTTTAACAAAGAAACTATGTAGACAAAACTTGGCTACCACAAATATTTTCAGGAGTAGACTGATTTCTCATTCAATGTATTTAGATCCTGGTGCTTTTGATTGCGTTAAATTTCTCCCTCCTGGGAAATTTCTTGTTTCCCTGAAGAGCTCATTAGTAAATATTTTTAACTTAAGCCCTTAACTATATGACAAGATATTATGTAACATGACTATATGTATATATATATATATATATATATATATGACAAGATATTATGTAAGATGACCATATATATATATATATATACACACACATATATACACACACACACACATATATGTTTTTCTAGTTCATAAACTTTTGGAACTTCATAAATTTCTAGTTCTAAATATGTTGTTTTCTAAAATCAACATAATTCCATCCTTATGGTGATTTTTAAAAACCCAATAAGCTAAATGACTATGATAATTTGCTAGTATAAGCAAATTTTCTTGTAACAGTGTTGTCACCACCAACTAGGAAACAACCTTGTGCTATTATCAGGGTTGGGGCTCACTCACCTGAAGCAAAACGGATCCTGGAAAAGATTAGCAGAGCTGGGTGTGGTGGCTCACGCTTGTAATCCTGGCACTTTGGGAGGCCGAGGTGGGTGGATCACCTGAGGTCAGGAGTTCAACACCAGGCTGGCTATCATGGTGAAATCCCATCTTAAATAAATAAATAAAAATGAAAAATAAAAAAATAAAAGATTAGTAGAAAAAAGATCCATTGCAAATGCTAAATAAAATAGCACAAATCATATAAGTGGTATAATACATTTGTTTTCATTTATTCAGTATGTAATCCCAGCTGTGTTTGGAGTTTCTCATCTGTATATGGGGAGAATATCACTATCTCATTACTTCAAAAAGACATGAGGCTCAATTAGGTTGCATATTAATCAGCACATCTCAATGACTTTAATCACTTGAGATGTGTGTCACAAGTTGTTGAACCTACTAGAATATCAAATTTTGTTAAGTAAATAAATAAAATAAGAATAAAATTACTAATTTAAAATTTTCCCAAATAGCAAATTCTGTTTATATACCTCTGTTGGGCCGATTTAAATATGTTCATAGTATTGTCACATTATCTCATTTCTCATTTTTGTAAAGACAGTCTCTAAAAACCACAGTGCTTCAAAGAAATTTTAAAAAAAAGAGAGACAGAGTCTCATTCTGTTGCCAGGCTAGCATGCAGTGGTGTAATCATGGCTCACTAAAACCTGGAAATGTATTTAAGATCTTGTTTTAATTAATGTTGTATGTGTTTGTATACAATTTTACTTACAAGAGGCTTAGTTTTACAATAGCAGAGTTTTCTACAATGACTAGTGAAAGAGTAAAAAATCTGGAGAATAAGTCAAGAAATCATGTACTGAAGGAATTATTTTATGAAAGACAAAATTAGAAAAAAAAAAAAAAAATGAAAGAAAAAAAAAAAAAAAAAAAAAAAAAAAAAAGCAGTGGTTATCAGATCTGCCATGTTTTCAAGTTTTATAAAGGAAAATGCCAGGTATTTTCGAGGGACTTTTTGGAGGAAGCCAAAGTTTTACTAAGGCTTAAATATGATGAACAGTTAACCAAATAAATTGAAATATTTTACAATTCTTATTAAATCTTGATATTTAAAAGGAGAAGCAGCAGTATGGTTCACTAGAAAGCATTCACTCCCAAGAACTGGTCCAGAAGAATCTATAATTCAGTCTTTTATCACAGGTTCACTTTCCCTCATAAAATGGCAACAGCTGGGTGCATGTCTGGAGGAGCTCTTGGGCTTGTTCCATTATATCTTAAACTTCTCATCTGCATTTTTAGCCATGGATACCCAGGCTGTGCTTAGAAAATGGCAATCCTCAGGGCACTATAGAATTAATGTTCTTTCCCTTTTAGGCATTTCTCTTTCCACTTTAACTTTTCATTTTTTGTTCAGAGCTTTTCTGTTATATTAAGCTTCTTGAGTGAGTGGTCTATTGTTTGTCTTAACTCAATTTAAGATAGGTTCATGTGAGATCTGACAGAAAGCAGGATAGAGTGGGTTGCAGAAATATTGAATATTGCAAATGTAGCATATGAAAAACCAACATAAATTTTAATTAAGAAATGGAGAATGTTTTATTTATATTGCTGAGTGTGAATTAATTATATGAGAAACATATGGCCAAGAGAGTGTAATTTTTTTCATTAATCCCAATGAAGAAAAATAACTTTTTGTTTTTTCTGCTGAGAAATACAGAATCAACCAGGTAAATATAGATTGAGTCAAGTGCTCTGATTCATGCCTGTAACAGCAACAGTGTGAGAGGCCAAGGCAGTCACATCTCTTGAGAGCAGACGTTCCAGAACAGGCTGGGAAACATGGTGAAACCCCAAACACCATCTCACATACATACGTGCATGCATACATGAAATCAATGCAATAGTTAACTCCTGTGGTGGCATGGCATATGTGTTCAATCCCAGGTAGTTGGGAGGAGAGGGACTGGAGCTGGGAGGATGGCATGGTCCAACACACTGAGGTTGGAATGATCCTGGGCCGCAGAGTGAGACCCTGCCTCAAATGAGAGAGAGACAAAGAGAGAGAGAGAGAGATACAAAGAGAGAGAGAGAGAAATGAGAGTGTACCTCTAAATAAATAAACATGAACCTGCACCCCAACAAGAAAAAAAATAAATAAATAAATGCAAGCCTGCTTCTAAATAAGAAAGTAACTAAATAAACAAATAAATGAGAGCCCAACCATAAATGAAATGATTAACATATAGATAAACAAATCACTAAGTAAATAGCCCCCCCTTCTGGCTCATGCCTTTAATCTCCAAGTACATTGGGAGGCTGAACCTGGTAGATCACCTGAGGTCAGGACATCGAGGCCTGTCTGCCCAAGATCATGAAAGAAACCCAGTCTCCATATTTAAAAAAAAGTATAAGATGAAGAAAATGAATAAATAAATAAACAAATAAATGGAAGCATGCCTAACTGTCTCTAAGGAAATAAATAAATAAATAAATAAATGCAAGCCTGCATGTAAATTAATAAATGCAAGCCTGCCTTTAAACAGTTATACAGACAGATTAGTAAATAAATAAATGCAAGTCTGCACCCAAATAAATAATTATATAAATAAATGCTTTGGAGCCCGGGTCTAAATAAATAAATAAATAAATGCAAGCCGGCCTCTAAATAATTAGTCAGATATATAGATAAATACATAAACACAAACCTGCCTGCAAATATAAATAAATAAATAAATAAATGCGAGCTTGCTTCTCAATAAGAAAGGAAATAAATAAATACACGCAAGCCCAACTGTAAATAATCCAATTTCCATACAGATAAATAAATGAATAAATCAATAGCCCCATGTGTGGCTCATGCCTTTAATCCTCCAGCACTTTTGCAGGCTGAGCCAGGTATGTCACCTGAGAGGAGGACACCGAGATCAGCCTGGCCGAGTTGGTGGAAGAAACCCTGTCTCTATTTAAAAACATAATAATCAGAAGAAAATGAATAAATAAACAAATAAATAAATGCAAGCTCACATACCTGCATCTAAGGAAATAAATAAATAAATATGTAAATAAATAAATAAATGCAAGCTGGTATCTAAGTAAATAAATGCAAGCCTGCCTCTAAATAATTATACAGATAGATAAGAAAATAAATAAATGCAAGCCTGCACCCAAACACAAAAGTACATAAATAAATGATTGAGAACCTGGGTCAAAAAAAATAAATAAAGCAAGCCTGCCTCTAAACAATTAGATATCTAGATAGATAAAAACATAAATCCAGGCCTGCCTCCGATTATATAAACTAATAAATAAACAAATTCGAGCCTCCTTCTTCACAAGTAAGTACATAAGTAAATAAATAAATAAATGTGACTCTGCCTTTAAATAAATCGATTGATAGATAAATCAATAAATAAATAGCCCCACTTGATGGCTCATGCCTTTAATCCTCCAGCCCATTGGGAGCCTGAGCCCAGTATATCACTGGAGGTCAGAACATCAGGACCAGCCTGAAGAAGATAGTGAAAGAAACCCTGTCTCTATTTAAAAAAAATAATGGCTGGGCCTGGTGGCTCACATCTGTAATCCCAGCACTTTGGGAGGCCGAGGAGGGCAGATCACGAGGTCAAGAGATCGAGACCATCCTGGCTAACACTGTGAAACTCCATCTCTACTAACAATACAAAAAAATTAGCTGAGCATGGTGGCATGTGTCTGTGGTCCCAGCTATTCTGGAGGCTAAGGGGAAAGAATCGCTTGAACTGAGGAGGCAGAAGTTGCAGTGAGCTGAGATTGTGCCACTGCATTCTAGCCTGGTGACAGAGCAACACTCCCTCTCAAAAAAAAAAAAAAAAAAAAAAAAAAAACCAGTAATAATAAAAAAAGAAGAAAATAAATAAATAAATAAATAAATATCTGCAAGCCCGCCTGCCTGGCTCTAAGCAAATAAATAAATCAATATACAAATAAATAAATAATTCATTAACTAAATAAATGTGAGCCTACATCTAAGTAAATAAATGCAAGAATATCTCTAAATAATTAAACAGATAGATAAGTAAATAAAGAAATTCAAGCCTGCACCCAAATACAAAAGTATATAAATAAGTGCTTGCGAGTTTGAGCCTAAATAAATAAATACGAGACTGCCTCTAAATAATTTCATAGAGAGATAAATAAATAAATAAGCCAAGCCTGCCTTCAAATAAATAAATAAATAAATGTGAGGCTAAAATAAATATGAAAATTGTGTAAAAGAAATATATATTTGCACACATGGATGTACAACAATTATTCACTTTATTTCAGATGTCATTTATGATTATTAACATTTGCACATATATTATTGTATATTATTTACAATCTATGAATGTGATTATATATATAAACACCAGCGTGCAGAAAATAAGATTGAAGAAAGAAAAGAACAACAGAGGGAGACCCTGCCTACCTCTAAGTAAATCCATAAATAGGTACATACATACAGATAGTTGTAAATTAAACAAGCAAACCAAGAAACGATCAATGTAACACACAGAAGTGAAGAGAAACGGAAAAAATAAACAAGAAAATAAGAGGGTGGTAACAAAGGTAAAAGGGAATCAAGTTCATATTGAACTGCTTTTTCTCTGCCTCTCTCTCTCCTAAGCTCCCACCCACCCAGGCTGGAAGTGTAGGTGTGAGATCATTGCTCAGGGTTGCCTCACCCTCCCGGGCTTAGGAGATCACTGTAGTCCCAGCTACTTGGGAGGATGAGGTCGCCTGAGTCAAAGGATGGGGGTCAACACTGCTTTGACTTGGGAGCTGCGATCACGAGGTCAAGGCGGATCACGAGTTCAGGAGTTCGAGACTGGCCTGGTGAACATGGTGAAACAGAGGCAGACCCTGTCACACGCCAAAAAATTATACAAGGGAAAAACCATAAAGCCCAGCCCTAGACCACGGCTCCACCCCTGCCACATATCCTCACTCGATTCCAGCCACAGTCCCAGGCCCCGTAGCCACACCCACCCACTTAAGCAGCCTCCCTCCCTTCCTCCTACCCATTCCCTCCCTCCCTCCCTCCCATTGGGTCCAAGGTACACCCTGGTAGGAGGCCAAAGAAACTTCCACTGTGTGCTTTTCTTCTTTCTCTTTATTTTTAAAATTGTTTCCATATTGCAGGAGATGCTCATTTGAAGGGGAAAATTTCACGGATTGTGAAAATTTGTCCCGAGAACAGATTTTTCCTACACAGCTAAGTAGCAATAGCTTCTGCCATATACCTCTTGAAGATTAAAACAGCCACAACAATAATAATAACTATAAAGTTGAAATAGCCCATAAGTTTGAGACCAGCCTGAGCAACTGAGCAACATGGGAAGGGAAGCCCATGTTAAGAAAAAAAGTCAGGCAGCCGATGGGGGACACTGAGACAGAGGCATCTGCCAGGACATGGATCTGGAAAGTCCTGTCAGTTGGCATGCATGCCTCTCTCATGGAAATCTCACCGGCTGTAGGGCTGAGGGCCCTACAGGGTTGTGGGTGAGCCTTATGCTGTGCTTTGATGCAGGATCTGAGAAATAAAGAGACAGGACACAGAAGTACAAGGAAAATGCAGCTGGGCTCAGGGGGCCACGCCCCCTATAAGTGAAGTCTGGAGAGGCCCGGAATGTCCAGAAGCGTGAGTATTTATTGTGTATAGGTTAGAGGGCTGGGCAGTGAGTGTAGTCATCTTTAAGGATAGTGAGAGGGTTGTGGGCACTAAAACATGGGGTCCACCTCCATTAGGTCACCTAGGCCAGGGGGCGGACAGTGCACAGCAATGGGCCTGTTCCCATGAAGGCAAGGGCCATGTGCAGTAAGGGGTCCAGCACCATTAGGTCACTGAGTCTTGAAGGTGGGCCCTGCACAGTGAAGAGGGTGCAGTGTGTAGTACTTCTATCTATGGGCAACTACTTCTAAGAAGATTTATGGGGGGATGCTTTAAATCTCACAGTAGTGACAGAGCTGTCAAGGTTACCACCACCTGCTGCCAGTTTCCGATGCATTCTACGGGAAGACGCTTTTGGAGCAGCACAGTAGCAAGAGCTGATAAAGTTCATAGTCACCAAGATGGATTGGCGGTCTGAGGGCAGCCTTCCACAAGAACTGGAGCAAGGTCCTACAACTCCTATATCAGGAGGAGTGGCTCTTGCCACAAACCTGCCATACAGCGGGTATCTTTATGATGCTGAATGCTGCCCCTGGGCCATGGATTCTTGTCCTGGTATAACTCTTTTTTCTTTAAATCATGCTCTGCACTGTGCCTGCTCCAGATATTCCTCTGATTATAAGCTGCTTATTCCTTAATTCATGCTCTGTACTGTGCCCACTCTAGGCATTCCTCTGATTATGAACAAAGATATAACTATATATATGTAGGGAAATATTCTTTAGGCACTCATACTATCAACTAGTATATGATTATATACAGAGGATTATATAAAGGGATTCTTCAAGCCCTAATTTTATGAACAAATATGTGATTGCATAAAGGATTATATAAAAGGAAATAGCTGAGTAGTAACACCATAAAGTGAGATATTTCTGAAGCCCTAACTGTGTCAGGGTTCTTAGGAGATCACTGTAGTCCCAGCTACTTGAGAGGATGAGGTCGCCTGAGTCAAGGGATGGGGATTGATGCCACTTTGACTCTGGAGCCGAGATCATGAGGTCAGGGCAGATCACGAGGTTGAGAGTTTGAGACAGGCCTGGTGAACATGGTGAAACAGAGCCAGAACCTGTCCCAATCCCCCCCCCCCCAAAAAAAGAAAGAAAAAAACCCTGAAACCCACTGCCCCAACCCTGCCACATACCTTTCCTCTACTCCAGCCACAGACACCGCTCTGCCAGCCACGGCAACCCACTGAAGCTCTCTCCCTCCATCCCTCCCTCTGTCCCTCACTCCCTCCCTCCCGTTCTCCCATTGTGTCCAAGGTACACCCTGGTAGGAGGCCAAAAAACTTCCACTGTGTTTCTTTGGCCTCTTTATGTAAAGACAACTTTTTGTCTTTTTTTTAATTTTTTTTCAATTTTATTTTTTTCTCTTTTAGAGACAGGGTTTCACCATGTTGGCCAGGTTGGTCTTGAATGCTGACCTCAGGTAATCCACCAGCCTCAGCCTCCCAAATTGCTAGGATTACAAGCGTGAGCCACCAAGCCCAGCCGTCTTTCTCTTTATTTTTAAAGTCATTTCCATTTTACAGGAGATGCTCCTTTGAATGGAAAAATTTCACGGATTCTGAAAATTTTCCCTGAGAACAGATTTTCCCTACTCAGCTTAGTAGCAGCAGCTTCTGCCTTATACCTCTTGAAGACAATAACAGCATCAATAAAAGTAATAATAATAAAGTTGAAATAGGCCATAAGTTTGAGACAGGCCTGAGCAACTGAGAAACATGGGAAGGCAATCCAGGTTAAGAAAAGAAAAAAATTCAGGCAGCCGATGGGAGACACTGAGCCAGAGGCATCAGACAGGACGTGGATCAGGAAAGCCCTGTCAGTTCGCACCTAAGCCTCTCTAATGGAAATCCCTTCTCAAAAGCCTTGGGAGGCAGAGGTGGAAGGATCCCGAAGTCAAGAGATGAAGACCATCGTGGTTCACATTGTGAAACCGCATCTCTACTAATTATAGGAAAACTAGCCACGCTTATTGGCAGGAGTCTTGTAGTACCAGCTACTGGGGAAACCATGGCAGGAGGATCACTTCATCCTGGTAGGCAGGGGTTCCAGTGATCCGAGATCCCGCTACTGTACTCCAGCTGGGCAACAAAGAGAGAGACTCCATTAAAAAATAATAATAGGCCGGGTGCGGTGGCTCAAGCCTGTAATCCCAGCACTTTGGGAGGCTGAGGCGGGTGGATCACAAGGTCAAGAGATCGAGACCATCCTGGTCAACATGGTGAAACCCCGTCTCTACTAAAAATACAAAAAATTAGCTGGGCATGGTGGTGCGTGCCTGTAATCCCA
>NW_016107785.1:1812703-1826096 GCF_001604975.1 Cebus imitator | reverse complement strand
GAGGTTGCGGTGAGCCGAGATCGTGCCATTGCATTCCAGCCTGGGTAACATGAGTGAAACACCGTCTCAAGAAAAAAAAAATATATAATAATAATAATAATAATAATAATTCGGTACACACAGCCAATGCCAATGATTTCTACATGACTTCCAACCATCAGACATCAGGCACAGCACACTCAATTGGGATTGTGCCACTAGAAAGAAAAGGCAGGATTGTGAGATGTGTCAGAAAATTGTCTTTGTTTGCAATGCCCATATTATCAACTATGCATCTGGACTGGAAAGAAGGACTGGAAAGAATGAACACAAGACAAGTATGACCAGGCCATTCCATGTTCACACCTGTCATCACAGCAATCTGAAAGGTCGAGGTGGGAGGATCCCTGGAACCCAAAACTTTGACATTATCTCAAGATGTCAGACTACACCACCTCCATCTGTATAAATCATCAATATCATCATCAGCATCAAAGTTGAAAAACAAATATATGTGTCCGGAGGGTGGATCACAAAGGGAGAGAACATGTCAACATGCCTACTAAACTGGTGATAGGTAAGACATATAGACAGAATGGCAGATGATGTTCAGGCCTGCAGGCAGGCAGGCAGGCAGGTAAATATACATTGATTCTAGTGCTGTGACTCATGCCTGTAACAGCAGCAGTGAGAGAGTCCAAGGCAGGCCCATCTCTTGAGAACAGAAGTTCCAGGCCAGGCTGGGCAACATGGTGGAACCCTGAACCCCATCTCAAATACATACATACATAAAAAACAATGCAATAGTTTGCTCCTGTGGTGGCATGGTGCATGCATGTAGTCCCGGGTAGTTGAAATGGGAGGGACTGGAGCTGGGATGATGGCATGGTCCAAAGCCTTGAGGCTGAAATTATCCTGGGCGGCAGGGCAAGACTCTGCATCTAATGAGAGACAGAGAGAAAGAGAAAGAGAGAGAGAGAGAGAAATGACAGCCTGCCTCTAAGTAAATAAATAAACCTGAGCCAGTGCCCCAATAAAAAAATAAATGAATAAATAAACAAATGAGAGCCTGCTACTCAATAAGAAAGTAAATAAATAAATGAATGTGAATCCAACTGTAAATAAATAGATTAACATATAGATAAATAAATCTATAAATAAAGCCCATCTACCTGCCTCTAGGAAATGAATAAATAAATAAATGGGAGACTTCGTCTAAGTAAATAAATGCAAACCTGCCTCTAAATAATTGTACAGATAGATAAGTAAATAAATAAGTGCAAGCCTGCACCCAAATACATAAATATATAAATAAATGTTTGCGAGCCTGGGTCTAAATAAATAAATAAAAAAACAAATTCGAGCCTGCCTCTAAATAATTAGATAGATAGATAGACAAATACATAAATGCAAACCTGTCTCCAAATATATAAATGAATAAATAAATGTGAGCCTGCTTCCCAATAAGAAAGTAAATAAATAAATAAATGATATCCCATTTTTAAATACATTGATAACATATAGATAAATAAATCAATAAATAAATAGCCCCACGTGGTGGTTCATGCCTTTAATCCTCCAGCACTTTGGGAGTCTGAGCCCCATAGACCACGTGAGGTCAGGACATCTAGAGCAGCTTGGCCAAGGTGGTTAAAGGGATCCTGTCTCTATTTAAAAAATTAATAATAAGAAGAAAATAAATAAATAAATAAATAAATAAATGCAAGCCGGACTTCCTGCCTCTATGGAAATAAATAAATAAATAAATATGAGCCTTTATCTAAGTAACTAAATGGAAGTCTGCCTCTAAATAATTATATAGATAGATAAATAAGTAAATAAATGCAAGCCTGCACCCAAATATGTAAGTATATAAATAAATGCTTCTAAGCTTGGATCTAAATAAATAAATAAATGTGAGCCTGCCTCTAAATCATTAGATAGATAAATAAATACATAAGTCCAACCCTGCCTCAAAATATATAAATAAATAAGTATATAAATAAATGTGACCTTGCTTCTCCATAAGTATATAAGTAAATAAATAAATAGAGTCTGCCTCTAAATAAATCGATTAATAGATAGATAAATATATCAATCAATAAATAGTCCCGCTTGGTAGCTCATGCCTTTAATACCACAGGCCATTGGGAGCCTGAGCCCGGTATATCACCTGAAGTCAGGACATTGAGACCAGCTCGGCCAAAATGGTGAAAGAAACCATGTGTCTATTTAAAAAAATAAGAATAAGAAGAAAATAAATAAATAAATAAATGCAAGCTCATCTGCATGCCTCTAAGTAAATAAATAACTAAATAAATGCGAGCCTGCATCTAAGTAAATAAATGCAAGCCTGCCTCTAAACCATTATATAGATAGATAAGTCAATAAATGAATGTAAAATCTGCACCCAAATGCAAAAGTACATAAATAAGTACTTGCGAGCCTGGGTCTAAATAAATAAATAAATAAATAAATGTGAGCCTGCCTTTGAATGATTAGATAGATAGAGAGATAGATAAATACATATATCCTAGGCTGCCTCCAAATATATAAATAAGTAAATAAATAAATGTGAGCCTAAAATAAATATGAAAGTTATGGAATAGAAATATATATTTACACACACATAGTGTTGAAGCAATTATTCATTTTATTTCATATGTAACATATGATTATTAATATTTGTGCATATGTTACAGCATTTTATTTATAATTTCTGAGTGTGATTATACATACAAACACCAGCATGCAGAAAATAAGACTGAAGAAAGAAAAAAAAAGGGAGACAGAGAGATACCCTGCCTACCTCTAAATAAATCCATAAATAGATAAATACATACATATGGATGTACATTAAACAAGCAAACCAAGAAACGATCAATGTAACACATAGAAGTGAAGAGAAACAGTAAGAATAAACAAGGAAACAAGAGGGTGGGAACAAAGGTAAAAGGGAATCAAGGTCATATGGAAATGTTTTCCTTTGGCTTCTCTCTGTCCTAAGCTCCCACCCAGCCAGGCTGGAAGTGTAGGTATGCGATCACTGCTCATGGTAGCCTCACCCTCCAGGGCTTAGGAGATCCCTGTAGTCCCAGATACTTGGGAGGATGAGATCATCTGAGATAAGGGATGGGGCTTGATGCTGCCTTGTCTCAGGAGATGCAATCACGAGGTCAGGGTGGATCACAAGGTTGGGAGTTCGAGATGGGCCTGGTGAACATGGGGAAACAGAGCCGGACCCTGTATCACCCAAGAAAAAAAAAAAGGAAAAAAACATAAAACCCATGCCTAGACCACAGCCCCACCCCTGCCCCATACCTTCTCACTACCCCAGCCACAGCCCCCACCACCCTACCCTAGACACCCACTGAAGCTCCCTCCCTCAATCCCTCAATCCCTCCCTCCCATTGGGTCCAAGGTACACCCTGGTAGGAGGCCAAAGAAACTTCCACTGCGTGCTTTTTGTCTTTCGCTTTATTTTTAAAATCATTTTCTTTTTACGAGAGATGCTCGTTTGAAATGAAAAATTTTACAGATTATGAAAATTAGTTCTGAGAACAGATTTTCCCTACACAGCTAAGTAGCAGCAGTTTCTGCCATATATCTCTTCAAAATAATAACAACAGTAATAATAATAATAAAGTTGAAATAGGCCATAAGTTTGTGACCAGCCTGAACAACTGAGCAACATGTGAAGGGGACCACAGGTTAAGAAAACAAAGAAAAAAGCCAGGCAGCCGATGGCAGACACTGAGACAGAGACATCAGCCAGAACATGGATCAGAAAAGCCCTGTCAGTTCACATGCATGCCTCTCCCATAGAAATCCCACTGCAAAAGCCTTGTGAGGCCAAGGCAGTAGGATCACCAGGTCAAGCGATGAAGACCATCATGGTTCACATGGTGAAACCATGTCTCTACTAAATATAGGAAAACTAGCTAGATGTGGTGGCAGGTGTCTCATAGTCCCAACTACTGGGGAAGCTAAGGCAGAAGAATCACTTGAACCCAATAGGCAGGGGTTCCAGTGAGCCGAGATCCCGCCACTGCACTCCAGCATGGGAAACAAAGAGAGAGTCTCAGTTAAAAAAATAATAGTAATAATTAGGTACACACAGCCAATGCCAACGTTTTCTACATAATGTTCAACCACCAGACATCAGACACAGCACACTCGTTGGAGATTGTACTACCAGAAAGAAAAGGCAAGATTGTGAGATGTGTTAGAAAATTGTGTTTGTTTGCAATGCCTGTACTCTCAACTATGCATCTGGACAGGAAACAAAAACTGGAAAGAATCAACAGAAGACAAATATGACCAGGCCATTCCATGTTCAAACCTGTCATCGCAGCAATCTGAAAGGTTGATGTGGGAGGATCACTGGAGCCCAAATGTTTGAGATCATCTCAAGATGTCAGAACACAGCGCCTCCATCTGTATAAGTCATCATCATCATAATCATCATCATTATCATCATCATCATCAAAGTTGAAAAAGAGATATATGTGTCCAGAGGGTGGCCATAAAGGAAGACAACATGCCCATATGCCTACTCAAAGGGTGATAGGTAAGACAGGTAGACAGACAGATGATATTTAGGCTCGCAGGCAGACAGGCAGATAAATATAGATTGAGTCAAGTGCTGTGACTCACGCCTGTAACAGCAGCAGTGTGAGAGGCCAAGGTGGGCACATCTCTTGACAGCAGAAGTTCCAGACCAGGCTGGGCAATATGGTGGAGCCATAAACCCCATCTCACATACATATATACACACATACATGAAAAACAATGCAATAGTTAACTCCTGTGGTGGCGTGTTGCATGCATGTAGTCCCAGGTAGTTGGGATGGGAGAGACCAGAGCTGGGAGGGTGGCATGGTCCAAAGCCTGAGGCTGGAATGATCCTGAGCGGCAGAGCGGGACCCTGCCACTAATGAGAGACAGAGAGAGAGAGAGAGAGAGAGAGAGAGAAATAAGAGCCTGCCTCTAAATAAATAAACGTGAGCCTGCACCCAAATAAGAAAATAAATAAATAAACAAATAACTGCGAGCCTGCTTCTAGATGAGAAAGTAAGTAAATAAATAAATAAATGTGAGCCCAACTGTAAATAAATAGATTAACATTTAGATAAATAAATCAACAAATAAACAGCCCTGCATGGTGGCTCATGCCTTTAATCCCCCAGCACTTTGGGACGCTGAGCCCGATAGATCACCTGAGGTCAGGATATTTAGACCAGCCTTTCTAAGCTGATGAAAGAAACCCTGTCTCTATTTAAAAAAATAAGAAGAAGAAGAAAATGAATAAGTAAATAAATGCAAGCCCATCTTCTTGCCTCTTAGGAAATGAATAAATAAATGGGAGCCTCCGTCTAAGTAAATAAATGCAAGCCTTCCTCTAAATAATTATACAGATCGATAAGTAAATAAATAAATGCAAGCCTGCACCCAAATACGTAAATATATAAATAAATGATTGCGACCCTGGGTCTAAACAAATAAATAAACAAATTCGAGCCTGCCTGTAAATAATTAGATTGATAGTTAGATAAACACATAAATGCAAGCCTGCCTCCAAATATATAAATGAATAAATAAATAAATAAATGCGAGTCTGCCTCTAAATAAATCAATTAATAGATAGATAAATAAATTGATAAATAATAAATAAATAGCCCCACTTGGTAGTTCATACCTTTAATGCCATAGGCCGTTGGGAGCCTGAGCCCGGTATATCACCTGAGGTCAGAATATAGAGACCAGCATGGCCAAGATGGTGAAATGGCACAGGTCTGTATTTAAAAAAATAATAATAAGTGAATATATTAAAACATAAATAAATACAAGCCCGCCTGCCTGCCTCTAAGTAAATAAATAAATAAATAAATACACGCAAACCTCCATCTAAGTAAATAAATGAAAGCCTACCTCTAAATAATTATACATAGATAAACAAATAAATAAATGCAAGCCTGCCCCCAAGTATATAAGTATATAAATAAATGCTTGCGATCCTGCTTCTAAATAAATGAATGTGAACCTGCCTTTAAATAATTACATAGATAGATAAATACATAAACCCAAGACTGCCTCCAAATAAATGACTAACTAAATAAGTAAATAAGAGCTGAAAATAAGTTTGAAAGTTAATTTAAAATATGTATATTTACACACACATAGCGGTAGAACAATTATTCATTTTATCTCATGTAATACATGATTATTAATATTCACACAGATATTACTGCATATTATTTATAATTTATGAATGTGATTATTTTTAAATACAAACACCAGTGTGCAGAAAATAATATTGAAGAAAGAAAAGAAAAGGGCGACAGAGAGAGACTCTGCGTGCCTCTAAATAAATCCGTAAATAGATACATATATACGTGCATACATAAATCAAACAAGCAAACCAAGAAACGATTAATATCACACATAGAAGTGAAAAGAAATGGTAAGAATAAACAGGCACATAAGAGGGCTGGAAGAAAGGTAAAAGATAATCAAGGTCACAATGAACTGTTTTCTCTCACCCTCTCTCTCTCCTACGCTCCCACCCACCCAGGCTGGAAGAGCTGGTGTGCGATCACTGCTCAAGATGCCTCTACCTCCTGGGCTTAAGGGAAGGCTTAGTCTCAGCTACTTGGGAGGCTGAGACCACCTGATTCCAGGGAGTGTGGTAGACCCTGCCATGAGACATGAGTCCTGATCATGATGTCAGGTCAGATCACGAGGTCTTGAGTTTGCTACAGGCCTGTTGAACGTGGTGATACAGAGCAAGAATCTGTTGCAAAAGAAAACACACCAAAAAACAAAAAAGAAAACAAAAAACACACCCCTAGTCACTGGCCCTGCTGCAGCCCCCAGCCTTGCCCCCAGCCCCATCCCCACCCGCTGCCCCCACCCCCAACCCCACCAATCTACTGAAGCTCCCTGCCTCGCTCCGTCCCTCCCTCCCTCAATCCCTCTCTCCCATTGGGTCCAAGGTACACCCTGGTAAAGGACCAAAGAGAAACTTCCAATGCATGGTTTTTGTCTTTCTCTTTATTTTTCAAATCCTTCACATTTTATAAGAGATGGTCATTTGAAGAGGAAATTTTCACGGATTATGGAAATTTGTCCTAAAGGCAGATTTTCACTACACAGCTAATGAGCAGTAGCTTCTGCCACATACCTCGTGAAAATAATAACAGCAGCAGCAACAACAATAATAAAAATAATAATAAAGTTGAAATAGGCAATAAGTTTGAGACCAGCCTGAGCAACTGAGCAACATGGGAAGGCAAGCCCAGGGTAAAAACACACACACACACACACACACACACACACACACACACACACACACACACACAAAAGTCAGGCAGCCGATGGGGGACAATAAGCCAGAGACATCTGCCAGGACATGGATCAGGAAAGCCCCGTCAGTTTGCACACATACCTCTCCCATGGAAATCCCACCTCAAAAGCCATGGGAGGATGAGGCAGAAGGATCCCGAGATGAAGGATCAAGAGATGAAGACCATCGTGGTTCAGATGGTGAAACACGGTCTCTACTAAATATAGGAAAATTAGCCAGGCGTGGTGGTGTGCACCTGTAGTCCCAGCTACTGGGGAGGCTGAGGAGGGTGAATCACTTGAACCCAGGATGCAAGGATTGCAGTAAGGTGAGATCCCACCACTTCACTCCTGCCTGGGCAACAAAGAGAGAGTCTCTATGAAAAAAAAAAAAAAAAAAGATTATTAGGTACACAGCCAACGCCAACACTTTCTACAATTTTTACAACCACCAGACATCAGGCACACCACACTCGATGGGGCTTGTGCCACTAGAAAGAAAAGTCAGAGTGGTAAGATGGGTCTGAAATTTGTCTTTGTTTGCAATGCCTGTACTATCAACTATGAATCCGAACCAGAAACAAGGACTGGAATCAACACAAGACAAATATGACCAGGTCATTCCCTGTTCACGCACATCATCATAGCAACCTGAAAGGTCAATGTGAAAGGATCGCTGGAGCCCAAAAGTTGGAGATCATCTCGAGATGTCAGACAACACCACCTTCACCTTTATAAATCATCATCATCATCATCATTGAAGTTTAAAAAGAAATATATGTGTCCAGAGCTTGGGCCAAAAAGCAAGACCACATGTCTAGTGAAAAGGTGATAGATAAGACAAATAGATAGACAGACAGGTAGACGATAGGCAAGCAAGTACATATAGATTGAGTCAGGTGGAGTGACTCACACCTGTAACAGCAGTAGTGTCAGAGGCCAAGGCAGGCAGGTCTCTTGAGAGCAGGAGCTCTGGACCAGCCTGGACAACATGGTGGGAACCAAACCCCATCTCAAATACATACATATATACATACTTACATATGTACATTAAAAACAATGCAATACTTAACTTCTGTGGTGGCATGGTGCATACGTGTAATCCCAGGTAGTTGGGGCTGGAAGGACCAGAGCAGGGATGATGGCTTGGTCCAAAGCCTTGAGGCTGGAATGATTCTAGGTGGCAGAGAGAGACCCTGACTCTAGTGAGAGACAGAGAGAGAGACAGAGAGAGAGAGAAAATAAATGAAAGCATGGCTCTAAATAAATAAATGAACATGAGCCTTCGCCCCAATAAATAAATAAATATATAAATGCAATCCTGCTTCTAAATAAGTAAATAAATAAATGAATAAATAAGGGTGCACCACTAATAAATTGATTAATAGATATATAAATAAATCAGTAAGTAAGTACCCTGGCATGGTGGCTCATGCCTTTAATCCCCCAGAACTTTGGGAGCCTGAGCCTGCTATATCACCTGAGGTCAGGACATCGAGACCAGCCTGGCCAAAATGGTGACAAAAACCCCATCTCTATTCAAAAAGATAATACTATGAAGAAAATAAATAAATAAATACAAGCTTACCTGCCTGCTTCTAAGGAAATAAATAAATAAATAAATAAATGTGAGTCTGCATCTAAGTAAATAAATGCAAGTCTACCTCTAAATAATTATACAGATAGATAAGCAAATAAATAATGCAAGCCTGCCCCCAAGTACATAAGTATATAAATAAATACTTGTGATCCTTCTTCTAAATAAGTAAATGTGAACTTGCCTTTAAATAATTACATAGATAGATAAATATATAAACCCAAGCATGCCTCTAAATAAATAAATAAGTAAATAAATGAGAGGTAAAAATAAGATTGAAAGTTAAAGAAAAGAAATATATATTTACATACACATAGAGGTAAAACAATTATTCATTTTATCTCATATGTAATATATGATTATTAATATTTGCACATATATTACTGCATATTATTTATAATTTATGAATGAAATTATTTTTAAATACAAACAGCAGCAAGCAGAATATAAGATTGAAGAAAGAAAAGAAAAGGGCAACAGAGAGAGACCCTGCCCGCCTCTAAGTAAATCTATAAATAGATACATACATACATACATACTTAAATTAAACAAGCAAACCAAGGAACCATCAATGTAACACATAGAAGTGAAAGGAAACGGTAAGAAAAAACAAGTCAATAAGAGGGCGGAAAGAAAGGTAAACGCTAATAAGGTCACAATGAACTGTTTTCTCTCTGCCTCTCTCTCTCCTAAGCTTCCACCCACCCTGGCTGGAAGTGCAGGTGTGCGATAACTGCTCACCTTAGCGTCTACCTCCTGGGCTTAGGAGAACCCTGTAGTCCCAGCTACTTCGGAGGATGAGATCACCTGAGTCAAGGGAGGGGACTGACGCTTCCCTGACTAGGGAGCCACGATCACCAGGTCAGGGCAGATCACGAGGTCCAGAGTTCCAGGCTGGCCTGGTGAACATGGTGAAACAGAGCCAGAGCCTGTCCCCCCCAAAAAAAGAAACACCCCTAGACCCCAGCTCCTGCCCCGCCCCCGCCCCTGCCCCAGCCCTGCTCCCGCACCCAGCCCTGGCACCCACACCCACCACACTCCCACCCACACAATGAAGCTCCCTCCCTCCCTCACTCACTCCCTCCTTCCCTCCCATGGGGTCCAAGGCACACCCTGGTAAGAGTACAAAGAAACCTCCACTGTGTGCTTTCTGCATTCTCTATTTTTTAAATCATTTCCATCTCACAAGAGATGCTCCTTTGAAGAAGAAATTTTCATGGATTATGAAAATTTATGCTAAGAACAGATTTTCACTATACAGCTAGGTAGCAGTAGCTTCTGCCACATACCTCACTAAAATAATAACAGCAACAGCAACAAAAACAACAATAATCATAGTAATAAAGTTGAAATGGGCCATAAGTTTGAGACCAGTCTGAGCAAATAAGGAACATGGTAAGGCGAGCCCAGTAAAAAAACACACACATAAAAGTCAGGCAGCAGATGGGGGATGCTGAGCCAGAGACATCTGAATAGGACATGGATCTGGAAAGCCTGTCAGTTCACATGCATGACTCTCCCATGGAAATCCCACGAAGAAAGCTTTTGGAGGCTGAGACAGAAGGATCACGAGGTCAAGAGATGAAGACAATCACGGTTCACATGGTGAAACATGTTCTCTACTAAATATAGGGAAATTACCTGGGCATGGTAATGGCTGCCTGTAGTCCCAGCTACTGGGTAGGCTGAGGAAGGAGAATGGCTTGAACCCAGGATGCGGGGGTTGCAATCAGCCGAGATCCCACCACTGCACTCCAGCCTGGGCAACAAAGACAGAGACACCATTAAAAAAACAAAATTAGGTACACAAAGCCAATGGCAATGCTTTGTACACTGTTTACAACCATCAGAGATCAGATGCACCACACTTGGTGGTGCTTGTGCCACTAGAAAGAAAAGTCAGGATTGTGAGATGTGTCCGAAAATTGTATTTGTTTGCAATGCCCATACTATCAACTATACATCCTGCCTGGAAATAAGGACTGGAAAGTATCAACACAAAACAAATGTGACCAGGCCATTCCATGTTCACACGTGTCATCACAGCAATGTGAAAGAATAATGTGGGAGGATCACTGGAGCCCAAAAGTTTGAGATCATCTTGAGATGTCAGAGGACAGAGCTCCATCTGTATAAATCATCATCATCATCATTATCATTATTATTATCAAGGTTGAAAAAAGATATATGTGTCCAGAGCTGGACCACAAAGTGAGACCACATGCCTACTAAAAGGGTGATGGATAAGACAGACAGACAGACAGACAGACAAATGATAGGCAGGCCGGCAGGCAGGCAAATGTAGATTTAGTCAGCCTCAGTGACTCATGCCCATAACAGCAGCAGTGTCAGAGGCCAAGGCAAGCACATCTCTTGAAAGTAGGAGTTCTGGACCAGTCTGGGCAACATAGAGGAACCCCAAACCCCATCTCACATACATACATACATACAGACATACATACATACAGGCATACGCCAAAAACAATTCAATAGTTAACCAATGTGTTGGCGTGCCACATGCGTGTAGTACAGGGTACTGGGTGTGGGAGGGACAGGAGGCCGGACCATATCTGGGTCCAAAGCATTGAGGCTTGAATGATCCTGGGTGGTAGAGTGAGACCCTGCCTGTAAAGAGAGACAGAGAGAGAGAGAGAGAGAGAGAGAGTGAGAGAGAGAGAAATGCGAGCCTGTGAGCCTGGCTTTTATAAACAAATAAATGCGAGTCTGCCCCCCAATAAATGAATAAATAAATAAATGCAAGGCCCCTTCTAAATAAATCAGTTAATAAATAGATAAATAATTTAAAAAATAAATAGCTGGGCATTGTTCCTCAAGCCTATAATCCCTCAGCATTTTGGGAGGCTTAGGTGGGAGATCACCTGAGGTAAGGACATGGAGACCAGCCTGGCCAACATGGTGAAAGAAACCCTGTCTTTATTTAAAAGAAATAATAATAAGAAGAAAACAAACAAATAAATAAATGCAAGCCCACCAGCCAGCCTCTAAGTAAATAAATAAATAAATGCTAGACTGCCTCTAAATAATTAGAGATGAATAAATAAATAAAAGCAAGCCTGCCCCCAAATACATAAGTAAATAAATAAATGCCTGCAAAACTGTGTCTAAATAAATAAATAAATAAATGCAAGCCTGCTCCCCAAATACATAAGTAAATAAATAAATACTTGCAAGATTGTGTCTAAATAAATAAATAAATGTGATCCTGCTTCTAAATATTAGATAGATAAATACATAGATAAATAAATAAATGCAAGCCTGCCTCCAAATAAATAAATAAATAAATAAATAAATGCAAGGCTAAAATAAGTATGAAAGTTAATGAAAAAATATATATATTTAGGAGGGAGGATCCAAGATGGCTGTTTAGGAACAGCTCAGGATTGCAGCTCCCAGTGAAAGCACAGAGGGTGAATGGACACCGCATTTTTATTGCCCACAAACTAGGAAATTTCCAGGCGGAGAAGCTCCACAGGTCACCAGCACGGCTGTTGCGGCCAGCGCGGCTGTACCTGCTGGCGCCACTGCTTTGCCCCATGCGGCTGCTTTGTCAGCGCCCCAGAACAGCGGTTCTCCATACAAAATACACCGGTCTGGGTGCCCTTTTAGCTGGCGATTGGAGCCACGGGAAGTCGCCCATACGCTGGTTCAAAAAGGGGACTGAGCAGAGAACCAGGACAGTAGATTCCAGGGCAAAAAAAAAAAAGGGCCACAAACCTCAGTGCCGCTGTTTAAGCCAGCACAGTGAGTGGCCGCAGGGGAAAACAAACAGACCCCAGCGCCTCTTCAACAGGCAGCTGGAACACAAACTTAAAAAAGGCTCTGAGGCAGGGAGCCAGGTGATCAGGCTCGGCTGGTCCCACCCCCACAAAACAACAGCAACCAGAAACTCTGGATTGAGAGTTTCACATCAAGCGCAGCTGAACCCGGGATGGTCCAGCTCTGTGGTGGAGGGGCATCCACCATTACTGAGGCAGCCCGCCATGACGGAGGTAGTCGGCCAATGCTGAGGCAGCCCGCCGTTGCCAAGGCAACCCGCCACAGCAGAGAGACTCCACCTCAACAGAGGCGGGCCACCATTGCCAAAGCAGTTCTAACTACACCCATATAAACAGGACTGCAGGGAAGGTCACTAGGCAGCTGTGTGGAGCCCACAGCAGCTCAGCAAAGCCTCTACAGTCCGACAGTGACTAGGCTGCCTCCTTGCTGGGCAGGGCAGGTCTGAAGGAAAAAAAACAAGAAGGCAGCAGCATAACGGAAACTCATAAATAAAGCTCTAAATCTCAGGGACAGAGCACCTGGGAACAAAAAGCAGTTATGAGTTATACTGCAGCAGACTTAAATGTGCCTGCCTAGCAGCTCTGAATGAACAACAGAGCTCACAGCTCACCATTTGAGCTCCTATAAAGAAGAGACCGTCTCCTCAAGCAGCTCCCTGACCCCTATATATCCAAA
>NW_016107785.1:1804520-1806734 GCF_001604975.1 Cebus imitator | reverse complement strand
ACACACTGGGGTCAGTTGGGGGGAAATAGGGGAGGGACGGTGGGGGGTGGGGAGCTGGGGAGAGATTGCAAGGGGAGAAATGCCAGATGTAGATGATGGGGAGGAAGGCAGCAAATCACACTGCCACGTGTGTACCTATGCAACAATTTTGCATGTTCTTCACGTGTACCCCAAAACCTAAAATGCAGTAAAATAAATAAATGGGGAAAAAAAAGAAATATATATTTACACACAGGTAGATGTAGAACAATTATTCCTTGTATTTCATATGTAATATATGATTATTACTTGCACATATATTATTGCATATTATTTATAGTTTATGAATGTGATTATTTATATATACAAACAACAGCATGCAGAAAATAAGATTGAAGAAAGAAAAAGGTGACAGAGACCCTGCCTGCCTCTAAATAAATCCATAAATACATACATACATACATACATAAATTAAACAAGCAAACCAAGAAACGATCAATGTAACACATGGAAGTGAAAAGAAACGGTAAGAAGAAACAAGCAAATAAGAGGGTGGGAACAAAGGTGAAAGGTAAGGTAATCAAGGTCACAATAAACTATTTTCTCTCTGCTTCTCTCTCTCCTACACCCCCACCCACCCAGGCTGTAAGGGCAGGTGTTTAGTCCCTGCTCAAGGTAGCCTCTACCTCCCAGGCTTAAGAGAACCCTGTAGTCCCAGCTACTTGGGAGGTTGAGATCACCTGATTCCAGGGAAGGGTGTCGACGCTGCCATGAGCTGTAAGCTGAGATCAGGAGGTCAGGGCAGATAAGGTTGGGAGTTCTTGTGAACATGGTGAAACAGAGCCAGATCCTACCTCAAATAAAAAGAAAAACAAACGAAACAAAAAACACACCCACAGCACCTGGCCTCGCCCCTGCCCCTAACCCCACCCCCAACCCCACCTACCCGCTGAAACAATTATCACTGTGGCTTTGTGTTTGCATCAGGTAATTTTAATTTTCTTCTGTATGCTTTTCTATGGCTTCTGAAATTTCTAAAATTATTATACTATGACTATAGTCAGGAAAAAGTGTTATTAAAAGGACCTTTGTAGTCTTTCCCCAGGGCTTCTGGTGTGCGGGCCAGGTTTCCTTAGCCTGGCTGTTTTTGCCGCATGTGTTCCCAAATGAAGATGGGCAGAGCTGGTCAAGGCCCACTTGGGGTCCACCTCCTGGGTCCCATAGCCACCTTAGGAGGCAGATGGCACCTGATCCGTGCAGTTCTGCATTCACATCCTGCACGCCTGTTGCTTGGGCCACAGGTAATCATTGCATGGGTGGGAAAGAAAGACCTGGCACTGCTACTGCATTGTCACTACAAGATGGTGCAGAGTGGGGCCAGATGGGCCTGGAGAAGCCCTTACCTTAGGCGCATCTGTGGCCTGAGAAAGGGGGCAACGGTTGTGCTTCAGGCAGTCGGTGCCAACACCAGGACAGCCCGATGCATGGCAAGCACTCTGATGTCATTAAAAACAAAGAAAGCCTGAAAGAGCCCTGCATGCACTCAAACCAGCATCTCACAGTCCTCGCCCAGGAATCCCACAGTGCCTCCCAGTGGACACATCCTTACCTGACCAATGCTGCCACATGCACCCTCCCACCTCTCTCTCCCACTCCTCCTCCCTCCTCTCCTTCTACCTCTCCCCGCTTTCCTCTCTCAGACCCACTGGACTGCAGCCACACCCAGCCAGATGCTGTGCCCCATGGAGACCAGGTACCACTGTTGGCTGCTACCATGACGACAAGCTCTAAATCAGCAGTCCCCAGCCTTTTTGGCACTGGGGAGAGACTGGTTTCATGGAAGACAATTTTTTCAACAATGAGGTTGGTGGGAGATGGTTTCAGAATAAAATTGTTCCACATCTGATCATCAGACATTGGATTCTTGTAATAAGCACACCACCTGGATCCCTCCCATGCACCGTTCATGACAGGGGTGTGCTCTGGTGAGAATGAACTGACCTGCTGATATGACATGAGGCAGAGTTCAGGTGGTAAAGCTCGCCTACTGCTCACCTGATGTGAGGCCCGTTTCTTTTTTTTTTCCCCCATTTATTTATTTTATTGTATTTTAGGTTTGGGGGTACATGTGAAGAACATGCAAAATTGTTGCATAGGAACACACATGGCAGTGTGATTTGCTGCCTTCCTCCCCATCACCTACATCTGGCATTTCTCCCCCTGCTATCCCCCCCC
>NW_016107785.1:1744224-1798710 GCF_001604975.1 Cebus imitator | reverse complement strand
AGCAGCCGCGTGGGGCAAAGCAGCGGAGCTGGCTGGCGCTGGCCGGCACAGCCGCGCTGGCGGAAACAGCCGCGCTGGTGACCGTGGAGCACCTCTGCCCAGGAATTTCCTAGTCTGTGGGCAATAAAAACACGGCGTCCACTCACCCTCTGCGCTTTCACTGGGAGCTGCAATCCTGAGCTGTTCCTAAACGGCCATCTTGGATCCACCTCTCGTGAGGCCCGTTTCTAACAGGCCACAGACTTGTACCAGTCTGACGCCCAGGGGATGGGGACCCTGCTCTAAAGAATGGGTTTGGGGGACAACCTCTGAAGCACCACCCCTCCTCCTTTAGAGAAGAGAAGGATGGTTTTGTCCTCAGTGTGCTTCATTTTCATGGGACTTCTGGCTGGAGGTGGAACTAGTGACTTTTCAAGACCATCCATCCCTGACATGGGTGGCTCAGAGGAACCTCCCGAAGGACCCAGTGCCCTTCCACAGAGGAAGGAAGAGCCCTGGGAAATGAATGCACTAGGGAGGAGCTGAGGATGCCGCCATGGCCAGAAGGGAAGGAGGGAGCCAGGAAGAAGATGCCACCCAGGATAGCAGAGATCTCAGAAAATAGACGCAAATCCAGTGTTTGCTTGATTGATTTTTAACAAATTTGTAAAATCAAATGTGTTTTCCAGTTTTTGACTCATGCAGGGCTCTAGCCAGAAAAACCTTCTTATCAGCCAGAGGGCACACCTCCTTGCCCACCAACCTGCCCCCCTCCTGCACTAATGGCACAGGCAGGAAAGGAAGGTCTTGAAGAGATATTTGTACACAAGAGATAGTGCACTACTCATAACAGCCAAGAGGTGGCGGCAACACAAGTGTCCATCGATGGATGAAAGGATGAATAATAGAATGTGTGTGTGCAGACAGTGGAACATCACTCAGTCTTCAAAAGGAGGAAATTCTGGGCCAGGTGCAGTGGCCACGCCTATTATCTCAGTGCTTTGGAGGCTAAGGTGGGAGGATTGAAACCTAGCAAGACCCTCTCTCCAAAAATAAAATAAAATGTTAGCCAAGCATGGTGGTGTTGCAGTGAGCCATGATCCTACCATTGTACTCCAGCCTTAGTGACAGAGTTAGACTTTTTCTCAAAAAAAAAAGGGGGGAAAGCAATTCTGACACATGTTACAACAGGGATGAACCCTGAGGTTATTATGCTCAGTGAAATAAACCAATCACAGAAAGAAATACAAATACTGCATAGTTCCACTTACATGAGGTACCTAGAGGAGTCAAATCCATGGAGACAGAAAATAGAATGGTGGGTGCTAGGGGCGATGGGAGGAGAATGGGGATGGGGAATAAGTGCTTCATGGGGACAGAATTTCTAGTGGGAGGATAAAGAGACCTGGAGCTGGATGGGTGAGATGACTACACAATCATGTGACTGTGCTTAGTGCCACTAAATTGTTCAAATGGTCAATTTTGTGACCTACATATTTTACCACAGTGTAAATAATTATGTTTACTATTCTTTAAATTCTGGGCTATATGTGCAGATCTTACAGGTTTGTTACATAGGCATACACATGCCATGGTGGTTTGCTGCATCCATCCTCCCGTCATCTACATTAGGTATTTCTCTTAATGTTATTTCTCCCCAAAACCCCTACCCCTGCTCTCCCTCCCCTAGCCCTCCCAACCCCCAACAGGCCCCAGAGTGTGATGCTTCCCTCCCTGTATCCATGTGTTCTCATTGTTCAACACCCACCAATTTTCTTAAGTAAAAAATGGTAAGTAAATGTGTGTCATTTTTCCGAGGTGAAATGGGCAGCACCATGCATGTCAGGTTATGGGAGAGCTGGGGTGACAACAGGGGACTGGCTACAGATGGTAACTCTCTTTGAGCTCTTTGATGGGGCACCCATGTTGGCGCTGAGGAGCTGAGTCACAAGGCGTCTCCATTGCACCTGTGGGAGTTTAACTCACAGAGGTGCCGGTGCCCCCAGAGGGTGGCCAGCACCACTGAAACACTTTATTATTCATATTTCCAGAGAGGAGGGTCACTGTCGCACCATCCACAAGGCCACAGGCGGTGACTCAGGTTGGGTGGGGAAGCAGAAACGAGCCAAGGAAAGCTGAGACAGGAGCCTTTCAAGGTGGGGCAGAGGAACAGCTCAGGTCTGGCTGGTCTGAATAACACAAGCCATCCAGACTATAGCACTATCCCTAGTGCCTGCTGCCTGGCCCTGGGTGATTGAGGGCCCGGGAAATAGTGGCTTGGTTGTGAGAGTTAGATAGAGGGGTTGTTTGGAATATGGACTTGGGACTGATTGTTCTACATGTGAGCAAACAGGCTCCTAGGAAGTTGTTTATTACCTCTAGGATTTAGCTGTCTCTGAGAGGGACAGTCTTCCCAGTCAGCCTGACCTCCCAGATATCAAAACATCATAACATATAAACAGCATGATTAGGCCAGGTGCAGTGGCTCATGTCTGTAATTCCAGCACTCTTTGAGGCCGAGATGGGAGGTTTCCTTGAGGCTAGGAGTTCAAGACCAGCCTGGGCAACAAACTGAGACCTCATTTCTACTAAAAAAAAATGAGCTGGGTTTTGTTGTACACACCTATAGTCCCACCTACTCTGGAAGCTGAGTCAGAAGAAACACTGAGCCCAGGACCCTGAGGCTGCAGGGAGCTGCATCACACATTTGCACCCCAGCCTGTGGCAGAGTGAGACCCTGCCTCAAAAAGAAAAAACAGCATGATTAGTGCACACTGGCTACCAGGACACAGCATCTGTCTGAGGACCCTGGGAGTACCCAGGAAGTGTTTCCAAACCTTCCAGTGTGACGTGTGAACAATAACTTGAAAACCTTCACTGGCAGGCCTTTGTGCAGACACATGCTCTCTGATGTCCGCTGAAGCGGTCCTGTGCAAACAAGCCCTGTCCGCTTGACTCAGACCCCTTGCTTCAGCTTTCTGAGCCTCGAGACCTAAGTCCATGTGCCTCACCTTTTCATTCTTTTCCCAGTTAACAGAATTCTGTTCACTGCCTCTGTAAACCTTGCACACCCCCAGCCCTGCCCTGCCTTGCACCCCATTTGCATTTTCCAGCTTCCTGGAGGCCTAGGGTCTCGCAGCACCTCCTCCCACGCATTTCACTAAGGAGAGACTTGCTGAGTTGTGGGCTCCTGGAGAGCCCCCTGCAGGGAGAGAAAACTCTGGAGCTCACCAAGGTCCTGGGCAGCCTCCTGGTTGAGTGTGAGGTCTGCTCTGAGCTGGGAAAGTCTTGGTCAGCATGGCAAGCTCGGTAGGAACTATTCTGTGCCTGATACTCCTACATTAGGGCTCCTTGAGAATCACAAGGTCATCCCCTGACACGTTTAGGTTGACAAGGAATAACTGCAAAGGGAAGAGGTTAGAGAAAGGCCTACAAGAAGTGTCATGTCATCTTCCCATGTTCAAGAGCAGGCACCTGAGGTTCTGCTAATTCATGGAGGAAGGAGCCCGAGACCCAGCCCATGTAGGACACTGGTCCAGATGTCCCTGCCTGAGTGTCAGAGTGAACACTGGCACACTGCAGCTCCTGGCCACTGCCCATGGCTCCCGCTTGCTGCCTCAGACTCCTCCTGACTATCCAAGTCTCCTGCTCACTGCTCGGGACACTTGCTCACTGACTGGGGCTCCTCCTCACTGCTTAGGGCTCATGGCCACTGCCTGGTCTCCTGACCATTACCTAGGGCTCCTGGCCAATGCCTGGGGCTCTTCTTCCTCACTGCCTGGGGCTCCTGACCTCTGCCTGGGGGTCCCACTCACTGTCTAGGGCTCTTCCTCCTCACAGCCGGGGCTCCTGCTCACTGCCTAGAGCCACCACCCAGGACTCCTACTCACTGCCTGTGACTCTTGGCCTCTCCTGGGGCTTGTGACCACCACCCAAGGCTCATAGCCACCATCATCTGGGGCTTCTACTCACTTCCTGGGGCTCTTGGCCACTACCTGAGGTTCCTGGTCACTCCCTGGGAGTCCTGCTCACAGCCCGGTCCTCCTGACCACTGCTTGGGGTTCTTGCTCACTGCTTGGGGCTCCTGCTCACTGCACAGGGCTCCTAACCACTGTCTGGGGCTCCTGGTCACTGCCCCGGGCTCCTTTTTGTGCCTCCTAGAAGAGCAAAGCCATTGTTTTTATTACAAAGTCAATTCATTTTAGTCACAGAGGTTCCCATTTTTTTAGAACTTTCTCCTGGGTGCAGACATAGTGCTCTCCCTTCTCTGCCGTCCCTCAGGTCCTTCCCCGCATGTGATCCACTAGCATGGCTGAGGGTGCTCAGGATTCGGAGCTAAGTGAAATGCACCCCCTGCTCTTGAGGTGCTGAACATGGCAAATAATCTCCCCCCAGCCCAGGGGTCAGATGCTGCATGTGCAGACAGACATAGCACACAGCTGTTGGACCCAAGACAGGGCCATGGATGAGGCCTGGGAGAGAGGAGGGAGTGCAGCCTGGCCCTCTGGCCTCACAATCTCAATTCTGTTCAGGGGCCCTCTGCCCAGCACAGCTCAGGGTGTCAGGCTGAAGCCAGTTTGGGTCACCCCTATCCCCTGCCAGTCACTGCTGAGGGCACAGTTCTGTGATTCAGTCCTGTGCAAGGCACAGGGAAGTCTAGCACGGGGCTTCTAGAATGCACACTCCATTAAAAAAGTGAGCCATGGGAAGAGACAGTCTCTACTTCTTAAGACACTATCACATCTGGTGTGAATACTGGAATGGTGGAATGGCAGCTGAGGAAAGCCAGCTGAGGATGGCAGAGCAGAGACAGGAAGATATCGTGTCCCTTGATGTCATCATGCGTACAAGGAGTCAGGGCCTCCCACACTGGTCTTACCGAATGTGAGGCCTAAATGCCCTTGCTGTGTGAGCTGGGGGTGGGTGGGGCTGAGGTCCTTCTTGTTGCCCTGGCAACCAAGCCTACACAGCACACCTGAGAAACATTCCTTGAGACCAGGTCACAGTTTGTGCAGGAATGTGGCTAAAAATGGAAGCATGAAGCATGCAAGGTGGGATCCAGAAAGACCTGGGATCATGCCCTTTGGGAATCATAATACCCAGAGGCCTGAGCATTGTCTCAGGTGGGAGGACCCTTAGAGCTCTGGGACTGTGGGGTCTGAGGTCAGAGAGAAGAAACAGGATACAGGAACTGAAGGTGACCTGGAACTTCCTGGAAGTGCTTGGACAGAGGAACGGGAGGTCAGAGCCCAGGGCATCATTCTAAGGCTGAGACTTGAGTTGGTTTGTAGGTGAAAGAGATTTCAGCTGCGAGAGATGAGGCAAGGGAGGGCGGTGTCTGTGGGATGAAGCTCATGGGCAGAGAGACTGGCTTGGGTGCTCCTTCACTGGAAGCTGCCAGACGGATCCAGTGAAGAAGGAAAGAAGCTTGTCCTTCATTCTTTCCTGGGTGTCTGCACGTGCCAAACCCTGTTCTAGAGGAAGGGTCAGGAAGCATTTTCTGTGCAGTGCCAGAGAGTATATATTTCAGACCTTGCAGGAGGGGAGGCAAAACTGGAGATTCAATGTAGGTACTTATATCACAAGAGAGAAACAAATTTCCACAAAAATTTTATTGACCAAATTCAAATGTAATAACAGTACAGTATTTCATAATATAGGTCTACTAATGAGAAGAGTGGAATTGTTTTTAATTAGATTATTTAAATCATGGTCAAATACACATAACATTCACCACTCTGACCATTTCTAAGTGTGCAGTTCAGGGGCAGTAAGTGTGTTCACATTCAACCCTCCCCACCACCCACCTCCAGAGCTTTAGCATCGTGTAAAACTGAGACTGTCTCATTAGATTCCAGTGCTCCATCCCTGCCTCCTCAGCCCCTGGCAACCACCATTCTGCTTCCTGTCTCTATCAGTCTGACTCCACAAAGCACCTCATATAAATTGAATCATACAGTACTTGGTTTTTTTGTGTGTGTTATTGTTTTATCTCACTGAGTACAGTGGCCACAGGGTTCATCAATGTTATGGCATGTATCAGGATTCCTTTCCTTTTTGGGGCTGGATATTTCGGTGTATGTATAGACCACATTTTGTTTATCTATTCATCTGTTGACAGGCACTTCCATTGCTCCACTCCAAGCAATCCAAGTCAGGCTGGCTGTTGTGAATGATGCTGCTGTGAACACGGGTATGCAGGTATGTCCTAGAGACCTTGCTTTTCAAGCCTTTCAGGTATACTCACAAGTGAAATTGCTGGATCATGTGGTTATTCTAGTTTTATTTATTTTTGGGGGGGAACAGGGTCTTGCTGTCATCCAGGCTGGAGTGCAGTGGTACAGTTGTGGCTCACTGAAAAACCGAATCCCTTGGCTCAAGTGATCCTGTTGCCTCAGCCTCCTGAGTAGCCAGGACCACAGGTGCACATCACCCTGTCTAGCTAATTTGTTTTTCCTTTTGTAGAGACAGGGTGTCACTATGTTGTCCAGGCTGGTCTTGAATTCATGGCGTCAAGTGATCCTCCCACCTCAACCTCCCAAAGTGATAGGATTACAAGTGTGAGCCGCTGTGCCTGGCCCTATTTTTAATTTTTTGAGGAATCCCCATACTGTTATCCATGGTGGCTGTACCATTTCACATTCCCATGAACAGTGCACAGGATTCTAATTTCCCACAACCTCACCAGCACCTGTGATCCTTGAAATTATTTTTTTGTGTACAGGAGAAATTTTTGCTTAATCAAGATTCAAAATTACTGCTCCCTGTCATCAAGTTGAAATGTTCTTCTGTTAGTGCTGGCCTGTAGTGAGATTTTATGTGTTCTCTTTTCTTCATGACTTAAAGATTTTCTCTCTTTTCACCTTCTATTTCTCCTAGGCCCTTGTCTGTTTACTTACTCCTTTCTTTCTTCTGGTTTAATATTCATCTCTGAAATGATATCTAAATGTTCATTACAACCCTTCCCTAAACTCTTGCCATTCATTCTGGATTTTTAAAAGTTTTAAGTTCAGAGAAATGTATGTGTGTTATCACGTGTCTTGTATCAGTTTCTTATTTAAAATTTGTTTGGACATGATTAGGGCATATTTTTCATCCACTTTGTAGACATGTCTTTCCAGCATGATTTACACTATTCATTCTATTTTCTTTTTCCTTGTAACACATTTATAATGCTTTGCATAGGATTTGACCTTGAAATTTCTATTCCTAAGCTTCCAGGCAGTTACCCCCTCTCTGCAGCCTGCCAGCATCCACTGGCCCCCTCTCCTGCATCCTCATTCAGCTCTGCTTGGTGTTATCTTCACTCCCCCCCCACCACTGCCATGCCCTTTCCTCCCCCCAGGCTCCCCCAGAAACACCCCCACCATGGATGCCAAAACCTCACAGATTTGCTGCAGGCCACCACCTCCATCACTGGGGGCAGGGCTTTGGTTTCACTACCTGGGTCCTGGTTGCTCCCTCTATTTTTATAGAGAATTCAGGAGAAATCAAAATCAAAACCTTCCTCACCCCAGACACCTTGTCAGAAGTTCTTGCTTTCAAAATGCTGTGCCCCTCCCCTGAGAATCCCAGGGCTTAGGTGGTTAGGCTTTGGGATTGCCTGGGTTCCTGGGCCTGCAGTGGATCCTCTTGCCCTGGGTTTCCTGGGCTAGGATGGTTGTGTACCTGACGCCACTGCCTGAGGCTGCATGCAGAAAGCACTGGACATTTGGAAGCTGGCAAGAGACACTAAGTCTTGCTCACCACTGCCATTCAGTTGGATTTATCTATGAATACTGGCTTTTGAAGGACATAATCCATGTGTGTGTGTTCGTCATGACAAGTACCACAGGATGAGTGGCTTAAACAACAGAAACCTATCCCTTGCAATCCTGGAGCCTGGAAGTTTGAGATCAAGGCATGGGCAGGGTTGCTTTTTCTCAGGCCACTCTCCATGGCTTGTCAAAGGTCGTCCTTTCCCTCTGTTCTCACGGGGTGTTTCCTTTTCCTCTGCGCATGTCTGGGTCCTAATCTCTTCTCATTCTTTGAGGCAGGGTTTTGCTCTGTCACCCAGGCTGCAGCACAGTGACATGATCATAGCTCACTGCAGGGCTCAAGTGATCCTCCCACCTCAGCCTCCCAAGTAGCTGGGACTATAGGCATAGTCCTAGGCTAAGTTTTGAATTTTTTGCAGAGACAGGGTCTTGCCATATTGCCCAGGCTGGTCTTGAATTCCTGGGAACAAGTGATCCTCCTACCTCAGCCTTCTGAGTAGCTGTGACTACAGGTACACAACGTCACACGCAGTTAATTTTCTTTTTTTGGTGGAAATGGGATCTCATTATGTTGTCCAGTCTTGTCTCAAAGTCCTGGGCTCAAGCGATCCTCCCACTTTGGCCTCCCAAAGCACTGGGATTACAAGACTAATCTTTTATTCTTATAAGAGCACCTGCCATGACTTCTGCTGTTTGTTGCCAAGGCATGGGTCTGGTGGGCCATAGGGATGACATTACTGTCATTGTCCTCTCCCTCTGTCTTGGGAGTTGAGATGTCAGGACTCAGCTCTCCAGAGATGGTAAACTACCATAACCTACTTTGCCTACTGGACAGTGAGGAGATCATAGCCCTGTGCAACTCACCAACCACCTGGTGCAGCCGGAAGACCACCAATGTAAAGGCATACCTGTCCCATGGAAGGCAGCCACCCCTTCCCAAGCTTCATGCTGAACCCAGGTCACTGGAGCCTGGGAGTGGAAGGCCTAACACCCAGTTAGTCCCAGACTCTGCTTAGGCAGAATCCTGGCAAATCCCTGCCACTGCAACAGATCCACAGCTCTGGAAGTGATTTGGAAGTGTCCAGAATGGAGGACCATGGTCCATTTAAAGGATGCAGAAGCAGGGAAGGGAAGTGCTAAATAGAGAAGGTGTAGTCCCTGACTAAGTCTCCACACCCTGGACCTAGGTGAGGACAAGTGTTTCCTGCCCAAATGTTACATTTTCCAAGACCACCTGACCTACCATGCCCCCATCCTATGCCTATAAAAACCTGAGAATCTAGCAGGGCAGAGACAGAAGAAGCTGGAGGTTGAGAGGAACACAGGAGTGGCTGGATGGTGAGAGGGATGCACCGACAGGGACAGGCACTGGTGGGCCACTGACAGCAGAATGACATAGAGTTTGGCTGGGGCAGTTGGAGGGGTTCCTGGGCCATGCAGTGGCCCAATTCCAGGGGGAGAACCATCTCTCTTCTGGCTCCCCATCTGCTGTGAGCTGCTTCCACTCAATAAAACCTTGCACCCAGACTGGGTGCAGTGGCTTGTGCCTGTAATCCCAGCACTTTGGGAGACCAAGGCAGGTGGATCACGAGGTCAGGAGTTCAAGATCATCCTGGCCAATATGGTGAAACCCTGTCTCTACTAAACATATAAAAACTAGCCAGGCATGGTGGTGTACGTCTGTAATCCCAGCTACTCCAGAGGCTGAAGCAAGAGAATTGCTTGAGCCCAGGAAGCAGAGGTTGCAGTGAGCTGAGATCAGCCCACTACACACTATCCTGGGCAACAAAACAAGACTCTATCTCAAAAACAAACCTTGCACCCATTCTTCAAGTCCGTGTCTGATCTGGATCTTCTGGTACACCAGGACAAGAGTCCAGGATACAGAAAGCCCTCTGTCCCTGTGGCAAGTTAGAGGGTCTACACAAGCTGCCTGTAGATAGCAAAATTAAAAGAGCACCCTGGAACACATGCCCACTGGGGCTTCAAAAGCTGTAAATATTTACCCCTAGACATGGGGGTTGGAGCCTTACAGCCTGCACATCTGTATGCTCCCCTAGAGGTTTGAGAAGCAGAACTCTGAAGAAGTGAGCCACACACCCAGCAAGGGGGACAGGGGAACCTTTCCAATTTCAGAACAAAGACACAAGTTTGGACAGCCGGCCCCGAGGTAGGTGGTGGTGCTGATGATGGTGCCTCTTGCAGGTATTATCCATTAGATGTCATGAGCAGCAGTTGCTGATTTAAGGATTTGGAGCACCATTTGTGCAATGTTAGTGAAGAGTCAAAGGGCAGGAAAACTTCTTAGGTGTAAAAACGTCCACTAAGAAGTCACATTTAAGTACTTAGCAACACAAGGGGATTGTTATATATGCAGTTAAGAAAAACCACAATCTTATTCAGTATACAAAAGCAATCACAGCCAAAACTGAAGGAAAGACCAGAACCACTTACAAAGACAGAGGACACCCTGCTCTTTTAACAGCAAGCAAAAGATTGAAAAGGTTGATTTTCTTTTCTTTTTTTTTTCTTTTTGAGACAGAGTTATGCTCTTCTTGCCCAGGCTGGAGTGCAATGGTACAATGTCGGCTCATTGCAATGTTCGCCTCCTGAGTTCCAGCGATTCCTCTGTCTTAGCTTCCTGAGTAGCTGGGGATTACAGGTATGCACCACCAGGGTTTATCCATGTTGATCAGGCTAGTCTTGAACTCCTGACCTCAGATGATCGGCCCACCTCAACCTCCCAAAGTGCTTGCTTTATAGGTGTGAGCCACAGTGCCAGGCCTTGAAAAGTTTGAGTTCATTGTCTAGGAGAATTCTGTCACTGGATCTTTGGATTTCTTAATTCTCAGAATCCTTTTCTGGGACCACCTCAAGATGAATGGGAACCATGGCACTTCCAACATGATGTCTAGCTTAGATTATATTACAACAATTCAGAACAAAACATGATAGACTAGGCCGGGTGTGGTGGCTCACACCTTTAATCCCAGCACTTTGGGAGACTGAGGGGGACGGATCAGTTGAGGTCAGAAGTTTGAGACCAGCCTGGCCCATATGGTAAAACCCATCTTTACTAAAAACACAAAAATTAGCCACATATGGTGGCACTCAGCTGTAGTCCCAGCTACTCAGAAGGCTTAGCCAGGAGGATCACTTGAACTCAGGAGGCAGAGGCTACAGTGTGCTGAGATCATCCAACTGCACTCTAGCCTGGGCAACTGAGTGAGACTGTGTCTCAAAAAAAAAAAAAAAAAAAAAAGTGATGGACTACCATGGGGAAATTATGAGCCTCCATATGCTGTTATTAGGAGAAGAAGAATTTCCTTTTCTCAGTCCCAGCCTAGATTCGCGTGGACTGAAATGCACTTCTTCTCTTCATGGGCTGATGATGGTTGGAACTGCTGGGACCATCCATTAAAGGAACACTTGCTTGGGTATTTTCGAACAAATTTTTAGAACCATCTGCTGCCCTTTTGTGGAGAATACTTGGAAAATCAAATTTATCAATCTGAGAATTGTTGGAGACAGTTCCCTTGCTCCTGGAACATGACTGAAATCAGCTGTACATTTGAACAAGGTGATCTAGAGGCCTTTCATAATATAACCACCTTATGTCCTACCAACACAGTACAACAGCAGTAAAGCAGGCATTGGTAGTGGAAGTGGAGACCAAGCTTTATGTAGTGAAAATGAGGCACTGCTGAACAAAAGAGAACTGGGTTTACCAGGCCCTCAAAAACATTGAGCGTAGTCAGCCTAAAGCATCTCTACAGAAATGCTTCCAAATACATCAGTAATGTCTACGTGATTTCAGATGGGGGGATTGATGTATTTTAGATGAAAGACTTTTCTGAACTCTAGACTTACATATTCTGTGAATACTTACCTGTTTTTACCTGAGTTGCAGCAAATGTTCTGAAAGCTTAATGAAAATAAACCTAAATTTAGAGTCATAGCAAAGAAAAAAAAAAGAAAGAATGAAAAGGAAGAAAAAGAAAAAAGAAGAACACGAGTTATATGGGATTAGGGTTCACACTAAGGACCGTATGGTAATTCATTCAGCTCTTCACAGACCCTGTCTGCGAACACAGCCACATTCTAAGGGAGCAAGGCTTAGGGCTTCAACAAGTGAATTTGAGAGAACACAGTCAAGCCCATAATGAGGTTATAATTCATTTCATATACCCGCAGCACCTAATACATAACACATATAAACACATCTATACCAAAATCAAGGTGTGCGTTGCTACACTGGACATCTCTGCAAATCGCCCTTTCCCGGTGAGTGTCCCTGAGCAAGTTCCCCCGCCCCCCTGTTCCTCATTTCTCCACTAGA
Source organism: Cebus imitator (assembly GCF_001604975.1). Taxonomy (NCBI): domain Eukaryota; kingdom Metazoa; phylum Chordata; class Mammalia; order Primates; family Cebidae; genus Cebus; species Cebus imitator. The sequence continues at coordinate 1,786,635 of NW_016107785.1, read as the reverse complement.
GGGCAGCAAGCGCCCATTAAAGAGGGCCCAGGCCTCGGCACGGTGGCCACATTAAGCCACATTCTTGGTTACTGCATAACACAAGCTGGAGGTTATGAATTGTCTCTTGTTCCAGGCCATGCTAATGAGCTTAAGGTCCCTGCAGATCCTGCACCATTAACATGGGATGGGGGCCCCTCTCTTGTCCTCAGTGAGGGGAGAGAACCTGGGGTTCCCATGGTCCCCTTCTCTGAGCCTGTGGTCAGCACAAACATCCTGCAGAACAGGCACCGTGTCCGCAGCTGGATAGGATCGAGGTACAGAAGAGGCGGGACAGATTCTACAAAGATTTTACTGATTCCCCACAAAAAGATGGGAAGGGGCACCTCTGTTTCCTTTTTTCCACCCTCTCTTCCTGTCCCAAATCTCTGGGGCCCCCGGCCTTCATTGGCCTCCATTCCCCTCTCTAGCTGAGGGCTTCGAGGTGCTGCCTCTCTTTGGATGACTGCTCTGTGTAATGCTGGGAACACTCTGACCAGTCACATGACAGTCAGGCAATTAAGAGACGCAGGAGACTCCCTGGCCCCTCCTCTGATGCTTCTCCCTGCAGAATGCATCTTCTCTTCCCCTCACCACCCTCCCAGAGGCACTCTGCCAGGACAACTGGGAACGAGCAACCCTGGCTCTCTGGTGCACAGCCAAGGGTGGACGTTGCTGGGTGGGAACCTTCAGCTCCCGTGCAGTGACATTTAATCCTGGTTCCAACAACGGGCAGGTTTCCACCATGCACCATCAGGGCGCACACTCCTCCCATGAGAAAAGAGATTACAAGGGATAACAAAATATAGTTAGGTAGAAGGAATACGTTCTAATATTTGAAAATAAAGTAGAAAAGTTATAGTTAACAATAATGTATTGTATATTTCTGGAGTTACGGTTTGTTTTGTTTTGAGACGGAGTTTCCACTCTTGTCACCCAGGTTGGAATGCAGTAGCATGATTTTGGTTTACTGCAAACTCTGTCTCCAAGGTTTAAGAGATTCTCCTGCCTCAGCTTCCTGAGTAGCTGGGATTATAGATGCCTGCCACTGTGCCCAGCTAATTTTTGTATTTTTAGTAGATATGGGGTTTCACTATGTTGACTAGGCTGGTTTCAAACTCCTGACCACAGGTGACCCATCCGCCTCAGCCTCCCAATGTGCTGGGATTACAGGCATGAGCCACCTACCTGGCCTGTATATTTCAAAATAAATAGAATTGCAATGTTCCCAACACAAAGAAAAAAACAAATGTTTGAGGAGACTGATAGCCCTATGATCTTGATTCAATCATTATATATTATATACAGGTATGAAAATATCACATATGACCCAAAATATGTACAACTCTGAAATATCAATAAAAAAGAAAGATCTGTTACACAGCAGGATGACTGCAGTCAGTAATAATAAGGTATCAAACATCAGCAGATGAATGGATAAAGCCAATGTGATACAGATACACAGTGGAGTACTACAAAGCCATGAAAAAGAGTGAGATCTTGTCATGTGCAACAGCAGGGTTGGAATTGGAGATCATTATGTTAAGTAAAATAATCCAGTCATAGAAAGACTAACTTCACTTATTTGTGGGAGCTGAAATTAAAATTCCCAAAGGCACCTTTCACACTTTCAAAAGCCCTCTTCTAACTGCCTCATTCACAGCAGCATTATTCTCCAGAGCCAAAATGTGGGAGCCACCCAGTGTCCCTCCACAGATGAGTGGGAAAACAAAATGTGGTGTAAACCTACTGTGGAGTATCCTTCAGCCTTGGACAGGAAGAAACTCCTGATGCAGGCCACCACATAGATGAAACGACATTCTGCTGAGTAAAACCAACCAGACCCAAACATCGTTTGACTCCAATTATATGAGTAGTCAAATGTCCAGAGACAGAAAGTAGAATCGTGGTTGCCAGGGGCTGGGAGAAGAAGATGTGGGGAGTTTAATGGGCAGAGAGTTTCAGTTGAGGAGGATGAAGACCTTCTGGAAATGGGCAGTGGTGCTGGCTGTACAGCAGTGTTAATAAGACCACAGAACTGTACACTTTAAAATGGTTAGAAAGAATGATAAATTTGATATTATGTGTATTTTATCATGATTTTTTTAAATGAACACAAAAGTTACCCCTTCCAAATAGTAGCACTCCATCAGGAAGGGAGCCTGAAGGCCTAGGGGCTGGCATTGTCCCACCCAACTTCGCCAGAGACTCTGCACCCTGGAGGAAGACAGATGGCCAGCAGCAGTGGTCCCAGGACTGGCACACACAATTGGGAAGCATCATGCCCAGGCCCAAGAGGAACAAGACCTGGTGCCATGGAGCCTCCTCAGCTCTGCCAGGCTCCCTTCTCCTAGAGATGGCGAGGCTGGCCTGGACACTGCCTGGGGGTGCCTTCCATGCCATGGCACTCATATAGTTTCAGGCTACAAGTTCTCTTCCTCCCCTGCGCTTTCCCCATCAAAGTTCCTACAGCTGCCATGGGCTCTGCCCCAACCCAACAGAATATCCAGTCTATAAGCCCATCTTGCCATCTGGCATCCTGCTCCAATACTGAGTCAAGGCAGAGTCTTGGCAAAGTGAAGCGGAAGACAGGGTCAGGGGGCGGAGGAAGTAGACCCCGTTGGCAGAGCTCGTGCTTTGCACATGCTTCTCCCTGGTGGCAACTCTGGACTGTCAATCTGCACACATATCCCTGTCCCAGGGATTCTCCAAGGACCCCATGCATGGCATTCAAGGTACTCAGGAGCTTGGATGGGAGAAAATGTGTCTTTATTTTTACTAAAGTTGAGCATTTCCTCCATCTCTGAATGTATGCAACACACGTCAGCAGTTCTAAGGGGGTACATAGGGTTCATCAGGCTATGTAAGGTTTCATGGTACCCCAGAAGGTTAAAGACTGTAATGCCTTAGAGCAGATGTCCTCAGCCTTTTGGCCTCAGGGACTGGTTTTGTGGAACACAATTTTTCCACAGACAGGGTGAGTGGTGGTTTAAGGATGATTCAAGTGCATTACATTGATTGTGCACTTTACTTCTGTTATTATTATTATATTATTATATTATGATTACAGTGTAAAATATAATGAAATAACTATACAATTCACCATAAGATAGACTCAATGGGAGCTCTGGGCTTGATTTCCTGTAACTAGATGGTCCCATCTGGGGGTGATGGGAGACAGTGCCAGATCAGCAGGCATTCAATTTTCATGAACACAGTCTGGACCCCTCACATGCACAGTTCACAATAGGGTTTGCTCTCCCATGAGAATCTAATGCCTCCGCTGATCTGACAGGAGGCAGAGATCAGGGGTAATGTGAGCAATGAGGGCTGGCAGTAAATACAAATGAAGCTTCACTTGTCTGCCTCTCACCTCCTGCTGTGCAGCCCATTCCTGTGGCCCCAGGGATTAGGGATCCCTGCTGCAAAGCATTTGCAGGGAAATAGGAGGCTGGAAAGGAATGATCCTCCTAAAACAGTCAGTCAGGAGGTCAGCCGTGTGCACACTCAGGTCAGTAGGATAGCAGACCCCAGGGAGGATGGGTCACCAGTGGGTGCTCCAGGGAAACAAGGCCCATTCCTGCTGATGCTCCCACATGCAGGCTGTGGGGTCCAGGAGAGGACGATATCCAGGTGGTGGGAATGGGAACAGGCATAATCTTTCATCTGTGTTAAATTGATAGTAAGGGCGACTTTGCTCCATGCCAGAGACGGGAGCAGGGTTCACCTGGTAGCAATGGGAACCTCCTCGAAGACTCTTGGGGCTGGCCCAGGTGGCGGGAGGGAAAGCTGGAGGGCCATGAGACTGGTGGGCAGGGAAGAGGCATCCTCTGTGGCCAGTGCTGTCTGGGAAACACCTTCACCTGGGCAACCCAAGATGATCACCATAAGACCTCCAGCTGCTCTCATCCCAGGCAGGGTCCCTGCACACACTGTATATTTTGAGGTCCCTTCAGGACCCTGGTTTGCTGCTTCACAGAGTTATCAGATCCAGGGGAGGACAGGAGAAGTGGTCACACCATTGCTGGGAGGTGCATCCTGTGAAGCCCAACCCATGGCTCTGATGCCCAGATTCCAGCATGTGGTCCAGGGTGCAGAGGCTGTGTGCAGCAGGGGTGTGGCAGGGCCCTATGTGTACTGATGGGAGGCCCCACCCACCCACCCACACCTGGGATGCTAGGGCTTGGGGCTTGCTGGTGGAGTCCAGGCCTGAAGCCTCAGAGATCTGGGTGTCAAGCCAGCCTCTGGAGGTGGGCTGGGGATTCCCATGGGCACCTGCTGCCTCCTCCACACACTACCGACTGTCTTATTTGGCCTCTGGTCATTGCCCTGCTGTCTCTGTTACCAGAAATGGTCCCGTTTTGGGCCCCAAGAGAGGGTTCTTGAATTTCGAGCAAGAAAGAATTGAGGGTGAGTCCACAGAGTAAAGTGAAATCAAGTTTATTAAGAAAGTGAAGGAATAAAGAATGTGTGCTCCATAGACAGAGCAGCTCTGAGGGATGCTGATTACTTATTTTTATGGTTACATCTTGATTATATGCTAAACAAGGGGTGGGTTATTCATGCCTCCCTTTTTTTTTAGACTACACAGCGTAACTTACTGACTTTGCCAGGGCATTTGTAAACTGTCATGGCACTCTTGGGAGTGTAGCAGTGAGAATGACCAAAGGCCATTCTCATCACCATCTTGGGTTTGGTGGGTTTTAGCTGGCTTCTTTACCACAGCCTGTTTTATCAGCAAGGTCTTTATGACCTGTATCTTGTGCTGACCTCCTATTTCATCCTGTGACTTAGAATGCATAACCAGGAGGCCAGGCTCAAGCAGGAGGCCAGGTGCAATGGCTCACAACTGTAATCCCAGCACTATGGGAGACCACAGTTGGTGGAACACCTGAGGTCAGCAGTTCGAGACCAACCTGGCCAACATGGCGAAACCCTGTCTCTACTAAAAATACAAATATTGGTCAGGCATGGTCATGCACACCTGTAATCCCAGCTACTCAGGAGACTAAGGCAGGATAATTGCTTGAACCTGGGAGGTGGCGGTTGCAGTGAGCCAAGATTGCACCATTGTACTCCTTCCTGGAAAACCGAGTGAGACTTCATCTCAAAAAAAAAAAAAAAAAAAAGAAAGAAAGAAAGAATGCCTGACTATCTGAGAATGCAGCCCAGTAAGTCTCAGCCTTATTTTACCTAGCTCCTATTGAAGATGGAGTTGCTCTGGTTCAAGTGCTTCTGACATCTCTACTTCATAGGTAAAGACCTTGAGGGCTGTCTAGTGTTCCTAGGCAAAAGTAGGCTGTGATAAGCTGGGAGTGGTATTGCGTGCCTGTGGTCCCCGCTACTTGGGAGGCTGAGGTGGGCGATCACTTGAGCCCAGGAAGTCAAGGCTGCAGTGAGCTGTGATCATACCATTGCTGTCCAGACTGGGTGACAAAACAAGACTCCCACCCCTTTAAAAAAAAAAGGAGGGGTGCAATGAGCTTACAGGGAAAATATGTGTGTTGGATGAGCTGTGTTAAGGCAAGAGTTATGGTGCTGCCAGTTGTGGATACAACACTAAAGAAGCAATAGTATATATTAAAGTGTCTTTCAACAGAAACAAACACACAAGGTTATGTATGGATTAGTGAATAAAATGTCACAAACAGAGGGTCTCACAAGCCTGTATTTCCCCTGGAGCAATGGTTTGGTACTTTCTGGTTAAAAGATTTAAAATGAGACAGTTCTGAGCAACAGTTATAAATGTACGCCACATCTCGGATAAGAAACACTTCTCCCTGGGGCACCAGAAAGCACTGAGAATGACAGACAGACTCCCCTCCTTCCCCCAGGATTCCTTTCTCCTCTGCACAGCTCTAGAGCCTGCTGTAGGCATATGGGCCATTCCTGACACTGGGTCCCTGGAGCACAATGTGCACGCAGTACGCTGCCGTGATCTCCCTTCCTCCAGCAGCCCCAAGAGCCCAAAGCCCTGGCTTCAGTGATCTGTACCTCAGCATGCTGGCTGGGGGAGTCATTTTTTCTCTTCTCTGAGAGTTAAAAGACAACATCACTTTAACAAAAGCAGGATACCTGACCCCTTTTAAGAGGGCTCATGACAACCGTAAATACTGAAAATAAAGGAACATTTCCATGTGAAAAATGCTAATTCCAGAGAAATTTTACTTGTCCCTTGGCAGGTGGGACGGTGGGACTGCCAGAGCTGTCTCAGGAGTTCTGGAAGGGGGCAAACACACACACACACACACACACACACACGCACACGCAGGTCAGATGGGGGAAAGCTTGGGGTGGGGCTGTCAGCAGGAAGGGTGTGGAGAGGCAATGTCATGTTGTGGGGTTTGGGCTTCCCATCATTGGAGTAGTCTGGGCACCCTCAGACACCCCCACTTCTGCTTCCAGGAGGTAACAGAAGAATTCCAATGCTGAGGTCCCAGAAGTGACTCAACCAGACATCCGTTTCTCCAGTCATCATCCTCTGCTTTGGGATTAAGCTCTCCCAGGCCTTAGTAAAGTAAGAAGTCAGCCCTGCAGATGAACTTGAGGGTGAAGCAGAGGGAGGGTGGAGGGGTTGGTCCTGCCTCCTCCAGGTCCCTGCAGGCTCCATCTGGAAGCTGTCAGGGCAGGGCCAACTATCCTGGGAAGGGGACTCCACCTCACCAAGCCCAACCCTTCCCTCCCTTTCATTCCCTAAACTACCTTTCTGTCCGGACTTCTCCCAGCCCCAAGATTCCTATACTGTTCACTGCCATTGTGCACTGAGAAGCATTTCAGGCCTCTGTATGACGCTTTGCTACCCCAGCCCTGACTTAGCACCCAAGGGCAGTGCCCTCAATCACTCTGTAATATCACTTCTGCCTCTGATCTCCGTTTCTGTTATGGGATCCAGCTGCATTGTACGTGCTTCCCTTGTGATTAGACACAGTTGGGGCTGCCAAGAGCTGTCACCTCAGCAGGGCCTCACCAAACCCCACAAAGAGGCCCCCAGGCATCCAAGAAGAGGCTGGGAAATGCTGAGTGCCACCACACTGCTGACACTCCACACTGTCTTCAGGGCTACTCAGTGTGATTGTGACGCTGAAGGGTGGTCATGGGGCCTCACGCATCCCCATGGGAATCCAAGGCAGAGGCAGGCAGGCAGGGCACAAGTACATGAAACAGAGCAACGTTGACCTTGACTGAGATGGTGGTGATTAAAAAGGCAACTGAAACAATGAGGGGAAAGCCAGAACCAGGGATGCAAGAATAATCTATCAGGATTCTTATTCAGAGCCTTCCTGAAGGGAAAAGAACATCCAGTAAAAACAAACTCCCCTTCATGGTGGCAACAATGAAACAATCTCACTTCTCTTGCTCTCAATTGTATTGGCCTCCAAAGGTTCTGTGTTTCTAAAGATTAGCCTTCCCTTGGGAAATTGGTGGAGGGGGGGAGGGGAAACAAGCAAATATTAGTTTCCCTCTTGAGAAGTCATTTTTTTGATCAGGTTTCCCCAGGCGCTCTGCAGGGCACAGCTTGTGAACACTTGATTCAGGCCTCCTCAACTCAAGTAGGGGAAAGGATTAACAACTACTGTGAATTCCAGCAAGACTAAACAGGAACGGCTTCAAGCCGGGCTTCCTTCTGCAGCCTCTTGAAGGCTCCTTCAGCCTAGCCCAAAGTCATGGAGGAAGAGTGCCCACCTCACATGGGCTGTGCTTGGGGCTGCATCAGATCCACCAGCTGGGCTGGGGACAACTCCTGATTTTCACTTCTGTTTAGTAATTCTGTGTGAGAGATGTTCCCAGCTAAAATAATATACAAGAACTTCCCCAGAGGAAATATAAACAGTCATTTTTTGGAATCACTTAACACAAGCCTTCACCGAGTGAAGGTACAATTGGAACAACATAGCACATTTCCCACGTGGAAGAGAACGGCTGGTGCAAGCTGATATCATCGCAGCAGAGGTGAATGTGCTGGTTTTATTAGTCCCAGGCCTCACGTACATGAGTAGAGGACCATTGTTATGTAACCATTTAATATTATTTTCCCATAAATCAAAATAACGCCTAATGAATTCTGAGACTTTAGATCAAACGGGGTTTTCCTATTTGTAACAAAAAGTTGAGCCATTTCCAAGTGCTCTGGTAAGCAGAGGGCTACAAGTGGCATTTCAATAAAGAATGTTGAACCGGATACAGGTTGGTGGCTCATGCCCACTCATCAATATTGTCAAGTCGGTCTTGGGGGTGTTTCACATTAGTGCTGAGAGTGACAGACTGCAGCTGGGGCTCAAAAGTGGCCCCTGTGCTTCTATTGGGAGAGGGAAGTAGAGAACAGGCAGCTGTGTGGGTCTCCTGGGGCTGCCATCACAAGGCGCACAGGCTGGCAGCCTCACTGCACACCTTTATTGTCTCATATTCTGGGGGCCAGAAATCTGGGATTAAGGTGTGGGGAGGGTTACACCTTCTGGGGCCAATCTCCTGGGCTTGCTGATGGCTGCCTTGTCGCCATGTCCTCAGAGGGTCATCCCTCTGTGCATGCCTGTGTTCTAATCTCTTCTACTTTTCTTTCTTTAGTTTTAGAGGCAGGGTCTTGCTCTGTTGCCCAGACTGGAGTTCAGTGGCACAATCTTGGCTCACTGAAGCTCCAACTCCCCATGTTCAAGCAATCCTCTTGCCTGAGCCTCCCAGGCTCCCAAGTAGCTGGGACTACAGGTGCACCTCAGCATGCCTGGCTAATTTTTAATTTTTTTTTATAGAGGCCCGACATGGTGGCTCACAAAGTGCTGTAATCCCAGCATTTTGGGAGGCTGAGGCAGGCAGAACATGAGGTCAAGAGATTGAGACCATCCTGGCCAACCTGGTGAAACCCAGTCTCTACTAAAAATACAAAAAAAAAAAAAAAAAAAATTAGCCAGGCTTGGTTGTACATGCCTATAATCTGAGCTACTAGGGAGCCTGAGGCAGGAGAATCACTTGGACCCAGGAGGCAGAGGTTGCAGTGAGCTGAGATCATGCCACTGAACTCCAGCCTGGGTGTGAGAAACAAACTCACCCATCTAAACCCAAAGAATGGACTCAGAGACCCGAATAGCCAAAGTGAGACTTTTAATGACAGTCTTGTAAGATCAGGTTTCTAATAGACAGGCACAACCAGCACAGCTCTGACAGTTTATTCCCTAGTGGCCAGGTCCCTCTCTGGTCCCTCACAGGCTGAGTACTATGGGGTCACATTCTTCCTGGACCTCACCTATTGATTGTTCGGTAGGGGCTGTATGTGTTTTATTTGTTTATTTGTTGAGACAAAGTCTCACTCCATCACTAGGTCATGGCCTGGTGGTCATGAAGGTACTGCTAATGCTGCCTGTCAACACACAGAAGGATGGAGCTATAGCATTGATGGGAGCAGAGAGGTTACTTACACCGCTGCCTGCCTCCCTCAGTACACAGGATGAAAAAGAGAAGAGTGGGCATTGGCAACAAGAAATTGTGTTTAGGCAAACACTGATGGCGCTGCAGGCACTCACTTCCCAGGCTGGACACACTCCCTCCTGCTAAACCACAATGGCCAAGCACAGTGTGTGAGAGGACTTTATGGGAGTTTTTGGGTAAAAAGGCCAACCTCACTTTGAGAAAGAGTGAAAGTAGAGTGGAAGGAAACAGAGAAAGGAACACAGTATTTGTAAAGTCCTGACAGGTGGCAGTCCCCTGCGATGCTCTCGTGGCCAGGCTCTGGTCTACAGAGTGTCTGCTGGATCCTCTTAGGCAGTAACTGAGGAGGTGTCACAGTGACCTGGTGAACTTTTTTGTTGTTGTTGTTACTCTACGTAATTTTTCCTTAAGAAGGGGCCAATATGATTCAAATAATTATAAAAGACACCCAAAGAGAAAATAGAAAGGTTATTTGATTTTTTAGATCCAGGTTTTGACATTACATTTTTCCTAGGAAATTGTCTATTCGAATGAAGTGTTTGAGTGTTGGAACACACGGTCATGCATATCAGTTCTCTTATATTAAGATTTCTGTTGTATCATGCCTATCATCACATTTGCTTTTCAACACAGCAGGGATGCCCCTCAACCATGTAAAATGTCAAAAAGCTGAAGACTGTGGGAGCTGGAAAAGGAGGGGCAGGTAAAGTCATGTGGGAGATCACGACCCAGTGAGTGTCAGAGGGAAAGCTCTCAAGGGTGTGGAAACCAAGAGCCATATTCAGAATTTAGCAGCATTCAGGCTTACTAACACAAATGGCTATAAAGGGCAGGGTTTTTTTTAAAGTATCCTTTACCACAGCAGCACATTCAACAATTTTTTTGAGGCGGAGTCTTGCACTGTCACCCAGGCTGGAGTGCAATGGTACAATCGCTGCTCACTGCAACCTCCTTCTCTCAATATTAACCAATTCTCTTGCCTCAGCCTCTCAAGTAGCTGGGACTACAGATGTCCAGCACCACTCCTGGAACATTTTTATATTTTTAGTAGAGATGGGGTTTCACCATGTTGGCCAGGCTGGTCTCAAACTCTTGACCTCATGATCTACCCACCTTGGCCTCCCAAAGTGTTGGGATTACAGGTATGAGCCACTTGTGCAGGGCCCCACATTTAACAATTAAAAAAAAATTGTAGAGACTGAGTCTGGATTTGTTGCCCACAGCGGACTCAAACTCCTTCTCAAGTTATCCTGAAGACTTGACCTAGCAAAGTGTTGGGATTACAGGTGTAAGCCACTGTACCCAGCCTGTCATAGTAGCACATTTGAAAGGTACTTAAGGATAAATCTAAAAGATGGTTATGTAAAGCCTTTATCAATAAAGTACAATTTTATTGAAAACATAAGACTCTAATAGAATTAAAAAATAGCAAGACTCAGTATTACAATCATATCAATCCTGCAACCAATTACTCTCTAAATTGAAAGTAACTGCTATCTGGCTCATGCCTGTAATCCCAGCACTTTGAGAGGTCGAGGCAGGTGGATCATTTGAAGTCAGGAGCTTGAGACAAGCCTGGCCAACATGGTGAAACCCTGTTTCTACTAAAAATGCAAAAAAGTATCCAGGTGTGGTGGTGCTTGCCTGTAATCCCAGCTACTTGGGAGGCTGAGGCAGGAGAAGTGCTTGAACCTGGGAGGCGGAGGTTGCAGTGAGCCAAGATCATGCCACTGCCCTACAGCCTAGGCAAGAGAGCAAAACTTCATCTCAGAAAAAAGAAAGAAGAAAGAAATGGCCATCAACCTCAGTAAGGTTTTCTGTGGAGTGTCACAGGCTGATTCTAAATGTGTCATGGGAAAGCCAGGAGCCAGGAACAGTAAGATGTGTTCTGAAGGGCAATGTGGAGATAAAGATGGATCACAAAGCTGAAATGCCCGAAGGCTGTGAAGGCTCAGGGCAGATGAGCAGTCCCAGGATGGAGAAGAGTTGAGGCCCAGACACGAGAAACTGTGGCCACATAACAGATGACCAGGTGGCATTACAGCCTGTAGGAGGGAGAAGGGACTTGATTCATGTCCATGTGGAAAAAGAAAACAGAACCAAATCTCTATGTCACACCTTACTCCAAAGACCTCAAGATAAAACCTTACAACCTTCAGAAGAAAATACAGAAGCCTTTATTATTTTGGTATGAAATATGACTTCTTGATTAAAACACTGAAAGCAGAGCAGATTGCTAGATTACTTTACGTTCCACTGTAAAATTTCTATATATTAAAAGACACAATAAAATAGTGAAAAGACTTTAGACCACAGACTGGGAGAAAATCTTCACAGAGGATAGAGCCAACTAAGCATTGGAATCCAGAATATTCAAAGAATCTAATAAATTAATTAAGAAAAAGCCAAGAACCCACTGAAAAGGCGGAAAATAGAAACTGGCAATTCATAACTGGAAACCGAATGGACCATAGAAACATGGAAAGGCAGTTCCCACCCCTGTGGTTGGGGGTGATGGAGAGCAGCCTCGGTGAGAGCTGTGGCAGTGCTAGGATCCAACAAGTCCATGTCTCAGTATCTGCCCTGGAACCCCTTGTGCCTGCATGAGAATGTTCAGTAGCCATGGTAGACTAGCAAAAAACTGGAGCCCCACCCCCACCCCCAATGCTCCATCAATAGGATGGACACTAGCCCAGCCAGGGTTGGCATTCCCCTGGTATTCTGTGTGCTCCAGCAACCCTGCAACCATACATGAATCAACTGGAATGACACACATTGCAGTGAGCATGCCATGCTCACACACTGTGAGTGAGGAAAGGAGCTACAGAAGAAAGAGAATGATAGGTACCTACATACATGAATAGATAGGTGGATAGATAGGTACATACATACATGGATGGATGGCTAGACACATATGTGTATACATGGATAGATGGATAGACAGGTATTCATGTATCAGAATATGAATATGTATTCTGATACATGAATATACTTACATACATGTATGTAGGTATCATGTATCCTGTAATAGATACATACATCCATATATAAATGGATAGAGAGATACACACATTCATGGGCAGGTAGACAGATATCCTTTTATGCATGGATATACATCAATAGCCCATGTGTTACTGGAGAGTGTGGTCTGTATTGCTTGGAGGAATAAGCCTAAGCATTAGAAGTACAAACATAAGCAGAGAATGTTAACACCAAATTCAGGACTGCCACTGTCACCCTGGGGGCCTCTGGGAGGTGGCATGCATTGTCCGATCTCACCTCTGAAGAGGGATGGTGGACGCTAGGATGTTTGTGTAGCAAGCAAGCTCTTTGTCACTTTTTTAGCCTGGTCAACTTCATAAAAATGGTATATAAAATGCCCAGCTCTGAGTGTAGGTCCTCAGCTTTATTCCTGAATATGAGCCTTGCTGAGACCACCAGTTGCAGGCCAGGGAAGCCAGTGTGCACTGAAGAGGGAATGGGAGTCAGAGGGTCTGGAAGGAAGGGTGGGACCCAGGACAGGCTAGGGGCTCAGCAGCAGGCATGGGTTAAAGGGGAGTGGGTTGTGGGAGGGGCCTGTGCAGGATCAAGCCCAGCAGGGGACAGGACAGAATGCAAAGCCAGGCAGAAGGAGATGACAGCAGCAGACAGGAGCACCAAGGGGCTGCTACTTGGCCATGAGTGTAGGCCAGCTGTGCCCTCAGCACAGGGCCCCAAGGCTTGCCAGCCACCCAGGACCAAGACCCACCGTGCTGGGGGCTGTGGCTACTTCCCGTCCTTTTCCAGGGATGCCTCCAGCCCACATCTGTCCAAGTTATCAGGGGAGTTAGAGCCCCCAAAACCCTGATCTCACGTTGCCCTCACACCTATATTGGGAGCCAGGCCCTGCTGCACCCAAATCTTGTGTTTCTCCCTAACCACGGGCTCCTGAAGTTTGAGACCTGTGGCTGTTCCTGTCTTCGAGTTGGTTGCTGCAGTGAGTTTCTGGGAAGTTCATCTTACTAATTCTTATTTTGCTAGATACTAGGAAAGTGATTCTGTGCTTCCCTCAACCATGGGAACCTGGAATCTCTTCTTTGCTGTTAAGCATGCAGGTCATTTCCAACCTTTACATCTGCCTATCAGACAAATCCTATTTTCATCCCTCAGGCGGTATCACTTCCCAATGTGTGGTCTAAATTTGGACTTCTGTATGCAGGAGATCACCTGGGGGACAACCTCAACATAGGCATAGAAGCAGGGAGGGCATGCCGCTGCCCCTGTGTGAGCTTCCTGATGAACACCAAGGCGAGGGTTTACAAACTCCAGGGTCAGCAGAGGGGCCTTTGGACATATGGGCTTTGGGGGTATGGGCACCCCAGCACGGGGAGGAACCCTGGCTGCTTCAACCAGAGAAGCTTTGCTTATTTCTTCCACAACACTGTTACCAGGGAAGATTTCATTTAAAGAAAGGCTTCTCATCATCACTGGTTGTTAGAGAAATGTAAATTAAAACCACCATTGAGATACCATATCACACCAATTAGAATGGCAATCATCAAAAAGTAAGGAGAAAACAGATGCTGGAGAGGATGTGGAGAAATAGAAACACTTTTACACTGTTGGTGTAACACAAGAACAGAAAACCAAACACTGCATTTTCTCACTCATAAGTGGGAGTTGAACAATGAGAACACATGGACACAGGGAGGGGAACATCACAGGGAGGGGAACTATTGGGGGTTGGGGGCTAGGGGAGAAAGAGCATTAAGAGAAATACCTAATGTAGATGATGGGGTGATGGATGCAGCAAGCCACCATGTCATGTGTATGCCTGTGTAACAAACCCGCATGTAATGCACATGTACCCCAGAACTTAAAGTATAGTAATAAAAAACAATTAGAACAATTCAAAAAAAGAAAGACTTCACTATTACAAATTGAAACAAACCAAAAGTCACTGTTTTATTGCATTTCTCCGTCTTGTTTTGTGGAAAACCACGAGGCACACGGTGATGCAAAATAAGAACTAAGACCTGCTAAGGAGCAGAAGTGGGGGTGTGTGGGGGGAGGGGCTCCACCAGTGGCAGGTGTGGTGGTGCTGCAGGTGAGACATGAAGCAAACAGCCTGGTGTGGCCCTTAACAGGCCAAGTCCCTGGTCCTTTCTGCCGCAGATTGCACCTTCTCACAGTGCTGGAGCTGCTAGCCTGGGCAGTTGCCCTTCACCTCAACATTCTGCAGAGCAAGCAGCCCTGCCCCTTGGCTTGCTATGAGCTGTGGGGGAGTCCGTCGCCTACTCAGGAGATGCAGATGGCTGGGAACCAGCCCCTGCACAAGCTTTACCCTGGACAGTGGTCATCGCTGTGCCCCTGCCCTATGGAAGCCACAGGGCTATGGCAGTCTCCATGATCCACATGAGGAGGGGCAGGAGTTAGCTGTGGAAAGGGAATGATGGGAAGAGGAAATATGCTGGCTTCTGGCAGCTAATTTTTTTTTTTGAGACATAGTCTCTGTCACACTGGCTGGAGTTCAGTGGAGCAATCTTGGCTCACTGCAACCTCAACCTCCTGTCTCAGCCTCCAGAGTAGCTGGGAATACAGGCATGCACCACCAAAACCAGATAATTTTTGTATTTTTAGTAGACACAGAGTTTCATCATGTTGGCCAGGCTGGTCTCAAACTCCTGACCTCAGGTGATCCACCCACCCTGGCCTCCCAAATTGCTGGGATTACAGGCATGAGTGACCATGCCTGGCCTTTTTTATTTTTAAAGTTCTTGGTCTGTCACCAAGGCAGGAGTGCAGTGGAAAAATCACAGTTCACTGCAGCCTCAAACTGGCCTCAAGTGATCCTCCCATCTCAGCCCCCTAAGCAGCTAAGACTGCAGGCACATGCCACCATGCCTGGCTTTTTTTTATCTTTTTTTTATTTTTTTAGTAGACCCAAGTCTCACTATGTTGCCCAGGCTAGTCTCAAACTCTGGGCTCAAGTGATTCTCCTACCTTGGCCTCTCAAAATCCTGGGATTAGAGGCATAAACCATTTCACCAGGCTGCAGTTAAATTTTGAAGAGAACATTGCTCTATTTCCTTTCCTTTCCTTTTTAAAATTATTTATTTATTTATTTATTGAGATAAGATCTCACTTTGTCACCCAGACTGGAGTGCAGTGGTGTAATCTCAGCTCACTATCACCTCCACCTCCCAGGCTTAAGCAATTCTTCTGCCTCAGCCTACAGAGTGGCTGGGACTACAAGCATGTGCCACTACACTGGTTAATTTTCGCATTTTTCTTGTAGAGGTGGATTTTTATCATGTTGCCTAGGCTGATTCTGAACTCCTGGACTGAAGTAGTTCCTCCCTAGGAAGGAAGACACACCCAGCCACACACCTGAGGCCTTGATAATACAATTGCTGGGACTACAGGTGTGAGCCACAGCTCCTGGCCTCCTATTGTTTTTTTTAAAAAAAAAATGCTTAATATTCACACAAAATGAAGAGTTCTTTTCTTTTTTGTTTTTTTCTGCTTGTTTTTTGTTGTTGTTGTGTTTTTGTTTTTTTTTTTTTTTTTTTGAGACAGAGTTTTACGCTCATCACCCAGGCTGCAGTGCAATGATTCGATCATGGCTCACTGCAACTTCTGCCTTCTGGGTTCAAGTGATTCTCCAGTTTAAGCCTCCTGAGTAGCTTGGCTTACAGACATGCACCACCACACCCAGTTATTTTTTGTATTTTTAGTAGAGACGGTGTTTCACCATGTTGGTCAGGTTTGTCTTGAACTCCTGACCTCAGGTGATGCACCCCCCTTGACCTCCGAAAGTGCTGGGATTACAGGTGTGAGTCACCACACATGGCCAAGATGAAGAGTTCTAGGGACTGCCTGCAGGACAGTAAGAATGGACTTGACACCACTGAACTATGCACTTAAAAATGAAATGACATGTTATATTCTGCATGTTTCACCACAATCACATATTTTTAAAAGAAAGAAAAAGATGCCTGAGACTGAGATTGGAGCTCGGACAGGCAATTGGTTTTCTGTGTCCAACACATTTTTCTTTGCTTCTTATTTCCCTCCATTTATTGACCCTCACTTTACTTTAAAAATCAGGTCTCTGAGGAAGGCATGAGGCAGTCTTCAGCCACTTCTCAGGCCAGGAGGCATGGGCACAGAGGTGCTGTTGGGCACGGTATAGAGATGGCAGTGTGGTCCTGTGAGCTCACGGGCCAGTGGGGACAGAGCTCGCAGCGAGACCCACAGATGCTGCACAGCTTAGGCACCACATACAGATGGCGACCAGCCTTGAATCTGCTCCACGTCTTGGAAGAAAAGAAGCCTAGAACTCAGCCAGATGATCAACGCCAGGGTGAAAAATGCTGCTTTTCAGAAAGATAACTAAAATAGAAACTTCAGTATCTTTCTGCCCAAGGCACCAAAGCCTCTGGAATCTGAGACACTGAGGCCTGAAAAGCAATTCTGGTTCTGGGGTTTATCGCTACCCCCTAACACCCTCCAGCAGGAGCTGGCCACACCGCTGCCCTCGGAGCTCTTTAGGGAAGGCTGGCACAGGCCTCCACACACATCCCCACAGAGGCTGCATCCCAGCTCCCCCAAGACTCCCCACCTCAGCTCTTCTCACTCGCTAAGTCCCATCCACCCTTCAGGTGTGACTTCCTCTGAGGGACCCCCTGACCACCCAGCCTGAATGTACAGGTGAATAGATATGAGTACTCATGTGCCATGCTGTCATCCCCTGAGTCTATCCCTGGTTCCCAGCCTGCTTAACTCTGTATCGCAAGCATCTGACAGAAATAATAATTTTCTGAGGGTTGAATGAACCTGAGACACTGTTGGGGTGCAGACTCCTCCAACGTTTCTGAGTAAATCCACAGGAGGAGAGAGAGCTCAGTCCAGGACAGGCCTGCCCGTGGCACTAGCCTGACCTTGGGAATAGCAGCTTTTCAGGAACCTACTGCTTGTAAAAACTGTATACTTGTCAAAGCCAAGCACCTTCTGCTCCCTGGATAGAGGGTGAACGATTCCATCTGAATGTTCTTTCTGAAGACAAACTGTCCTGTAGCAGCAAGGGAGGCTGGAAATAGGCTCTCAGAATGGAAATGCAAACTTTGAAACTGGTGGGGGTGGGAAGCTGTTGTAAACATTGCTGATGCATGATCCACCCATGGCCCAGCTCTCTCTTTCAGAACCTTGTCCCGCCCTGCCAGGCAGTAGGCTCCACATCCTGCCTCCCTCTGGGAAGAACCAGGCCTGACATCACTCCACTGTAATCAGGCAGAGGATGGGCACATCCTGTGTTTGGCCCTCCAAAAGCAAACACAGTGGGCTTGGGAGAGGCTGGAGCTGGACGTGGTGCACCTACAATCCCAGCCCTTTCCCAGGTCCTAGAAGCATAGGCACCTCCTCCTTGAGTCAGGGGAGATGCCCTGAGCAGGGCTGCCTCATGGGGACACAGGTTTGGGCCCAAGCAGACCCTCCCTGTCCTCACTGTGGGTGCATCAGCACAGAGGGCAAGGGTGGGCACTGCCCAGTGCAAGGGTAGAGAGGGATGACAGGGAAGGGTGACAGGTAGCTTCCAAGAGCACTGGAAATGTCCTATCCCTGGGTGGGATGTAGATTTAATGGGAGTTCATCTGACAAAACCTCTCTCATGAGAAACAAGATCTGTGCATTTCATTTTATGAAAATTACGCCTTACTTAAAACAAAACAAAACTAAACTAAACCTAGCAGGCTCACACTCACTAGGATGACTGCTATTAAAAGAAAAGCAAACAACACATGCTGGTGAGGATGTGAATGAAGACAGTGGACCCTTGTGTGCTGATGGTGGGAATGTAAGATGGTGCAGCTACTATGGAAATCAGTGTGACTGCTCCTCAAAAGTCAGAAGTAGAGTTAGCCTATGATTCAGCATGCCACTTCCAGGTGTAGACCAAAAAAAAGTGAAAGCAGGATAGCTGGCAAATGCACACCAATGCTCAAGAGGTAGAAGGGAACCGAGTGTCCAAGAAAAAATGACTCATCTGCAGAAGGCAGCATCACTCAGCCTAGAGGGGCAGGGAACTCAGACACATGCTGCCACATAGATGGACCTTGTGGATATCATGTAAATAAAATAAGTCAGTCTCAAAAAGACAAATGCAGAGTGAGTCTGCTGACTTCAGTTCTCCACAAAAGCCAAATTCACAGACAGAAAGCAGAATGGTGTTTGGCAGGGGCTGAAAAGTGGGGAGAAAGGAGAGTTGTGGTTTAGTGCACACAGATTTTCAGTTTTTTTTTTTACTCTCTGGTCATCAAAATCTAATTCCCAACCAGTCACATTGGCTCACACCCTTAATTTCAAAACTTTAAGAAATGGACGTGGGAGGATCATTGAAGCCAGGAGCTTGAGATCATCCTGTTCAAGAGAGGGAGACCCATCTCTTTAAAAAAACCCCAAAAAACAACAAAAAAACAGCTACCACTCATGCCTGTAATCCCAGAACTTTGGGAAGGTGAGGTGGGTGGATCACTTGAGGTCAGGAGTTTAAGACCAGCCTGGCCATCATGAGGTCAGGAGATCAAGACAATCCTGGCTAACAGGATAAAATTTCATTTCTACTAAAAGTACAAAAAATTAGCTAGGCATGGTGACATGCACCTGTAGTCTCAGCTACTCAGGCGGCTGACGCAGTAAGGTGGAGGTTGCAATGAGCCAAAACTGCACCAAAGCAAAGGTTGAAGTGAGCCAAAATTATGCCACTGCACTCCAGCCTGGACAACAGAGCAAGACCCCATCTCAAAACAAAGAAAAAGAAAAAAGAAAAAAGGCAGGTGTGGTGGCTCAGGCTTATAATCGCAGCTACTTGGGAGTTTAAGCCAGGAGAATCACTTGAACCCTGGAAGCAGAGGTTGCAGTGAGCTGAGATCACACCACTACCTTCCAGCCCATGTAACAAGAGTGAAACTCTGTCTCAAAAAAAGAAAGACTGCCACCTCAGCCTGGTCACTAACCCATCCAGGTGAACCAAAGCCCCTTGCACACTTGTAGACTGGTGCCTGGGAAATCCAAGCTTCCCCCAATCCAACCCAGCCTGCCCAGGAATAAGCAAGTCCCCCAACAACACCTCCATGCTTGACAGCTTTACCTCCACCATTTGGGGAGCTGAAGCAGAATGCGGTGGCTGGCCCAGCATGGTAGATTATGCCTGTAATCCCAGCACTTTGAGAGGCTGAGGTGGGAGGATGGCTTGAGGCCAGGAGTTTGAGATCTGCCTGTGCCGTGTAGTGAGATCTCATCTCTACAAAAAAAGAAAAATCACCCAGGTGAGGTTGCTCATGCCCATAATTCCATCACTTTGGGAGGCCAAGGTGGAAGGATTACTTGAGGCCAGAAATTCAAGACCAACCTGGGCAACATAGTGAGACCACATCTCAATAAAAAATAAAAATAAAAAACTAGCCAGGCATAGTGGTGTGGGCTTGTAATTCCAGCTACTAGGGAGACTGAGGTGGGAAGATTGCTTGTGTCCAGGAGGAGTTCGAGACTAAAGTGCGTTAAGATTGTGCCACTGCACTCCAGCCTTGGTTGACAAGGAAGAACCCCAATGCTAAAAAAAAAGGGAAAAAAAAAAGAGGGGGCTGCATGGAGAATTTTTTTTCCTTCTGAGATGGAATAATGCTCTGTTTCCAAGGCTGAAGTGCAGTGGCACGATCTTGGCTCACTGCAACCTTCGCATCCCTGGATCAAACAGTTCTTGTCCTCAGCCTCCCGAGCAGCTGGGACTACAGGCACTCACCATCAAGCCTGGCTAATTTTTATATTTTTATTAGAGACAGGGTTTCCCCATGTTGGCCAGGTTGGTCTCAAACTCCTGACCTCAAGTGATCCATCCACCTCAGCCTCCCAAAGTGCTAGAATTACAATCATGAGCCACCACACTCAGCCTGCATGGATAACTTTTTTTTTTTGTCGATGATGTTAGGGCCACTGCAGAATACTTTGAGTGGGACCACCATAGCTAGTACCACCTGTAGGCAACCCTGCAGATCCCTGAGTGGCCGGTGGCACAGGGGAGAGAACAGGTGCAGGACTCAGTGGGGATTAACTATCTCTAAAGAAGGAGGCAGAAATTCTACCCCCTTGGATCTTGGAGATTTGTTTACAGTTCTGTATCTGCCTGCTAGCCAGACTCTCAGGGACCCAGGAGTGTCAACCTCTCCCAGGGTCTGGTCTTTGCAGACAGAGGGGGTGCTGGGAATTAGTGAGATGAACAGACTACACCCAGAACACAAGGGCCTGTGGATCTTTTGCAAGGAGGTGTCCAGGAGCCCAGGGAAGCCCAACCACTGCCCAGGGTGACCCACAGGCAAATGGGTGGCTGAACCAGTATTAGTACCTGAGTATCCCACGCAGCCTGGTCCTCTCTCCTGGGGCATCTGTGTCTGGGCCCACAGGAGGAGGTCCTTCCACAGCTCAGGCACACTGATTTCTTTAGGTGATTGTTTGTTCTTTTGTTTCCTCTCCTCCTCCCTCTTTCCTTTCTGAGAAATCTGATTTTAACTTTGAGAGCTCAGACATTTTATGATCAGGTTGCCATATTTAGTAAATAAAAATAGGGAATGCTGTGCTGAATTTGAATCTCAGATAAACAATAAATAATTCTTGAGCACAGTCATGTTCCATGCAATATGTGGACATAACGTATCCTAAAAAAAATTTTGTTGTTCATCTGAAATTCACGTTTGACTAGGCTTCTTGTATTTTATTTGGCGAACCTACTTTAGGAGCCATGATTCTGTTAACAATTGCTTTTCGTTGTTTCTGTTGTTGGAAATGGAGTCACTCTGTTGCCCAGGCTGGAGTGCAGTGGCATGATCTTCACTCACAGCAAGCTCCCAGGTTCAAGTTATTCTCCCACCTCAGCCTCACAAGTAGTTGGGACCACAGGTGTGTGCAACCACACCCAGCTAGTTTTTGTATTTTGAGTAGAGATGGGATTTCACCATGTTGACAGGCTGGTCTCAAACACCTTACCTCAAGTGATCCACCGCACCTCAGCCTCCCAAAGTGATGGGATGACATGCGTGATCCACTGCAACCAAGCAATTTCACTTGGTCTCTGTGCAGAAGCTGCAAAGAGAAGAATTTTACCGGGTCAGAGAAGAAAAGGGGGCACAAGAGTCAATTCTGTTTTCAGGAAAATGGCCCCAAAAGGCAGGAGAACTTCTTGAGGACAGGAGTTTTAAACCAACATAGTGAGACCTCATTCCTACAAAAATAAAAGTTAGCAGGGCATGGTAGCATGCCTGTGGTTCCAGCTACTTGGGAGGCTGAGGCAGGAGAATTGTGGATCACTTGAGCCTGGGAGGTCAAGGCTGCAATGAGCTACAATTATGCCACCGTGCTCCAACATAGGTGATAGAGCAAGAACCTTTCTCTAAAAACAGGAAAAAAGAGAGAGAGAGAAGAAAGAAATCCTTCTCTCTGCTGTCTCCCCTTGAACCTAGCTGGGTCCTGCAAAACTAACCCACTGCCATTTCCCTCTACCCTCTCTCTTTGAACAACCCCTATGGATCACTGCTTGGTCCCAGACCTTCTGAGTTTCCAAGAACAGAAGCAATGCCTTCACCTGCTGCAAGATGTTGAGAGATAAATGAATAAGCCACTCAGACAGCCAGAAAGACAAGAAACCCCTAGCTTCTTTGAGAGAGGAAATAGGAGCAGGAGGCCGGGTTGTGGAAAGAAGTTTGGGTCAGCAGCACTGTGGTCCCCACCCCAATCCCCAAGCACGTGGCTTCACAGGGCAGGTGCCATTAAGGCTCTGAGCAACAAAGGTCTGCTGACCAAGGAGACATGAATCATGTGCAAGTTTGGCTGTGTGGTTTTGTTTGTTATTGGGCTACACATTCTTGGCTCCTCTGTGCCCCAGCCCAGTTCAGCTGCATATAAGGTGGGATCCAGCCACCATCTCAGGCTTCCGAGTAGCTAGGATTACCAGCAATGTGTCACCATGCTCAGATAATTTTTTAATTTTTAGTAGACATGGAGTTTGCCATTGAAAGGCTGAGGCAGGAGAATTGCTTGAACCCAGGAGGCGGAAGTTGCAGTGAGTAGAGATCACACCACTGCACTCCAGCCTGGGTGACAGAGCAAGACTCTATCTCAAAAAATTAACTAATTAAAAACAATAGAAACCTCATAATCTCTCCATTGCCTCTAATCTTATCCTTTGATATTGACTATCAATGTTAATGGCAAGATATGTATCCTTCCACATGTTTATGCTCATGCTGATCACACATACACACCTAATTTTTCTCCCTTTTCTCCTTTATTTATGTTTATGAAACAGAGTCTTTCTCTGTGGTTCAGGCTGGAGTGCTGTGGTGCAATCATAGCTGATGGCACTCTCTACCTCCTGCCTCAGCCTCTGGAGTAGCTGGGACTACAGGCATGTACCACCGCACCTGGCTAATTTTCTCCTTTAATAAAAATGGAGCATATAGTGATCAGTCAGGATTGCATTCAGCCTCTGCAAACAATGGCTTAAATAAGAAATGAGTTTCATGTTTCTTGGGTGACAGCAGCTTCGGGTTAGATGGTGCAGGCTACAGCAGCTGCTAAAACACACACTCTCTCTCCTTTTGTGCCCTATTTCCAGAGTGTGACTTTGGTCTCCATGGTCATAGATGGCCTTTGGCCTCTAGAGCCGAGTCCATGGTCCAGGCAGGAAGAAGAGAAAATAAAAAGGGTAACAGACATTTATCAGCCAACTCTGATTCAAAGCACAATATGTGCTATGGGGAAACAATAGTTGGCTGGGCATGGTGGCTTATGCCTGTAATCCCAGTGCTTTGGTAGGCTAAAGCAGGAGGATTGCTTGAGGACAGGAGTTCAAGGCCTGCAGTGAGCTATGATCATGCCACTGCAGTGCAGCCTGGGTGACAAAATGAAACTCTGTCTAAAAACAAAAAAACCCAAAAACCTCACTGATTTTTGCCTGATTAGAAGCGTAACATGTGGTAATTTTAGAGAAAATGTAAAAACACAGAAAAGTATAAGGAAAAAATAAAAACATCCATAACCCCAGTACTAAAACACAATCACTACTACTTTTTTTTTTGAGATGTAGTCTTGCTCTGTCACCCAGGCTGGAGTGCAGTGGCACAATCTCAGCTCACTGCAACATGTGCCTCCCAGGTTCAAGCAATTCTCCTGCCTCAGCCTCCCGAGTAGCTGGGACTCCAGGCATGTGTCACCACAACTGGCTAATTTTTTATTTTTAGTAGAGATTGGGATTTCACCATGTTGGCAAGGCTGATCCTGAACTCCTGATCTCAGGTGATCTATACTCCTTGGCCTCCCAAAGTGCTGCAATTACAGGTGTGAGTCACTGTGCCCAGACACTACTTATATTTTTTCACTCCCTTCCACTCTTTCTTCTATGCTTACTTTTTCTGAGATGAAATCTTGCTCTTTTGCCCAGACTGGAGTACAATGTCTCAATCTCGGCTCACCAAAGCCTTTTCCTCCCAGGGTCAAGCAGTTCTCATGCCTCAGCCTCTGGAATGGCTGGGATTACAGGCATGTACCACCAGGCCTGGCTAATTTTTGTGTTTTTTAAAAATTACTTATATATTTATTGATTGAGACAGGGTCTCACACTGTTGCCCAGGCTGGAGCGCAGTGGCATAATCTTGGCTCATTGCACCTTCACCTCCCAGCTTCAACCAGTTATCCTGCCTCAACCTCCTGAGTAGCTGGGACTACACGCCCCACTGATTTTTGTATTTATAGTACAGATGGGTCTTCACCTTATTAGCCAGCGTGGACTCAAACTCCTGGTCTCAAGTGATCTACCCACCTTGGCCTCCCAAAGTGTTGGAATTATAGGCATGAGCCATGCGCCTGGCCTAATTTCTATATTTTTAGTAGAAACAGGGTTTCTCTATGTTGGCCAGGCTGGTCTCGAGCTTCTGTCCTTAGCTGATCTGCCTGCCTCAGCCTCTGAAAGTGCTGGGATTACAGGTGTGAGCCACTGCTCCTGGCCTCTTCTATGAATATTGTATTAGGTAGGATGCTTTCATCAGATAACAAAAACTACCTGACTCAAACAGGGTAAAATTAACATAAAGCTTTAATGATGCATGATCCCAGGAAGTGGGAAACCTACAGGCAGCCAGTGTTAGGGCTGGTGGAGCTCAGTGACATTCTAAAGAATCCAAGTGGGCTGGGAGCGGTAGCTCATGACCATAATCTTGGCACTTTGGGAGATTAAGGCAGAAGGATCACTTGAGGCAGGAATTTGAGACCCACCTGGGCAACACAGCAAAACCCCATCTCAAAAGAAAAATAAAAAGAGCACAAAATAAGCCTGGGTAGTCAACCAACAGTGTTTCCTACAAAAATATGTTTGGTTCAGATATAATTTTATCACCTTGTTGTTTTAACTAACCATCATATTATGAACATATTCTTTGTTGATTATATTTTTTATAACTAAGTAACAGATAATATTCCAGATAGATATACCACAATTTATTTTTTATTTTTTATTTTAAAATTGTATCTAGAGGCAGGGTCTCTCTATGTTGCCCAGACTGGGGTGCTTTTGTAGGATCATAGCTCATTGCAGCCTGGAACTTCTGGGCTCAAGCAATTCTCTGGCCCGAGTCTCCTGAGTAGCTGGGTAGAGGAGTGCACCACCATGCCTGGCTAATTTATTTTTCGATAGAGACAGGGTCTTGCTATGTTGCCCAGGCTGGTCTTGAACTCCTGACCTCAAGCAATCCTTCCACCTTGGCCTCACAAAGTGCTGGGATTACAGGCATGAGCCACTGTACCCAGGCACAGTCAATTTTAGAACATTTTCATCACCTCAGAAAGAAACCTGGTGCCCTTTAGTACTCATGTCTCATTTTCCCCAGCAGTGCTAGGCTGTTGTAATCTACTGTCTGTCTCTGTGGACTTGCCTATTCTGGGCATTCATGTAAATGGACTCATATAATATGTGGCCCTTTGTGACTTGATTCTTTCACTCAGCATATGTTTCAAAGGTTCATGCCTGTTGTAGCATGCATCAATATTTTCTTTCTTTTCTTTATTTGTTTTGAGATGGAGTCTTGCTCTGTTGCCCAGGCTGGAGTGCAATGTCATGACCTTGCCTCACTACAATCTCCAAATTCTCATGTTGGGGAGGGTAGTGGAGGGGGAGAGAGGGGAGGAGAAAAGAGGTAAGGAGATGGGGGTAAGGGAAGAGAGGAGAGGAGGAAAATTACCATTAAGTGTAAGTTATGGTTTCCCAACTTGATAAAGGGAAGGCTGTGCACAGTGGCTCATGCCTGTGATCCCAGCAGTTTGGGAAGCTGAGGGAGGAGTGATGTTTGAGGCCAGGAGTTCAAGTCTAGCCTGAGCAACACAGCAAAACTCCATCTCTACAAAAAAAAAATTAATTAGCCAGCCACAGTGGCACATGCCTGTGGTCCCAGCTACTCAGGAGGCTGAGACAGGAGGATTGCTTGAGCCCAGATGTTGAAGGCTAAAGTGAGCTATGTCCATGCCACTACATTCCAGCCTGTTCAACAGAGCAAGATCCTCTCTCAGAAAGAAAATAAAACAGGAGAAAATTTGAACACAGAGACAAAAGGAAGACTAGGTAAGGAGATCCAACAAGAACACCACATGAAGGTGCATGTTTGAAGCTATGCGTCTACCAGCTGACGGATGCCAAAGGTTGCCAGGGAACCACCAGGCACTAGGACAGAGGCATGGGACAGATTCAGATTCTGACCATCATCCTTGTCATCATCATCCACTTAACATGGCTCAACAGGGAATCAGCCTTACTGACTCATTCATTTTGGGCTTTGGCCTCCAGACCTGCAAGACAATAAACTTTTTTCTTTTTGAGGCAGAGTCTCACTCTGTTGCCCAGCCTGGAGTGCTATAGTGTGATCTCAGCTCACTGCAACCTCTGCTCCCTGGCTCCAAGCCATTCTCATGCCTCAATCTTCTGAGTAGCTGGAATTATAGGCAGGAGCCACCACACACGGCTAATAATAAACTTCTTTAGAAAGAATGGCTGGAGGTGGTGGCACAGACCTGTAGTCCCAGTTATTCAGGATGCTAGGCAGGAGGATTGCTTGAACCTGGGAGGCAGAGAGTGCAGTGAACTGAGATTGTGCCACTGTATTCCAGCCTGGGGCGACAGAGTGAGACTCAGTCTCAGAAAGAAAAAAAAATCACCAAAAAACTGATACAGTGCTACATCAGTAAATACAGTAATAATACATAGGCCCCTATCAGCAGGCAGGAAATCCTGCAGGCAGAAACAAAGCAGAGAACACAGCCCAGCCTGCATGGATGAGTTGGAGGACATTTCCAAGGAGGAGCTAATCCTTAGCTGAGTATTGAAAAAAAAAAATTCTTACAGGGCACAATGGCTCACACCTATAATCCCAGCACTTTGGGAGGCTGAGATGGGTGGATCATTTGAGGTCAGGAATTTGAGATCAGCCTGGCCAACATGGCAAAATCGCATCTCTACTAAAAGTACAAAAAATAGCCAGTCATGGTGGCATGCACCTGTAGTCCTAGCTGCTCAGGATTCTGAGGCAGGAGAATCACTTGGGCCTGGGAGGCGGAGGTTGCAGTGAGCCAAGATTGCACCACTGCACTCCTCCCTGGGTCACAGAGTGAGACTCTATCTCAATTTAAGAAAAAAATAAAAGGCCTGGTGTGGTAGCTCACACCTGTAATCCAAGCACTTTTGGACCTCGAGGTGGGAGGATCAGCTGAGGTCGGGAGTTTGAGACGAGCCTAGCCAATATGAAGAAAACCCATCTCTACTAAAAATAAATACAAAATTAGCCAAGTTTGGTCCCACATGCCTGTAGTCCCAGCTACTCGGGAGGCTGAGGTAGGAGAATCCCTTGAACCCAGGAGGTGGAGGTTGTGGTGAGCAGAGATTGCGCCATTGCCTGGACAGGAGAGAAGTTAGTGAGACTCCATCTCAAAAAAAAAAAAAAAAAAAAAAAAAGAAAAGAAATATTATTTTTTGATCTCTAAGCACATTGTTAGAATAACCACTTTCAAACTGACCCACAATAATAAACTGCAGTTTGCAGGCCAGTCATTCCCAAGGGTTTGGTCTAATGGAACTTTACACAGTGGTGTTGACTGGAGGAACGCTTTGGAAGACAGTGAATGTGGACTCTTGCCTAAACTCGAAGTTTATAACAATTTTCTGTGAGGTAGCAGCAGTTCTTCAAGTAGTAGTGGAAAATGACGTTATTTGAATTTGAAGTTTTCTTCCTTTTTTTTAGAGACAAGATCTCGCTGTGTCATCCAGGCTGGAGTGCATTCCTGCAATCATAGCTCACTGCAACTCTGACCTCCTGTGCTCAAGCAATCATCCTGCCTCAGCCCCCTAAGTAGCTGGGATTACATGTGCAAGCCATCATGTCCAGCTAATTTTTTTTAAATTTTTTGTAAAGATGGAGTCTTGCTATGTTGCCCAGGCTGATTTCAATTCTTCGCCTTAAGAGATCCTCCCAGTTTGGCCTTCCAGTTAGATCTATCTTCCCTCCTTCCTTCCTTCCTTCCTTCCTTTCTTCCTTCCTCTTCTCTGTCTCCTCTCTTTTTTTTTTTTTTTTTTGAGTCAGAGTTTCACTCATTGCCCAGAGTGCAATGGCACCATCTCATCTCACCACAACCTCCACTTCCTTGGTTCAAGCAATTCTCCTGCCTCAGCCCCCTGAGTAGCTGGGATTACAGGTGCCTGCCACCACACTCAGCTAATTTTTGTATTTTTAATAGAGACAGGGTTTTGTAAGGTTGGCTAGGTTAGCCTTGAACTCCTGAGCTCAGGTGATCCACCCACCTCAGCTTCCCAAAGTGCTGAAATTACAGGCATGAGACACCATGCCTGACCCTCCCTCCCTCCATCTCTCCCTTCCTCCTTTCTTCCTTCCATTCTTCCTTTTATATCTTTCTTCTTTCTCTTTCTCTCTTTGTTTGTTTGTTTGTTTCTTTCTTTCTTTCTTTCTTTGTTTCTTTGTTTCTTTCTTTCTTTCTTTCCTCTCTCTCTCTCTTTCTTTCTTTCTTTTTCTTTCTTTCTTTCATTCCTGGTGTAGAAATAAATCTGTTAAACAGCTGCTTCAAATTTAACTGAACAGATCCCTGGGGTATGAAACTGGCTGCCCTCAAAATCAATCCCCAAAAAACCAAACCTCTGGAGTTAAATGGGCATACTTTCACTTTGGGATGATAGCAGCATTTTAACTAGCATCATTATGGCATTATTCAACGTTGAAAGTGGTTACCTGTGACCCATAATTTGTGAGATCTTTAATTTAATATGCATATAAGGACACTCCTGAAATTAATGCCCCAGTGACTGAAGGCATTAGATGACTACTCAGATACATTATATCAGCATCTTTCTCCTTTCTTCTTCTATTTCTCTTCCTAAAAATTATGTTTATATTCAGACGTTTGGGTTTTAGGGGATTTATTTTGCTTGTTTTTTACAAATTAAGTACTTTATTGGTTGCAACTGAGCTTATTAAGCCTCTATAATGAAAATATTACTGGTTTTTGGCTGAGTGTTGTGGTTCACACCTATAATCCCAGCACTTTGGGAAGCTGAGGCGGGCAGGTTACAAGGTTGGAAGTTCAAGACCAGCCTGGCCAACATGATGAAACCTCATCTCTATTAGAAATAAAAAAAAAATTAGCCAGGTGTGGTGGAGTGGGCCTGTAGTCCCAGCTACTAGGGAGGCTGGGGCAGAAGAATCACTTGAACCCAGGAAGCCGAGGTTGCAATGAGCCGAGATCACACCACTGCACTTTAGTCTAAGCGACAGAGCATGACTCCATCTCAAAAAAAAAAAAAAAAGAAAGAAAATATTACTGGTTTTTGCTTGGTTTTAAGTCAGAGGAATTCATTAATAAGGAATCTTCAAATGTGAATGTTCCAGAAATGTTCCCCATGCCATTACCAAGAATAATTTTTTCTAGCTAGGATCAATGGCTTATGTCTGTAATCCCAACACTTTGGGAGACTGAGATGGGTGGATCATTTGAGGTGAGGAGTTCGAGACCAGCCTGGTACACATGGTGAAATGCTGTTTCTACTAAAAACACAAAAAACACCCACAAAAATTAGTTGGATGTGGTGGTGGGTGCCTATAATCCCAGCTACTCAGGAGGCTGAGACAGGAAAATAACTTGAACCCAGGAGGTGGAGGCTACAGTGAGTCAAGATCATGCCACTGCACTCCATCCTGGGTGACAGAGTGAGATGCAGTCTCAAAAATTAATAATAATAGTAATAATTTTCTCTAGGCCATACGCTGGGTGCAGTGGCTCATGCATGTAATCCCAGCACTTTGGGAGGCCAAAGTTGGTGGATTGCTTGAGGCCAAGAGTTTGATACCAGCAGGATTACAACCTGGTAAAAACCTACTATACAAAAAGAATGAAAAATTAGCCAGGTGTAGAGGCAGGAACTTGTAGTCCCAGCTGGTCAGGACATCTAGGTGAGAGGATTGCTTGAGCCCAGGAGGTTGAGGCTTCAGTGAGTCGTGACTCTACAACCACTTTGCAGCCTGAGCAACAGAACAAGATTGTGTCTCAAAAAAAAAAGATTCTCTAGTATTACCTTTCTCTGCAAAGCACCTGTGTACATTTGAACTAAACTCAGAATTTTTCAAAATAAGTCTTAATTTAAAACAAACTACTCTCATCACTTCTGGGCCTTTTGGCTGGGATCTAACCATTCTATGTATCAGGCAGAGTGGGCTGTAATCCCAACACTTTGGGAGGCCAAGAGAAGATTGCTTGAGCTTAGGAGTTCAAGAACAGCCTGGGCAAAATAGCAAAATCTTATCTTTACAAGAAATACAAAAGTTAGACAGAGGTAATGACTCTTGCCTGTGGTCCCAGCTTCTTGGGAGGCTGAGGCGGGAATATTGCTTGAGCCTGGGAGGTGCATATTGCAGTGAGCTGAGATGGAGTCACTGCACTCCAGCCTAGTTAATAGGGTGAGACTCTGTCTCAATAAATAAATAAATAAATAAATAAACAAACACACATACAGTGAATTTCCTCCAAAAAAACAGAAGCCCTCTGTTGTGCTGCCTTGGAAACCAAGGGGAAGTTACTGGTAGCAAAACTCAGGCTGCTATGGACCAGCTATTTCCATAACAGGGATCACACATCCTCTATTCCTAAGGCCACACTGTTTATCTGTAGCACATTTTTTATATCATCATAACCATATCTACAACCCATCCTAACTTTTATTTCATACTCTGTGCCTGCAAAGTCCTTGTATTTACCACTATCCCTATTTAAAAATTCATTCACTATTGGTTATGTGCCATGGCTCACACCTGTAATCCCAGCACTTTGGTAGTTTAGGCAGGGAGATCACTTGAGGGCAGGAGTTCGAGGCCAGCCTGGCCAACATGGTGAAATCCCATCTCTGCCAAAAATACAAAAATTTATCAGGTGTGGTGGCACTTGTCCAGCTACTAAGGAGGCTGAGGCAGGAGAATCGCTTGAACCCAGGAGACAGAAGTTGCTGTGAGCTGAGATTGTGCCAGTGCACTCTAGCCTGGGCAACAAAACAACACTCTATCTAAAAAAAAAAAAAGGCATCTGCTATTAATTAGGTCTTACAAAGTCACAAAATAGTCATGAGTTCCTGTAGACCATACAATTAAAATTTTTTAAATTATGGTAAAATACATGTAACATTTATCACCTTAATCATTTCTAAGTGTACAGTTCAGTAGCTTTAAGTGGATTCACACTATTGAGCAGCCAACCCTCAGAACTCATTTTATCTTGCAAAACTGAAACTTTATCCCCATTGGACAACTCTGATCCTCCTTCTCATCACCCCTGGCAAACACCAGAGACTTACTGTCTCTATGAATGTGACTAATCTGGGTACTTCTATACAAAAAGACATATAGTATTTGTCTTTTTGTGCAAGTAAATGATTTTTTTGGTTTATTTCTTTTTATTTTTTTATTTTTGAGAGAGAGAGAGGGTCCCATTCTGTTGCTCAGGCTGAGTGCAGTGGTGGAATCACAGCTCACAGCAGCCTCAATCTCCAGGTCTCAAGCCATCCTCCCACCTCAGTCTCCAGAGTAGTTGGGACTACAAATACATGCCACCATGCCCAGCTAATTTTAGAGATGGTGTTTCATTATGTTGCCCAGACTGGTCTCAAACACCTGGGCTCAAGTAATCTTCTCACCTCCACCTCTCAAAGTGTTGAAATTACAGGCTGGAGCCATCATGCTCAGCCAGCAAATATTTTTAACCATAATTGTTTGCCTCAAACTCACAGCCAGAAAGCAGGAATCTGAAAATTCAAAGCTTAGTAATAAGTACCTAAAACACACACACACTCACACATACACACATACACATATGCATACACACATTCACACATATAGACACACACTTCCGCAACTCAGGAGGCGGAGGCAGGAGAATCACTTGAACCTGAGGAGGGAGGTGAGGTTGCAGTGAGCCGAGATCCTGCCATCGCCTCCAGCTTGGGCAACAGAGCGAGACTCTGTCTCAAAAATAAATAAAATAAAATAATAAAATAAAAATAAAGATACAGAAATTAGGCTGGGCGTGGTGGCTCATGCCTTTAATCCCACCACTTTGGGAGGTTGAGGCTGGTGGATCACCGAGGTCAAGAGTTCAAGGCCAGCCTGGCCAACATGGTGAAACCCTGTCTCTACGAAAAATACAAAAATTAGGCAAGCGTGGTGGCACACACTTATAATCCCAGCTACTTGGGAGGCTGATGCAGGAGAATCGATTGAACCTGGGAGGTGGAGTCTGCAGTGAGCCAGCCAAGATTGTGCCACTGCACTCCAGCCTAGGGGACTAGAGCAAAACTCTGTCTCTAAAAACACAAAAAATTATCTGTGTGTGGTGGCATGCACCTGTAATCCCAGCTACTCAGGAGGCTGAGGCAGAAGACCGCTTAAACTTGTGAGGTGGAGGTTTCAGTGAGCTGAGATGGCACCACTGCACTCCAGCCTGAGTGACAGAGTGAGACATGTTTGTGGCCACTGGGAAGGGTCAAAGTCTTTCAAGTTCAAATATGGACCTGTAGAGAGGGTTCTCATGGCACAATGTGGAGCTGAAACAGGACATGAAACCAGATCAAACCCAGAGCCAAGGTGTGCAAAGGAGGCCTTGGGGCTCAGAGATCTGGCCTGGGAATTTTACACAAGGCTGGTCTAGTTCTGCAGGTTTGGCACTGAGGATTTCTCTTGTGCTTCATCGGTTATGTGCACATCAGTGCCAACTTGCCCATCAGTATCAAGGTAGGCTGGAGCCAGGAGGAATCAGTTACCCGGTGTCCCAAGGACTATGACAGGAAGCCAATTAAGAAAATCTTTTTACTGTCTCCTTGCTGAAAACCACAGAGTTCTTATCTTCTGAAAACTTTGCTCTGGACCAGAAGGCATGGCTGGCCACCCTGTTGGTGTCAGGGCCACAGTGGGGACCAGTGCTGGCTGGTGGACTAGGTTTCTGGTTTTTTTTTTAATTAAAAAGATTTTGTAGTATTCAATTTTTAAAATATTTTATTTTACTTTAGTGTGTATGTGTGTTTGAGAAGAGTCTCCCTGTCACCCAGGCTGGAGTGCACTGGCACAATCTTGGCTCACTGCAGACTCCACCTTCCAAGTTCAAGTGATTCAAGTGGTGTAATCTTGGCTCACTGCCACCTCTGCCTCCGAGGTTCAAGTGATTCTCCTGCCTCAGCCTCCCAAATAGTTGGGATCACAGGTGCCTGCCACCAGGCTCAGCTAAGTTTTGTAATTTTAGTAGAGAGAGGGTTTCACCATGTTGGCCAGGCTGGTTGCAAACTCCTGACCTCAGGTCACCTCAGTCTCCAAAAGTGCTGGGATTACAGGCATGAGCCACCACATCTGGCCCTCCTGGCTGTTTTGGGTTGGGGAGAGTCTCATCACAGACATTGAGCTTCCCTTGATCAGGAATGATGGGGGGCTTCCCCATATCCCTTATCCACACCCCCATAGCTGTGTCAAAGCCTAAACCACCATGGCCACCACTGGCATCCTGAGGTCCCTGTGTCCCCAAAATATAGGTCACTTGCACTGTTACATGGAACTGGAGAAGCCCCCATGAAAATATCCCAGCAGGACAGGGCGCAGTGTCTCATGTCTACTGTCCCAGCTACTCAGGAGGCTGAAATGGGGGAGCCCAGGTGTTTGGCACAAGCCTGGGCAGCACAGGGAAACTCCCGTCTCTACAAAAAGAAATTAAAATTAGCTGTGCATGTGGTGTGCACCTGTAGTCCAGCTACTCGGGAGGCTGAGGTAGGAGGATTACTTGAGCCCAAGAGGTTGAGGTTACAGTGAGCTAAACAAAAGGGGGGAAGCTGGGCAACATGAAAAAACCCTGTCTCTACAAAAACTAGTCCCAGCTACTCTGTGGGAGAGGATAATGTGAGCCAGGGATGTAGGGGTTGAAGTGAGCTGACATCTCACCACTACACTCCAGCCAGAGCCGCAGAGCAAGGCCCTGTCTAAAAAAAAGAAGAAATTAAGCAGGTCAGTGACTGCCATGGCCTGGGGTGGTGAGTTTTGAGGAAAATTAACTAATGAAGAGGAGCACAGGAAACTTTCTAGAGCAATGGAATTGTTCTATATCTTCTTTATTTTTTTTTTTTCAGAGTCTCCTTCTGCCACCCAGGCTGGAATGCATTGTCACAATCTCAGCTCACTGCAACCTCCACCTCCTGGGTTCAAGTGACTCTCTTGCCTCAGCCTCCTGCATTGCTGGGATTACAGGCATATGCCACCATGCCCAGCAAATTTTTGTATTTTTGGTAGAGACAGGATTTTACCATGCTGGCCATGCTTGTCTCCAATTTCTGACCTGAGATGATCCACCCTCCTCAGCCTCCCAAAGTGTTGGCATTACAGGCATGAGTCACCATGCCCAGCCTCTGGATACTTACAACAGATGCCTTAGTCAACTGTGTTATGACCTGTTTACAACTCTGTCCCCCCACAAGTCTGTAAACTTTTTCTTTGAGATGGAGTCTTACTCTGTCTCCAAGGCTGGAGTACAGTGTCTCGAATGTGGTTTACTGCAACCTCTGTCTTCCAAGTTCAAGTGATTCTCCTGCCTTAGCCTCCCAAGTATCTGGGACTATCAACCACCATGCCCAGCTAATTTTTGTATTTTTATTAGAGATGTAGTTTCACCATGTTGGCCAGGCTGGTCTCAATCTCCTGACCTCAGGTGATCTGCCCACTTCAGCCTCTCAGCATGCTGATATTATAGGCATGAACTACCATACCCAGCCTCTTGGCTCTTATAACAGATGCCCTAGTCAGACTGTATTATAACCTGGTCACAACTCTGTCCCCCGACAAGTCTGTAAACTTCTTGAGGTCAAGGACACTACCATTTTTATCTCTGCATCCCCAAAGCACCTAGCATATTCCCTAAAATATAGCCATAAACATTCCTTGCATGCTTGTCAAGCAATGGAGTCAACCCTTTACACACTTTATTAGTTGATTGAGTGATTGACTGAGACAGAATCTCTCTCTGTAGCCCAGGCTGGAGTGCAGTGGTGTGATCATAGCTCACAGCAGCCTCGAACTATTGCTCTCAAGCAATCCTCTCGCCTCAGCCTCCTGAGTAGCTGGGGCCATGGGTGTGCATCTCCAAACCCAGCTAACTTAAAATAATTTTTTGCAAATATGAAGTCTTCCTATATGGCCCAGGCTAGTCTCAAACTCCTGGCTTCAAACAATTCTCCCACCTCACCCTCCCAAAATGTGGGAATTACACGCATGAGCCACTGGAACCAGCTAATTTTTTAAATTTTTTATGTTTTGTAGAGATGGGGTCTTTCTCTGTTGCCTGAGCTGGTGTCAAATTCCTGGTCTCGAGTAATCCTCCTGCTTTGGCTTTCTAAAATGCTGGGATTACAAGTGTGAGCCACTGTGCCTGGACAACTCAAGTGCCCTTTACATTCAGTCACTCAGTCAATAAACACCAAATACTTGATCCACGGTAGGCACGCCCCAGGCCAATGAATGAATCACTGTCCCTGCCTTAGTGAGCTTTTATAAGAGGAAAACACAAACAATGGGCTTTTTGGATGGAAACACGAATGAATCAATGAATGAATCAATGAATGAACGAATGAATGAATATAAGCCGCCTTTCCTCTCCACTGCTTTCTTTCTCTCCCTTCCTTCCTTTCTTCCTTCCTTCCTTCCTTTCTTTCTTTCTTTCTTTCTTTCTTTCTTTCTCTCTCTCTCTCTCTTTCTTTCTTTTTCTTTCTTTCTTTCTCTCTTTTTCTTTCTTTCTTTCTTTCTTTCCTCTTTCTTTCTTTCTTATTCTTTCTTTTCTTTCCTCTCTCTTTCTTTCTTTCTTTCTTTCTTTTCTTTTCTTTTCTTTCTTTTTTTGAGATCAAGTTTCACTCTTATTGCCCAGGCTGGAGTGCAATAGTGAAGTCTTGGCTCACAGCAACCTCCGCCTCTGATATTCAAGAAATTCTCCTGCCCAAGCCCCCTGACTAGCTGTGATTACAGGAATCCACCACCACACCTAGTTAATTTTTGTATTTTTAGTAGAGATGGGGTTTCACCATGTTGGTCAGGCTGGTCTCAAACTCCCGACATAAAGTGACCCCCTGCCTTGGACTTCCAAAGTGCTGGGATTAAAAGCATGAGCCACTGTGCCCTGCCGTTTGATTCCTTTTTTGTTTTGTGTATATACTACAAATTTTCTGTTAATTACCAAGAGACTTACATAAAACATCTCATAGTTATAACAGCCTAGCTTAAGATAAAAACAATTCAACTGCTATGTATAGAAACACTCAACAGTTTTATTCTCTTTAATATATGATTTATATCACACTTTACATTTTTTATATTGTGTATCTAACAACAAATTATTTAAGCTATATGTATTTTTAATACTTTCGTCTTGTAGCTTTTATCCCTGAGTTAAAAGTAATTCATGCACCACCATTACAGAAATCATTCATTTTTCTCAACCAATACATAAATAATGATAAAATTGAATTCCAATATTTATTTTATATATAATTATTCTCACAGTAATATACAAAATTATATTATTTTTTGCTTTGTAATATTATTTTCTTGTGTTCATATGGCTGTATTATGGATCTTATATTTTGTGTAATAGCACCAATATATTAATAACATAAATAACATTACCTAATATCTTTAAACTACTTATTAATTAAAAGGTTCCATTTTAGTTAGCCTTTCACTAATTGTTATAGTGCATTTTTTTTGTTAAATTTTCTGCTATACATTGCATGACAATAAAATGTCAGATTTTTATATGTTCATACTTACATTAGAAAACTGTAGTTATTTAAAGAATTATTTTCTGATACATCTATGCTAATATTCTGTATTATACAGATCAACATGTTTTATTTGTTTTAAAATCCACTTTACTGCATGGTTTTATTCATAAAGGTTTCTTTCGATTATTTGTGTTTTTGTTTTTAACCTTATATATATGAGTTGGATTGTAATTTTCACTCTGTATTATTCATTAAAATGTGGTGTTTAATTCAAATATACATAGTTGGGTTTCACTTGGGGCAAATTTTAGAAAACAAGTATAAGTCACACTTTTTTGTGTTGCATTTTAGGTTTTGGGGTACACGTGAAGAACATGCAAGATTGTTGCATAGGTACCCACATGGCAGTGTGATTTGCTGCCTTCCTCCCCATCACCTATATCTGACATTTCTCCCCCTGCTATCTCGCCCCAACTCCCCACCCTACGCTGTCCTTCCCCTATTTCCCACTGACAAACCCCAGTGTGTGATGCTCCTCCCTGTGTCCATGTGTTCTCATTGTTCAACACCTGCTTTGAGTAAGAACATGCAATGTTTGATTTTCTGTTCATGTATCAGTTTCCTGACAATGAGGGTTTCCAAGTTCATTCTTGTCCCTACAAAGGACACAAACTCATCATTTTTTATGGCTGCATAATATTCCATGGTGTATATGTTCCACATTTTCCCTGTCCAGTCTATCATTGATGGGCTTTTCGGTTGGCTCCAAGTCTTTGCTATTGTAAACAGTGCTGCAATGAACATTCGTGTGCATGTGTCCTCATACTAGAATGATTTATAATACCCAGTAATGAGATTGCTGGGTCAAATGGAATTTCTATTTCTAGGTCCTTGAGGAATCGCCACACTGTCTTTCACAATGGTTGAACTAATTTACACTCCCACCAACAGTGTAAAACTGTTCCTATTTCTCCATATCCTCTCCAGCATCTATTGTCTCCAGATTTTTTAATGATTCCCTTTCTAACTGGTGTGAGATGGTATCTCAATGTAGTTTTGATTTGCATTTCTCTAATGACCAGTGATGATGAGCATTTTTTTATATGTTTGTTGGCCTCATATATGTCTTCTTTTGTAAAGTGTCTGTTCATATCCTTCACCCACTTTTGAATGGGCTTTTTTTTCTTGTAAATCTGTTTTAGTTCTTTGTAGATTCTGGATGTTAGCCCTTTGTCAGATGGGTAGATGGCAAAAATTTTTTCCCATTCCGTTGGTTGCCGATTCACACTAATGACTGTTTCTTTTGCTGTGTAAAAGCTGTGGAGTTTGATTAGGTCCCATTTGTCTTTTTTGGCTTTTGTTGCCAATGCTTTGGTGTTTTGGTTATGAAGTCCTTGCCTATGCGTATGTCCTGAATGGTTTTGCCTAGATTTTCTTCTAGGTTTCTTATGGTGTTAGGTCTTGTATTTAAGTATTTAATCCATATGGAGTTAATTGTTGTTTTTTTTTAAAGGCTGGAGTGCAGTGGCACAATCTCGGCTCACTGCAATCTCCGCATGAAAGGTTCAAACAATTCTCCTGCTTCGGCCTCCTGACCAGCTGGAACGACAGGCACACACCACCATGCCCAGCTAATTTTTTGTTTTTTTTAGTAGAGACAGCGTTTCACCATGATAGCCAGGCTCGTCTCAAACTCTTGAACTTGTTGTCTGTCTGCCTTGGCCTCCCAAAGTGCTGGAATTACAGGCATGAGCCACCGTGCCCGGCCTCATAAGTCAGACATTTCCATTGCCTATATAAGTTACTTATGTGATATTTGCCTATATAAATATTGCCCATTTTGTTTATTAATTACCTCATTTATCTCTTTTCTCTAGTGGTTGTCAGTGTTTTATTGTCTAGAAGAGTAGTCAAAAAGGCAGCTAAAATTACCATCTATTTATTGGTTAAATATATGTTATTGTGTGAGAAAAACACTTGTTATTTTAATTAATTGTTTTAAATGTAACTATTTTTTGATAGATGTAAATATTTGTGATTAAAAACATAAAATAACCAACTTAAACATTTTAAAGTTGTACACTTAAACTATACATTTAGTACTTTTATGTAGATTTACATTATTTTGAAAAAGATCACTTTTATCTTTAAAAAGTACAATTTAATGTCCAATGAACTGTCTTCTTCTCTCTTCCACTTCTGAAGAACAACATTTTACTTTCTGTGTTGTCTGTCTCTTATTGACTATCTTGGTTTAGTCAACACATTTTCCCCACATCTTTAATTTTAATAAATAAGTTATTCTCTCTAAGTTCAGACTCATCAGGAAATTGAATCATATCTAGAAGAATTAAAACTGAAAGACTTATTTGTTTGCTAAAGCAATGCAGATTGTTATACTAATAAACCCTAAAGTTTCAAAGGCTTAGCAAAGTAATACATGTTTTGCTTACACCACCATTTCCTTTGGTTTATTTCTGGTTAAGAAAACTTCTTTGTGATTATTCAGAGATTAGGGTTTTTTTTTTTAATTTTCTATCTGCATTCTCCTCTTTCTTCAGCCAATAGATTTTAAAAAATGAAAAGAAGACACATTTATTTTTTATCTACACATCACTTCCAGTCACTATGCTGAGCAGAGTCAATGTGAGCAGAGCTGAGAATAACATTTCTCTGGCAGAACAGCCACTTCTCAGCAAAAGTGACACAATAAAGGTATAAATCTCTTTTGATTTGTTTTGTCATTTTTTTTTGAAACAGAGTCTCACTCTGTCACCCAGGCTGGAGTGCAGTGGTGCAACCTTGGCTCACCACCACCTCCCCCTCCCAGATTCTCCTGCCTCAGCTTCCTGAGTAGTTAGGATTACAGGCACTCACCACCATGCCTGGCTAATTTTTATATTTTTAGTAGAGACGTGGTTTCACCATATTGGCCAGGCCCGTCTGGAACTCCTGACCTCAGGTGATCCATGTGTCTTGGCCTCCCAAACTAAAGAGTATAATGTTTAGCTGGGCACAAGGTCTCCTGCCTGTAATCCCAGCACTTTGGGAGGCCAAGGCGGGCAGATTACAAGGTCAAGTGATCGCAACCATCTTGACCAACATGTTGAAAACCAGTATTTACTAAAAATTACAAAATATAGCTGGGTGTGGTGGTACATGCCTGTAGTCCTACTACTTGGGAGGCTGAGGCAGGAGAATCACTTGAACCTGGGAGGCAGAGGTTGCAGTGAGCCAAGATTGTGCCACTGCCGTCCAGCATGATAAAAGAGCAAGACTCCATCCCCCCCAAAAAAAAAGAAAAGAAAGAAAAAAAAAAGAAAGTATTAGTCTTTCATGGAATTATAACATATTTTCAGCAAATTAAACATATGTATGAATGAAATTCTTGCAGTGAAACAAAGATTCATTTTGTTGATTCCTATTGAGCTCAGGCAATATTCGATAAAAAGTCAGCAAATATACAGCAAACAATTATTTGAAATAGAAATATTGTAAATAAAGTTATTCTGTTAATTTAAGTAAAAATATTTTTATCTCATACTAACCATCTTATCTATAGTTATGTAATATCAAGTGATAGTTTTTATTACCAATTGTACTTCATATACGTCTTCCACTCATAGCACCCTTCTTCATTGTTTCAATGCCTTCCGCACTTCATATCAGTGAAAAAGGGCCAGCTGCTGCCAGAAAATGAATGTGGTGTTATTGCTACTTTAAGAGTGATAATGAAGACCACTTGCCTGAATTGTTTTCATGTGGCAAACACTGTTATTTGCCCCAAAGTACACACATTTCTTATTTTTCTCTGAATTTACTGATGAAATAACATTCTTAGCTAAGAAAGATTTGATCTCATTCAAATATGTTTTATGAAATTTGGTTGACATTTTAGTGTCTCTAAGTGAAATAAAAGATTGAAAATTTCCATGAATCCAAATACATGAACAACCTTTTTACTAGAAGTCTTTCTGAGGCAGAGTAAGATCCATAACATTTCTTTATAACATAGAAGAAATGTGTGAACTCTGTTCCCAGTAATCAACTCTGAACACTGAGCATTCTCAGTTCCCAGTATTTCCTCTGAGTCATTGAGAAAAAAATTGGTATGTCTGTAAGGAGATGGAAAAAGGTGTTTGGGGGAGGGTCACAGCATTGCACAGGAATACTTTCTACTGACACTTATTAGAATCTTAATCTAATTGGTCTACCATTTGCATGACTAGATAGTTACTGAACCTAGTCATACTATTTTGTTTTTTGCAGCTAATGACATCTGTTACATATAAGTTTCATACAATACCTTGCTAAGCTGAAACATCAGTCTTTTGTTAATTTACCCTAAATTGAGGGACTAGATTTGCAATTTCCAATCTTTCAATGTTAAAGCAAATCAGAGAAGAGCAATGTGTGTATGTTGTACGCATTTTCTTGCCCAACTATCAAAATTCTTCGCATATTCCCTTGGACACTCTAGGCAACCACCTAAAAAACATTCCCTCCTATTTTTTTTTTTTAGCCAAGATACCAGATTTCAAAAGGTAAAAGACTTAAAAATTGGGCAAAGCCAAAATCTTGTCTTTGCTTCATGACCATTTCAAAGAGCAGGACAATTATGCCAAGCCATTGAAAGATGTGGTTCTGATGACTTTTCTATTTCAAATCTTTTCTCTAATTGTTAGTCTTATTGCATTAACATAAAAGAGAAACTATCTACATAACAATGTATGCATTTATTAAATATTCATATTAAGGTGTTCAAAGTTGAATAATGTATTACAAAATAGTGGAATTTTCTAAAATTAGAAAGATAGATTGTTATTAATAAATCCATTATTTTTTCAACATTTTCTAATGTTGGAAATTAAAGAACTGCATATGCTTTTTCATGATATGTTCAATTCTAGGAGGGTACTCACTGGTCTGCATGGTATTTTTGTAATAAATTACATAGAATTGAGTAACCAAAATGTTGCAGAA
The DNA here is from genome assembly GCF_001604975.1 of Cebus imitator. Classification (NCBI taxonomy): domain Eukaryota; kingdom Metazoa; phylum Chordata; class Mammalia; order Primates; family Cebidae; genus Cebus; species Cebus imitator. Next base: position 1,744,859 of record NW_016107785.1, on the reverse strand, counting down.
ATGCGAATTTAATCAGGATAAGAATGAAATCAGCCTCGTTTGTAGACTATTGGTATCCCAGAGGCTGATCATTTACTTGGCTGTGTAGACATTACTTCATAATGCCAGGAAGCCCTTTCAACAAAGTTGCCTTTGCTTCCCATTGGTGTGGTCATGTTCTGATCTGTTTTTTCTTAAGCTCTCCCAGATGAGGGGATGATTATTTGTTGCATAAATGAGGTCTCTTATTTTTTCCCCATCATGAGAAACTCCTGTTCTCCCTACTGAAAGCAACATGTTGAAAGAAAAAGTTGAGACAGTATTCAAATATAACCCTTGCCATGTGGCCACCATGAGCAGTTTACCACATGGCTCACCAAGAAATTTGATTAATTTCAGAGAAGCAGAGGTGTTTTTCTATGATGTGCTTTTTCTCTTAAAAGCACATCTGATTAAGTTTAGTCTAATCAAGATAATCTCTCTTATGAAAAACAGGAAGCCAATACATTATAACCTAATTACATAAAAAAAATCCCTCTACAGTCACATATTCTCTCACACTCCAGAGAAAAGGTTTACACAGCAGGTGTGCACTGAAGTGGGAATCCAGAGGGTCATCTTAGAATTTTGCCCACCCACCTGAATAGATTTCTTTT
>NW_016107785.1:1741794-1744000 GCF_001604975.1 Cebus imitator | reverse complement strand
TTTCACCATGTTGACCAGGATGGTCTCGATCTCTTGACCTCGTGATCCACCCGTCTCAGCCTCCCAAAGTGCTGGGATTACAGGCTTGAGCCACCGCGCCCGGCTGAATAGATTTCTAAAATAGCCTTTCAGTTGTTTTTGTTTTCTTTCTAAGTAAACAAAGGTATCATCTACAAATAACACTTTAACTGCTTTCTAATTTTATTCATCAAAATAATTATTTATCATTTTCTGGCTTATATTAAGTATTTCTAGTTTATATTATGCATTCACATGCATACATATATAACAATACAAATGCATCTATTTTTAATTTTTGTTAAATTTTGAAGAACAGATATTGAAGGTAACTTCTTTTCTGTTTAAAAGTGTTTTTATTGTTTTATTCAAGAGTATTGTCTCTGGAGTCAAAGTTGCTTGTGTTTTAATACTAGCTCAGCTATTTTGAGCAAGGTATTTCTCTTTCTGGCTCTGTTTCTTTCTTTGTAAACTGAGGATAATAATAATGCATTTGTTATTAAGTTACTGTATGTATTAGCCTATTCTTACACTGCCAGAAAGGCATACCCAAGACTAGGTAAATTATAATGGAAAGCGGTTAATTTGACTCACAGTTCAGCATGGCTGGGAGGCCTAAGAAGACTTACAATCATAACGAAAGAGGAAACAAACACATCTTTTTTATATGGTGTCAGGGAGAGAAAACATGGAGGAAAAGCCTCTTATAAAACCATCAAATCCTTCATGCATGCTGGCTCACCCCTATAATCCCATCACTTTTGAGGCCAAGGTGGGTGGATCAGGAGATCGGGAATTCAACACCAGCCTGGCCAACATGGTGAAACCTTTTGTATCTACTAAAGATACAAAAAGTTAGCCAGGCATGGTGGCATACCTGTAGTCTCAGCTGCTCGGGTGGTTGATGCAGGAGAATTGCTTGAACTCAGGGGGTGGAGGTTTCAGTGGCACCAAGATTGTGCCATTACACCCCCACCTGGGTGACAGGGCAAGACTCCATCAAAACAAACACACAAACAAACAAACCAAAAAGCCCCATCAGGTCTTATGTGAACTCACTCAGTATCATGAGAACAGAATGAGGGTAACTGCCTGGAAGATTCAATCACCTCCCACCAGGTGTCTCTCATGACACTTAGGGATTATGGGAACTACAATTCATAATGAGATTTGGGTGTAGACACAGCCGGACCATATCACTGTGAGAACAAAATTTATTAACACATGTATACTATTATGGTTAGTGCTCAGTACAAATTAGGTATTATTAACGAGACATTTGTATGCTCAATTATGTTAATACATCTGCCACACAAATATTTTCCCTTACACATGAGTTTTCCAACCAATAGATGAATATGTATTTAAATTACAACTTTATTCTAAATGTGGTATATACATTTAGAATAATAGCATACACAATAGAATACTATACAGCCTTAAAAAGTGGGAGACAACATCAACTGAAAAAATATGGGTAAATTTAGAGGATATTTTGTTAGGTAAAATAAGCCAGACACACAACGAAAACTACTGCATGATTCCACTTTTATGTGGAATCTAATAAAGTTGAAATAACAAAGTACAATGTGGAACAATTGGTTACCAAAGACTGTTGTTGATAAAATAATGCAAAGTTTTACAGACAGGATACATAGATTTTGATATCTATTGCACAGTAGGGTGACTACAATCAATGATAATGTACTATATATTTCAAAATAACTAACAGTAAGTTTTAATGTCTCACCAGAAAATATTATAGGTAAGTAAGGTGATAGATATGTTAGTTAACTTAATTATTTCATATTTTATACATATATCAAAACATTACACTGTACCCCATAAATGTATACAATTTTTATTTGTCAACCAAATATACTAGTAGTGCATGTGTTTTTCTAAGAAAATTTAACAAATTGGGAAAGAGAAATAAATGTTTCTTCATATATTATAATTTCAGAAAAAATATACATACATTTTTTATTACACACAGCTTGCTTATTTAGTGATGCACATAAGTAAACTTTGATATCATGAGTAATCTAAACCTACCACTCAATAATAAAATATGTTAGTTATTATTGTTCAGAATAATATAATTTCTTTCTTTCTTTTGCTTTCTTTCTTTTGTTCTTTCTTTCTTTCCTTCTTACTTTCTTCTGTCTTTCTTTTTTTTTTTTTTTTT
>NW_016107785.1:1731569-1740869 GCF_001604975.1 Cebus imitator | reverse complement strand
CCTAACACAAATACTTTGGTTGGTAAATGGTTTCTCATAACCTTATTCCTCTCATTACTTAAAAGAGTCACTAATAGTACTTTGGAAAAATATTATTTATATTAAAAGCTAGAATAGGGCTGGGTGCAGTGGCCTAAATCTATAATTCTAGCACTTTGGGAGGCCCAGGCATGTGGATTACTTGAGGTCAGGAGTTTGAGACCATGTTGGCCAACATAGTGAAACTCCATATCTACTAAAAACACAAAAATTAGCAATTAGCTGGATGTGGTAGTGGATGACTGTCATCCCAGCTACTTGGGAAGCTGATGAAGGACAATCACTTGAACTCAGGAGGTGGAGATTGCAGTGAGCCAATATTGCACCATTGCATTCTGTCCTGGGAAACAGAGCAAAGCTTTGTCTGAAATAAGCTAGAAAAACCTATTATTTTATTTAAAATTTGTGATCTAAATTTACAACATTATTCATTGACTGGTCTAAAGTTTCTGAAAGTTTTGAAAACACTAATATAAGATTGATTTTTCAGCCAGGCACAATGGTTCATACCTGTAATCCCAACACTTTCAGATGCTAGGGCATGTGGATCATGAGGTCAGGAGTTGGAGAACAGTTTGATCAACATGGTGAAACCCCGTCTCTACTAAAAATACAAAAAGTAGCCAGGCGTGGTGGCATGCAGCTGTAATCTCAGATATTCAGGGGGCTAAGGCAAGAGAATTACTTGAACCCAGGAGGCAGAAGTTGCAGCAGGCTGATATTGCACTGCTTCACTCCAGCCTGGTCAACAGAGCAAGACTCTGTCTCAAAAAAAAAAATTCCATATAGAATGATTAAAGAATATTGTTTTCTTAGTGACCAAAATGAAACAAATTCAAATTACTAATCAATCACTTACAATGTGGTTTTAAATCTTATTTAATGACCACATATGTAGTTTATTTGAAGTCATTTTAACAAATTGCTTTTTCACTTCTGCTAGAAAAAATTAAAATTTATGTTACTAAAAGCCTGTGAATTTTATTCTAATCTTAGTGATCATCTTAATGTATGCTTATGGTCATAGAAACCCTATTTGCTACTTACATTTAGAAGAGAAATAATTAGTTTGCAGTAAACCAAATGGAAAATTGTTGCTCAAAATTATATGTGATAACAATATGAATACCATCTAGATAGAATTTATATACATATATATCTGTATGTTCAAATTGTTTTAACTTATAGTAATGTAGAAACTATAAAGATCTATAAATTACAAAGAACTAAACAATGTATCAATGCATTTTCCTCAATTTTTCTGTGCTGTTTTTGTTATTTAACTTGTCAGTGATAGCAGTAGAAACTCTGATATTTACCATCATATGCTGGGTTCAGCAAAGCATGGGTGGAGCCAATATATTTTAGGGATTTTACTTTCAGCTTGGCACCTTTATTTTCTACTGCTGATGTCAATGTAATGTAAGACACTAAAAATCAGGTGTTGCTACCTGTCACATGATTGGACCCTCTGTGAACACAATAAACATCTTTGCATGAAAAAATAACTGAGCAAATGTTTTAATCCAAAAGCTGCCATAATCTCTAAAATTTTCTCAGAGGAAATGACCAAAATGTTGGCTACAGTTAGGTGACTAGGAATGGCAACTGTAGACTGTGAACCTCTCCCACTAAAAACATTTATTAAATAATAGAAAAATCTCTCAAGATTGTAGCATTAATATGAAAAAGAAATATTCTTTCAAATTTTAAATTCATAGAGCTCATTTTATTTGCAACACTGAACATTCACACTCAAAAGTACAAGATTCTGCATGAAAACATAATTTGCACTATAAATATATCATACAATTACATTTAATAATATCCCTTAATATTTATTCTCCTATAAATTTAATTTCTAAGATATATTTTCTAACAAATTTTGTGTATGTTACACTTTGTCTTAGAATGTAATAAAACGTTTTTTATCAAGACAAACAGTGCTACCTGATTTAATCTTCTTACCTGTGGACAGTGTATGCCTTTTATCTCAATGAACTGATATGGAAGTACATTGAGAAGCTATAAACAAGCTCATGCTTACAAGTTTAACACAGTTTTTTAATATTAAAAAATTCCAAACTTCTCATCAGAACCTACAAAGTATTATGTGAAATGACATGGCACAGGGAGAACAGTGAGAAAACTGTAGCCATAATACAGAAAAAAGGGGAAGAACTGTGATGGATACATCATTGTGATAAACATAAAAAGACACAAAACAAAAGATAACGAGAAAACTTAAAAAGCAGAATTTGTATTTAAATTCAGAGTCCATTTTGCAGCCTGGGAACAGATGTCCTCGGTATATGCAGAATCAATGTGATTTTTTCTGACTGAGAGTTACAGAGAAACTCAAGCAGAAATAATTATGGCTAATTATAAAGCATCTAGTACACAGATAGCCCTATCTTATATTTGTGCATTAGTCTCTTTTTGCACTGCTATGTAGATACTACCCAAGACTGGATAATTTATGATGAAAGGAAGTTTAATTGATTCCCAGTTCCACATGGCTGGGAAGGCCTCAAGAACCTTACAATAATGGCAGAAAGTGACGGAGAAGCAGGTGTCTTCATCACTAGGTGGCAGGAGAGAGGGAGAGCAGAAAACATTACCACTTACAAACCATCCAATCTCGTGAGAACTCACTATCATAAACACATCATGAGTAATTCTGTCCTGGCTCCTTCCACATCTCCTGCACTTTTTATATTTTAAAACAAAACACGCTGTCCCAAAGTCTTAACTCATGTTAGCATTAAGCCCCAAAGTCTAAGCCTAAAGTCTCATCTGAGACAAGGCAAGTCCTTGCTACCTATGAGTCTTTATATCAAAAGCAAGTTAGTTGCTTCTAAGAGACAATGAGGTACAGGCATTAGATAAATTCTCCCATTTCAAATGGGAGACATTGGCCAAAACCAAGGAGATACAGGCTCCATGCAATGGGGCAGTCATTAAATCTTAAAGCTCTGAGATGATCTCACTTGACTCCATGTCTCACATCTGGGACAAGCTGGTGCAAGGGGTGGGCCCTCGTGGCTGTGGGCAGCTCCTCCATAGACTGGAATTGAGCACCTGTGGCTTTTCCAGATATACAGTGCAAGCTCATGATGGATTTGTCATTCTGGGGTCTGGAGTATAGTGACCTTCTCACAACTCCAGTAGGCAGCTTCAGTGGAGAGTCTGCATGAGGGCTCCAACCCCACATTTCTTTTCCACATTGCCCTAGTCAACACATGGAAGACACCAATGTTTGAGGATTACACTTCCTTAAGAAATAACCCAAGTTGTTCCTCGGCCCCTTTTAGCCACAGCTGAATCTGGAGCAGCTGGAATGCAGAACACCGTGTCCTGAGGCTTCATAATGCAGTGGGTCCATGGGCCTCAACTGTGAAACCATTGTTTCCTCCTAGGACCCCTGGCCTGTAATGGAAAGACCTGCCTCAGATTTTGACATGACCTGAAGACATTTTCCCCATTGTCTTGGCTATTGACATTCAGCTTCTCTTTACTTCTGCAAATTTCTGCTGTAGCTTGAATTTATTTCCAAGAACTGGGGTTTTATTTTTTACCTCATGGTCAGGCTGCAAATTTTCCAAACTTTTATGTTCTGCTGTCATTTTAAACATAAGTTTCTCATCTCCATCTGAGATCACCTCAGCCTGAACTTCATCATCCATAACACTATTAGCATTTTGATCAAAAGCATTCAATAAGTCTCTAGGAAATTCCAAACTTTCCCACATCTCTCTATCTTTTGTGAGCTCTCTAAACTGCTTCAATCTCTGCCTATTACCCAGTTCCAAAGTCACTTCCACATTTTCAATTATGTTTACAGCTGTGTCCCAAACCCCCAGTATTAATTTTCTGTATTAGTCTGTTTTCACACTACTATAAAGATACTGCCAGAGAATGAGTAATTTATCCAGAAATGAGGTTGAATTTACTCACAATTCTGCATGACTGGGGAGGTCTCAGAAAACACAATTATGTGCAAGGCAATGGAAAAACAAGTACCTTCCTCACAAGGCAGCAGGAGAATGGTAGAGCAGAAAAATACTGCCACTTATAAAACCATTAGATCTTCTGAGAACTCACTTACTAAGATGAGAACAGCCTGGGGGAAAATCACCCTTATGGTCCAATCACCTCCCACAAGTCCCTCCCTTGACACATGGGGGTTACAATTTGAGATAAGATTTGCACGGGATAAAATTTTACAGTAATGAATTCAATAAAAGTCATAGAATATAAATTTTTTTCTTTCAGAATTTCTAAGGTTTCCAGATTTCTAGTTTACTATCCACCTTATTAAAATAATCTTTTTTGTTATATACATTTTTCTTTTCTGAAAATGCATACAAATTCACACACAAACACATTCACTTGATACATGACTTTCTTAGACTTAAGTTATATATTTTGTTGTTGTTGTTAAGACAGTGTCTCATTCCATCACCCAGGCTGGAGGGCAGTGGCGCCATCTTGGCTCACTGCAACCTCTATCTCCTGGGTTCAAGTGATTCTCCTGCCTAAGCCTCCCCAGTAGCTGTGAGTACTGGCATGCATCCCCACACTCAGCTAATTTTCTTGTTATTTTTAGTAGAGATGGGGTTTCACCATCTTAGACAGGCTGCTCTTGAACTCCTGACCTCAAATGATACATCCATCTCTGCCTCCCATATTGTTGGAATTACAGGCTTGAGCCACTGAGCTCAGCTGGTATATCTTTACAGGAATAAATTTGTCTATGTAACTTTATGTAAATCAAAACTTAAAGTCTGTTTTTGTTTGTCAGCAGAGAGATAACATGTACAAAAAATACATAAAACAAAACTTTAAAAATATTTAAGCAAGACTCAGAAATGTATAGATATTAATTATACTCATGTAATTTTTATGACCATAAAAATGACCGTGTAGCTAATAATAATTCAATTAGACATATTGAAATAATTAAAAGTGTATAATAGGATTGTCTGTAATGCAAAATGTAAGTACATGCCTGAAGTGATGAATATCTCATTTACTAGCTGTGATAATTAAATATTGTATGCCTATGTTAAAATATCTTATATATGATGTAAGTGTTTATGTACACTCTCAACCCAGAGAAGTTATAAAAGATGTAAGGTTAAAAAAAAAAAAAGAATAAAAATTTGAGCTATGGGAACAAAATTCTTCAACTTATTTCCAATTTAAAAACACTAGCAGGCCAGGCCTGGTGAATCACACCTGTAATCCCAGCACTTTGGGACTAGGAGGTGGGTGAATCACTTGAGGTCAGGAGTTCGAGACCAGCCTGCACAACATGGTAAAACCCCATTTCTATGAAAAACACAACAATTAGCCAGCCATGGTGGCCCATGCCTGTAATTCCAGCTACTTGGGAAGCTGAGACAAGAGAATCACTTGGACCCAGAAGGTGGATGTTGCAGTGAGCCAAGATCATGCCACTGCACTCTAGTGTGGGTGACAGAGCAAGACTCCATCTTAAAACAAACAAACAAACCAACCACTGGCAACACAGAGCTTATTAGAAATGTCATTCCCATACTTTAACAAATAGTATATTGTTAGCATCTATTACTTAGAACCACAAGTAAAATGGAATACATTAAAGTTTATGACAAATTAACACTTTGTTCAATGCACAATACTTTTAACACATTAAAAATGACTTTGTTTAATGAAAATTTGAGTTCACACGCAATCTTTAAACTTTTAAAAAATTATTGCATTTTATTACAAACAGGTACAACTGATAAAATAATTTACTAGTAACATGCAAAGGTTTTTCTTTTACTAGAATTCAGAATATTGCTCTTAACACCCACCATATACATCACTAAAACAATGTTATAAGTCAACCACAAAGAGCCTCTCCATTTAGATTTTTGTTATGCATCTTACAATTTAATGTCCTTACTGTTCCGTAGAAAAGTTCCTGAATAATGCACCCGTAATAAAAAACAATCTCTCATATCTCTGATGCAACAATTGCTCAAATACTTTCACATAAACAATGGGAAGGAAGAATCAACATGAAATAACTGGAGACTTGAGTTACTTTAGTATTTGCTTTTTGGAAAATCTATAATTTTTTACAGAAAAAGAAGCATACCTTAAAAAAAAAAAAAAAAAAAAAAAAAAAAAAAAAAAAAAAAAAAAAAAAAAAAAAAAAAAAAAAAACTCTGCTTCTTTAAAATGTATATAGTGTTAGCTTTGGATCTTTTTATACTCAACACTCTAATTGAGTGTAATGCCTGAAGTTGCAGTGCCTTCATTCTTTCTACTGTGACTCCTCAAATGTATATATAGGTATAAATGGGTGTTTTCTAAACTGTAGTTTTGAACAAATGTTTTTGCACATTCATTTTATTTTTAGGTTTTTCTCTCCAATATAAATTCCCTAATGTTCAACAAAGTTTGAGCATCTGCTTTAGGGTTTTCCCTTAATATAAAATGTGTGAAATAAAATCTGTAATGCAAATATAGGCACCACAATTCTCTTTATGTTTGTAATGTTTGCCTTCAGAGTAAATAGTCTTTACTTTAAAGACCTATATTTTCTGAAAGGCCATTTTACAGTAATCACATTTATAATTTTTTTTTCTTAGACAGAGTCTTACTCTGTCACCCAGGCTGCAGTGTATTGGCTCAATCCTGGCTCACTGCAACCTCTGCCTCTTGGATTCAAGAAATTTTCATGCCTTAGTCTCCCTTATAGCTGGGCTTATAGGTGCACACGATTGCACCTTGCTAATTTGTGTATCTTTTAGTAAAGACAGTGTTTCACCTTGTTGGTCACGATGGTCTTGATCCATTGGCCTCATGAATTACCCGCCTAGGCCTCCCAAGGAGCTGGGACTACAGGCGTAAGGGCTGGACTTTGCCACATTGTTCATATTTGTAGGGTTTCTCTCCAGTATGAATTCTCTTATAATTAGAAGACCTGAAGACCACTTAAAAGCTTTGTCACATTCTTTTTATATATATATACATAGAATTTTATTCTGCACTGCTATAACAATTTCATTATAGACCAAGGGAGAAAAAGAAAAAAAGGATAAAACCACCACACTGAGTAAATTACTAAAGCTTTTCTACTTTGCAACAGGATTTTCCATCTGATAGATTTATTGTTACATCCTCTTCAAAACAGACAAAATGCTTACCATATTTTAAAGATTATAGAGGTTGCCACTGAAAGAAACGTTTTACACATTCACTGTACATCAAGGTTGAAAAACTGTCCTGCATGAAAAATATACTTAGAAATCATGAATAAATGAAAAAAGAAAACATTATTGTGTCTAAGGAAAGATTAAAGTCATAAGATGCCATCTAAATGTGGATACTCATTCTTCGTGGAGTCGCTAAGATGTAGGAATTTCTTGCATCTGCCCTTTTCACTCATTATACCGTGTGTATTGTTTTTCCCCACAGCATTCATTAAGGCAAACAAATACTTTTCTGAAGAGGTCCTAAGGAGATTGTGGACAATGCAAACTTTCAGCATTAAAACATGTTAACATATACAAAGTCTTTAGTAATACACATTAAGCATATTTTTCTTGGACTAGTGACAAGAAAAGATGAACATGCTTGTTAACAATGTCAAAAAGTTTAAAATTCAGTGTCCAAGCAATTCCTAACAATGCTTCTGTAGCTTTCAGGTCTAAACAGTATAGAATTTATGCAAATGCATTAAAGAATTCAATCTTGGCAAATTACACCCAAGCAGGTTATTAAACTATATGTGCAGAAAGTAAATGATAAATACAGAATTAAAAGAATCTGTTTGTTTTTTCATAGCCTTGAAAATTGACAAAGTTTTTGAGGACAGTTCTATAATATTAAACATTAGGTAACCACAGGTGTTGGGAAACCTAACTACACAAACAAATTTCAAATACTCAAGATGACTTTGTAGTGTTTCATACAATTCAGTTCATAGTTAAGGGCACAAGACAACATTTAACAAAAATAATCATATCAATTGACCTAGAAATCAAATGCAAATAGATATGTATACAATCTCCAAATCTGTCCTTTAAGTGAACATTAACCATTTATTCAAAGTTATACAAGAATTTGAAGAATTAAAATCTTCTGTGACATAAAGTCATTTCAAATAGTTTCATGTCTTAGCTGAGCAGGAGAAGAGAGGGTGAGAGAATAAGCGAGTAGGCCCCATTGGGCAGCTAGGCAATAATTATAATGTAGATTGATTTGTATAATAAAATACAGTTTGAAAGATTTTGATACAGGGAGCACAGTCTGTTGAAGATTTTTAAAATGTATTTTTCTAGATTAACTGCTGTAAATGAAACATCTATTAAAACTATAAGAGGTTTAGAGATTTTTCCATTGGAAATGTGCATTTTGGTTTTGAATTTTTTTGTTTTTGCATTCACTGGCATACTCTTATACTTCATTTTTAAAAATCAACTGAATCCAGTATTCCCTGCAGCAAATACATCTTTCTCATTTCATATCTTTTCTCGTCTCTTCCATGCCACCATTTCTCTGCCCCCATGTACAGTTTTTATTTCTTCATCAATGTTTGAAAGTGAGTGATTTGTGTGTGATCAGAATTTTTTTTCTTAGAAATGCATTTATAATTTACAGACTGCCTTCCTTGGAAACAAGTATTTTTTTTTGTATGATCTGTCTATCAACCCCTCACCTGAATTTTGTGGTAGTAATCCTGCATTTGTTGTTGTGAGTGTGTTAAATTGATAATAAACCAAACTACTTGATAGCTAAAGCAGATTGTTTGGGGTGGGGAGAAAAGCCCTAAATCAGAATGTTTATATTTGCCTAAAGATGTCCTTAATAACACAATATGCTTTAGATCTTGCTTATATAGTGATTGTATACCAGGAAAACAATTAGATTCAAATCAATGATGTTCTTGCTCCTGGTGTTCATGAGCATATATCAAAGAGTAAAATTGTCCTGTGTTTATCAGTTTCAGGAGGTTTGGGGCTGAGATGATGGGATCTTCTAGATATACAATCATGTCGTCTGCAGATAAAGACAATTTGACTTTCTCCTTTCCTATTTGAATGCCCTTTATTTCTTTTTCTTGCCTGATTGCTCTGGCTAGAACTTCTAATACTATATTGAGTAGCAGTGGTGAGAGCTGGCATCCTTGTCTGGTGCCACATTTCAAGGGGAATGCTTCCAGTTTTTGCCCATTCAGTATGATATTGGCTGTTGGTTTGTCATAAATAGCTTTTATTATTT
>NW_016107785.1:1722319-1728151 GCF_001604975.1 Cebus imitator | reverse complement strand
GGGTGTTGAACAATGAGAACACATGGACACAGGGAGGGGAGCACTACACACTGGGGTCAGTTGGGGGGAAATAGGGGAGGGATGGTGGGGGGTGGGAAGCTGAGGAGAGATAGCAAGGGGAGAAATGCCAGATGTAGATGATGGGGAGGAAGGTAACAAATCACACTGCCACGTGTGTTCCTATGCAACAATTTTGCATGTTCTTCACATGTACCCCAAAACCTAAAATGCAATAAAATAAATGCGAAAAATAAAATAAAATAAAATAAAATAAAATAAAATTGTCCTGTGTTTCTTGTGTCAAGGTGTGTGTGTGTGTGTGTGTGTGTGTGAAGTCTTAAATGTTTTATTTGTCTACAGCTAATCTGTTTATTTTAATATTGTATGTACAGTGAGATTAATGTCTTGTGTTTTCATCCTTTGTGAATTAAAAGTTCTCACTTGTTTTTGTAATAACAAAACCAGTAATATTTTCCTGTCTTGACAGCTTGGTTTTATAGTAGAAAATATATTAAAAGCTGAAATAAATTATCAGTGGAATTAAAAAAAAAACTTTTTTTTGGCTTTTCTGCCCTCTTTAGAGCTTTACTCTGTTGAAGTGATTCTCAGCTGAATATTATGTCTAACTCTGATAAGCATTCCACTTTTGTTATTTATTGGCACTATCTTTTTTTAACGTGTTAAATCTTGTGATTATTTAAATATAGTACCATGGTAATTAAAAGTGACAAAGTGTATGAGAATTCCTTGCATAACAGATTAAAGAATTTGTAAACAGGGCAAATTTGCTGAAACAAAACACTTGGTCTAGGAGATGCCAGTATTTTACTCCTTAGAAGTATACTCATGATTTTAAAAAATGATGAAATGGATCAAAAACTATACTTTAAAATCCAAACATTCAAAACTGAAAGCTTTCTTCTACCAACTTTTCTTCTAGGTCCTAAAAATATTAAAGGTTCCCAATATGGAATAAAATGCAAGCCAATGTTATGTGATAAAATACACATTTAAGCTCCACAGAAATTAGTTTGAAAGAGATTTTTGAAAAATTAAGAAGGGAAAGTTTCAAATGGTTATACAGGAGTCTGCTCAGTTTCCTGGCCATTCACACAGGATTAATGCTGTACTTTAAATTAGAGCAACAAACTTGACTGTCTGTCCATGTATACAGGTAAGGGACAAAGGGCTTCTGCATTCCACTCCACTGCCTGGTGGGGTGTTGAGCAGGAAGGCCTTTCTTGCACAACCACCTCCACTTCAGTTCAGCTCTTTCATGTCTCCACCAGGAGGACACAGTTTCTTCCTGCACAGATCACATGGGTTGGTGAATCTTATTCATGAAAAACAGCTCATGGTACTGGTAATTTGGGAAGTTTTATTTACTGGAAATTTTCTTTCAAGGGAGTTTTTCTGCAAGACCAATCAATTTATGTATTTTTTTGTCTGTGATAAATTGCAATTTACATTGGCACAAAAAACACATGGTGACTAATCTACTTTGCTCTAGGGCAGTTAAAGAAAATGTTTTATCCTCACAAATCCAGTTAAGCCTTCATTTTATTTCTAAATGTTTAAGGAAGATCTAGTCTACACATTTTAAAAATCAAAGCAGTTAAATTATATAAATGTTATTTACATTAGTTTATAAAAATAGATTTGAGTTTAGAAAAAGTTGAACAACTAGTAAATTTTACTTCAGTTATTAGGTATAATGAATTCCCTGATTTTTCAATGCTGACCCTGTTTCCTTGGTTAACAATGTTAAGTTAGGCCTTACAGAAAAAAAATGTAAGGAGTCCTTTATCTGTCTCCAACTAGGTAAGTTACTTACTAAAAGAAATTAAGTCTTGATACCATTGACAGCTTAAAAAGTAACCACCTAAACATTCTGGAAACTCTGATCATCATAACCTTGTTACTACAGTCTGTTAGTTTGCACTATTAAAACTAATTGGTCTGGAGAAAACCTACCTGCAGTTGTATGAGGCTGTTACTGGAGTAGCAGATGTTAGCTGAATTAACATACTTGGAACCAACTGAAAAACTCATATAAAATGCTAAAAATCCAGTACAATCAAAGCAACTAAATGACATTAGGAAAATAACTTTCTAAAGGGGACATTGTCTTTTAAGTTTGCTATTTTGTTTTCATATTTGGGCAAAACTTTGTAGCATAGCGTTCCCTTATGCATGGTTCTCAAATGCACTGGGAGAGGGGAAAATAAGGAAAAAGTAGTATCTTGGTTTCTTTTGCTGTCAAAAACTACATTTATTCCATTTAAAGAACTATTATTCTGAGACTGTCCTTCTATTAAAAAAAATGGTGATAATACAGTGATTTATTCAGATTACTTGGAAAGGTAAATTGGCAACCCTACAGTCCCCCAAATTTTTGGAAATATTGCTACTCCTCCATGAAATACAAAATTCTGGGAATCACTGCCATGTAAAAGTCTAGTTTTGCAGGCTGTTAACAAATGTTATGTGGGAAAAAGTTTCTGTGGCCAAACGTCTGGGAAATGACAGTACAGAATTTCACAGTCATGTGCATCAATGGCAAACATGCTTCCATCCCCCCAAGTTTTTCTTTTTCTTGAGCTCCATAGTATATATATTTTTTCTCATTAAGTTTCAAAACCAATAACGGTTTCTCTTTGAAGCAAATATACACTAAAATAAAGTGTCTGTACAGTCAAGGGCTCTGAGTCCTGGCTTGCCCCCTGTCCCTGAGCCTCCCTGGACAAACCCAAAAATAAATATAGTGTTATTGCTCTGCAGGGCATAGAGGCAGTGCTCTCCTACCCCCTGAGGAGGTGGGTGGAAGCTGATGGGGAAGACTTGGCAGCTTCAGGGGTCCAGGGGCTGGAACCTGTTTGGAGTTATTGCTTCAAGGAGTGCACTAATGCCCAATGCAAATGATGAGAAGAGGATAGAAGGGGGTAGGGGCCTTTGCTCTCCAAATCCTGCTCTGCTCTGGAGAGAGGGTAGGATTAAGCAGCAGCAAAAGCATCACTCACTGGGAGGCTGTGGCCTCCATCCCCTTCCCTCCCTAAGATAGGCTTCTGGCTCCCACACATCCCCTGCAGCCCCCAATGGCTTCCAATAGACCCCCTAGACTCTTGGCAGCTTGCAAGGGGCAGCATTGTGCCCAGAGCCTGGACACAATGTTCCCAGCTTCTGACATCCCCTAGGAAGGGGGCAGAGGGGGTGTGGGGCCTCCTCCCAGGGGCTGATGGCATTGCTCTGGCCCTGCCAGCAGGCTGTGGCACTGCCAGACCCCAACTCTGCCCCAGTCCTTGGGGCTGGCCCCATGCTGGGCAGGTCCTGCCAGAATGCCCACCAGTTCCACCTCTTGCCTCAGTCCATCATGGCCTTGAGCATCTCCAAGAACAGCTTGTGCATGGGTGCCTTGCTCTCCAGCTTCACCCTATGGAGATAGGCCCGCTGTCTGGCAGAGGAATGGTAGCAAGAGCAGCAGCCTGCCTGCCCACTGCCACTCAGCACTCCCTCTGGGGCCAGCCCGGCTGCTTTGTACTCCAGCAGGGCCATGTACAGGGCTTCTTGAAGCCGTTCCACAGCCTCGGCATCTTTGATGTGCACAGTCTGAGTTGGCAAGGACCAGGGCCTTCAGGAGGATGTATTCCTCTAACTCCAGCCAGAGGCCCTGCAGTCACCACACCAGCTGCAGCAGGGCAGCCCCAAGTTTCCCCAGGCCAGCTGCCTGAGTCTCCTCTTCATCCAGGACTAAGTCCTCAGCAAAGGTCAGCTCATCCTGTCATGACAGTGAGCGCTGGGTCACACCCAGCACCAGCACCTCCATCTACACGCTCTGCAGTACTGACAGCTGATCAGACAGTGACAGCGATGAGAAGCCTGGGATGCTCTTGGCCCAGCTGATGGTGACCACAATCTCTCAATCAAAGAGGTGTCACAGGGTAGCCATGGCTGGGAGGTGCCCATCAGGGCCTGTGGGGTCAGCCATGGCATAGAGCTTCTCAGGCTCAACCACCAGCAGACGAGACACCAGTGCATTCACTGGGGCTGCCTTCCAAGTTCCTCCAGCTACTGCTAAGGGCCCAGCAGGGAAGAGGCCTGGGAAGGGCAGCGGGTCTACCTCTGGCCACTGCTTGTACTTCTGCTGCCCACCCCAGACATGGTCCAGGTGCACTCCCTCATTGAGCATGCCCACCCACAGGCACCTGGTGAAGCAGCAGGCCTGGCAGGCCTTGCCTCTCTGCTTGGTGATCTCACACTCATTGGAAGCCAGGCAGCTGTACTCGACGCTCCCCTGGGTGGTCCTCTCAAAGAAGGCTTTGCAGGCCTCACAGGATGCCACAGCATAGTGGTAGCCGGAGGCCACGTCCCCATAGGCCAGGCAGAGGCGCTTGGGCAGGGAGCTGAACACCAACTTCCCACCACCCTGCTAGCCAGGCCCAGCCCCTTCCCCATCCTCCTCTTCCTTATGGCCTGGGAGGCAGGGGGTGGGAGCTGAACCAGGGGGCAGGGCCACAGGAGGCTCAGTCCCCATCTCTGAGGAACCCTTTGGACTGTTGAGGCTGGCCGGCCCTGCCTTGATGTAGAGAGGCTCAATGCCCACCACCTGGCTAGACATGTCACTGGTCACCTCGGACTCCCGCAGGCATGGGGGCCGAGGGGCAGGGAATGCTGGAGTGAGCTGGGGGCTGCAGGCAGCCCCTTCTCTGCCGCCTCCCCTCAGTGGTGCCACCCCACCACGCGGCATCCCCTTGGCGGTGCTGCCGGCTGCTTGTAGGACACAAAAGGACATTGTGGCTGCTTCCTACTCTGCTTCCTCCAGCTGGCCCATGTCCTTGTGCTCCCACAGCACCTCCATCACCATGTGGCATGTGATTCTGTAGTTGCCATCCAGGCCTGTAACTTCCATTGCATTGGTCAACATTCTTGTTAGTCTCAGATGGACGGGTGATGCACTTGACCCTGAGGTCATCAGGTACCAGGCCTGCCAGCCACCACTGGTGCTGGAGCCATAGCTGCAGCCCAGTCGTGACTTGCAGGCAGCAAGTGACTGGACACCCCAGACCAGGACCGATCCCCCAGCAGCGTGGATCCTAGGTCCAGACGCCCAGGAGACAAAGTCAGGCCACCGGCCGCACTAGCAGCCACTCAGTCTCATCCTGTGGATGCAGAGTGCTCAGCTCCAGGGCCCAGGATCCCGAGGGATGTCCGAGAGAAGTGGACCCTCAGGTAAGGCAGGCTGTGCACTCTGTGACTCTGACACCATGCAAGGGAAGCTCACTATCCCCCACCAGTGCCAGATGTGCAGCTGGAAACCGCACGTCGGGCTGGGCCATGGTGATGGCGGGTGGGGGAAGGAGCACCCTGACTCTCCCTGCCTCTCCCCTGACCTGACACTAGCCACACAGACTGCAGGGCCAGAGCCTCAGTGCTGATGCCCAGCCATCACGAAGCCATTCCAAATTGCTGTGCTACAGGAGTGAGCTGCTGTGCCCAGCCCTATTGTTTTCTTTTTTCTGTTTTTATTTTGAGATTAGGTCTTGCTCTGTTAACCAGGCTGGAGTGCTGTGGTGTAGCTATGGCTTGCTACAGCCTCAACCTTTTCTGCTCAAGCGATCCTCCCATCTCAGCCTCTTGAGTAGCTGGGATCACAGGTGCACACCAACATGCCTGGCTAATTGTTTGTTTCGGGTAGAGATGAAGTTTTGCCATGTATCCCACTCTGGTCTCAAACTTTTGAACTCAATTGATCTGCCTACTTTGGCCTTTTAAAATGCAGTTTTACAGGCGTGAGCCACTGTGCCCAGCCTTTTCTTTTCTTTTTTTTTTTTTTTT
>NW_016107785.1:1720165-1722059 GCF_001604975.1 Cebus imitator | reverse complement strand
TCTCACTCTGTTACCCAGGCTGGAGTGCAGTGGTGTGATTATAGCTTGCTGCAGCCTCAACCTCCAGGAATCAAGAGATCCTCCCATCTCAACCTCTTGAATAGCTGTGACAACAGATGCACACCACCTCACCTGGCTAATTTTTTGTAGAGATGGGGTTTTTCCTTGTTACCCAGACTAGTTCCGAACTACTGAACTCAAGTAATCTCCTTATCTCAGCTTCCCAAAGTGCTGAGTTACAGGCATGAGCCACTGTGCCCAGTCATCCAGTCATTTCTTTCTTTTCTTTCTTTCTTTCTCTTTCTTTCTTTTCTTTCTTTCTCTTTGTTTCTTTTTTCTTTCTTTCTCTCTTTCTTTCTCTTTGTTTCTTCTTTCTTCTTTCTTTCTTTTTTCCTTCTTTCTTTCCTTTTTTCCTTTCTTGACTTCTTTCTTGACTTCTTTCTTTCTTGCCTTCTTTCTCCTCTTCCTCCTTGTTTTTTTTCTTCTTCTCTCTCTTTCTTTTTCTTTCTTTTTTCTTTCTCTCTCTTTCTTTCTTTCTTTCTTTCTTTCTTTCTTTCTTTCTTTCTTTCTTTCTTTTTCTTTCTTCTCTTTCCTTCTTTCTTTCTTCTCTTTCCTTTCCTTTTTATAAGGTCTCACTATTTTACACGGGCTGGAATGCAGTGTTGTAATCATGGCTTGCTAAAAGCTCAACCTCCTGGGCTCAAGTGAACATTACATACCAGCCTCTAGAATAGCTGGGACCACAGGTGGACACCACCATGCCTGGTTAATTTTTTGGATTTTTGGTAGAGATGAGGTTTTGCCATGTTGCCCAGTTTGGTCTTAAACTCCTGAACTCAAGTGATCTGTCCATCTCAGCTTCCCAAAGTGCTGGGTTACAGATGTGAGTCACTATGCACAGCTCTTTTTTCTTTTCTTTTCTTTCTTTTTAAAACTATTTTGAAATTAGGTCTTGCTCTGTAACCCAGGCTGTTGTGCAATGGCATGATCACGGCTTGCTGCAGCCTCAACTGCCTTAGCTCAAGTGATACTCCCACCTCAGTCTCTTGAATAGTTGAGACCACAGGTGTACATCACCATGCCTGGGTAATTTTTTGTATTTATGGTAGAGAGAAGGTTTTGCCATGTTGCCCATTCTGGTGTCAAACTCCTGAACTCAGTTGATCTTCCTACCTCAGCCTCCCAAAATGCTGAACTACGGGTGTGAGACACTGTGCCCAGTCCTTTATTCTTTTATCTTTTTTTTTCTGGTGAGATTAGGTGTCACTCTGTTACCCAGACTGGACTGCAGTGGCATGGTCACGGCTTGCTGTAGGCGCAACCTCCCAGGCTCAAGCGATCCTCCCACTGCAGCCTGTTGAATAGCTGAGACCACAGGTGCCCACCACCATGCCTGGCTAATTTCTTGCATAGACATGGTGTTTTGTATCTGTAATAGAGATGGGGTTTTAATATAGATGGCGGTTTTTGTGATTAAGTCTTGCTCTGTTCATTCAAAAGTTTGAGCCTCTGTGCACAGACTGGTCTCAAACTTCTGAAGTTAAGTGATACACCCACCTTTGTCTCTCAAGTGCTGGGTATGGGTGTGAGCCACTGTGCCCAGCCCTTTTCCTTTTCCTGCACCTTTTTCTTCTTCTTTTTAAATTAGATCTCATTCTTTTACCCAGGCTGGAGTGCAGTGGTGGGATAAGGACTTGCTGCAGCCTCAACCTCCTCAGCTCAAGTAATTCTCCCACCTCAGCCTCTTGAATAGCTGAGACCACAGGTTGATGCTAGGCTAAGTTTTCCTATTTTTGGTAGAGATGAGGTTTTGTCATGTTGCCCAGTCTTGTCTCAAACTCCTGAAGTCAAGTCATCTGCCCACTTCAACCTCCCAAAGTGCTGGGTTACAGGT
>NW_016107785.1:1665559-1720007 GCF_001604975.1 Cebus imitator | reverse complement strand
TTGCTGTAGCCTCAACTCCCTGGGCTCAAGTGATCCTCCCACCTCAGTTTCTTGACTACCTTGAACCACAGGTGTACATGACCACACATGGCTAATTTTTTGTATTTTTGGTAGAGATGGCGTTTTGTCATATTGCCCAGTTAAGTCTCAAACTCCTGAACTCAAGTAATCTGTCTGCTCACCTTGGCCTCCCAAATTGCTGGATAATAGGCCTGAGCAACTGTGCTCAGCATTTTATCTTCTTTCATATATGTGTGTGTGTGTGTGTGTGTGTGTGTGTGTGTGTGTGTAGAGAGAGAGAGAGAGAGAGAGAGAGAGAGAGATGAGATCTTGCTTTGTTACTTAAGCTGGAGTGCAGCGGTGTGGTCACAGCTTGCTGCAGCCTCAACAACCTGAGCTCAAGCGACCCTCCCACCTCAGTCTCTTCAGTAGCTTAAACCACAGGTGCACACCACCATGCCTGGCTATTTTTGCATATTTTTGGTAGAAATGAGGTTTGGCCATGTTGCCCAGTGTTGTCTCCAACTGCAGAACTTAAGTGATCTGCCCACCTCAGCCTCACAAATTTGTGGGTTACAGGCATGAGCCACTGTGCCCAACACTTTTTTTTTGAGATTAGATCTTGTTCTGTTACCCAGGCTGGAGTGCAGTGGCGTGATCACCGCTTGCTGCAGACTCAACCTCCTGGGCTCAAGTGATCCTCCACCTCAGCCTCTTTAATAGCTAGGACCACAGGTGTACACCACAACACCTGGTTATTTTTTGTATTTTTGGTGGAGATATAGTTTACTATGTTCCTCAGCCTTGTCTTGAGCTCCTGAAATCAAGTGATCTGCCCACCTCAGCCTTTCAAAGGGTTGAGTTACAGGCGTAAGCCACTGTGCCCAGCTATTTTTCTTTTTCTTTTGTATTTTGGTAAAATTTGGTTTTACTATGTTACCCAGGCAAATTTTTTGTATTATTGGTAGAGATGGAGTTTGGTCATGTTGCCCAGTCTTGTCTGAAACTATTGAACTCACATGATATGCTTGCCTCAGCTTCCTAAAGTGCTGGGTTACAGGCCTGAGCCACTGTGCCCAGCAATTTTCCTCTCCTCCTCCTCCTCCTCCTCCTCCTCCTCCTCCTCCTTCTTCTTCTTCTTCTTCTTCTTCTTCTTCTTCTTCCTTTTCTTCTTCTCCTCCTCCTCCTCCTCCTTCTTCTTCTTTCTTCTTTTTCTTCTCTTTCTTCTTCTTCTTTTTTTTTTTTGAGATTAGGTTTCTATAACCCAGGCTGTTGTGCAGTGGTATGGTCACCACTTTCTGCAGCCTCAATCTCTTGGGCTCAAGCGATCCTCCCACCTCAGCCTCTTGAATAGCTGGGACCACAGGTTCACACCACCACACCTGGTTTATTTTTTGTATTTTTGATAGAGATGGGGTTTTGCCATGTTGCCCAGTCTAATCTTGAACTCCTGAACACAGGTGATCTGCCCACCTTGGCCTCCCAAAGTGCCAAACTGTACCCAACTCTTTTCCTTTTTTCCTTTTGATGGTTACCCAGGTGTGGTGGATGTGAACCTGTGGTTTATGGTTACCCAGGTGTGGTGGTGTGCTGCTGTGGTTTCAATGATTCAAGAGGCTGAGGTGAGAGGATTGCTTGAGTCCAGAAAGTTGAGTCTGCAGCATGCACTCCAGCTTGGGTAATAGAGCAAGACCTAATCTTAAAAAAAGAAAAGAAAAAGAAAAACTGGGCACAGTGGCTCACACCTGTAACCCAACAGTTTGGGAGGCTGAGGTGGGCAGATCACTTGAGTTCAGGAGTTTAAAACCAGATTGGGCAACATGGCAAAACTTTATCTCTACAAAAAAAAAAAAAAAAGTTAGCCAGGCACGATGGTGTACACCTGTGGTCCAAGCTGTTCAGGAGGCTGATGTGGGAATATCACCTGAACCCAAGAGGCTTAGGCAGCAGGAAGCCATGACTGAGCCACTGCCCTCCAGCCAGGGCAACAGAAGGAGACCTAATCTCTAAACAAACAAACAAAAAAACAAACAAAACAGAAAAAATAGGGCCAGCCACAGTGGCTCATGCCTGTAACCCAGCACTTTGGGAGGCATAGGTGGGCTGATTACTAGATTTCAGGAGTTCAAGATAAGACTGGGTAACATGGAAAAACCCAATATCTACCAAAAATATAAAAAATTAGCCAGGTGTGGTGATGTGCACCTGTGGTCCCAGTTGTTTAAGAGGCTGAGGCGGTAGGATCACTTGAACCTAGGAAGTTGAGGCTGCAGGAAGTCATGATCAAGCTACTGCGCTCCAGACTGAGTAGAAGAGCAAGACATACTCTTATAAAAAGGAAGAAAAAGAAAAGAGAAAAATGGCTGGGCACAGTGGCTCCTGTCTGTAATACAGCAGGATGGATGGCTAAAGTGGGCAGATCACTTGAATTTTTGAATTCAACAGTTCAAGACCGGACTGGACAACATGGCAAAACCCCATCAATACCAAAAATGGAAAAAATGTGCAGCTGTATTTCAGCTATTGAAGAGGCTGTGGTGGGAGGATGGCCTGGGCCCAGGAGGTTTCAGGTACCACAAACTGTGGCCACGCCACCGCACTCCAGCTTGAATAACAGAGCAAGACCTACTGTCAAAACAAAACAAACAAACACACAGAAAAAAATGGTTACACAATGGCTCACACCTGTAACATAGTATTTTGAAAGGCAGAGGTGGGCAGACCACTTGAATTCAGGAGTTTGAGGCCATACTGGGCAACATGGCAAAACCCCATCACTCCCAGAAATACAAAATATGACCCAGGCATGTTATGGTTCATGTGGGGGTCCCAGCTATTCAAGAGGGTGAGGAGGATCCCTTAAGTCCAGTAGTTTGTGGCTGCAGCAAACTGTGATCCCTCCACTGCATTCCAACAAGTAACAGAACAAGAGCTAATCTAAAAAAAAAAAGAGACAGAAAGAAAGAGATGAAGAGAGAAAGAGAAAAAGGAAAGAAAAGGGAAAGGAAAGGAAGGGAAGAAAAAGAAGAAAGAAGAAAGAAGAAAGAAAGAAAGAAAGAAAGAAAGAAAGAAAGAAGAAAGAAAGAAAGAAAGAAAGAAAGAAAGAAAGAAAGAAAGAAAGAAAGAAAGAAAGAAAGAAAGAAAATAGGAAGGAAGGAAGGAAGGAAGGAAAGAAAGAAAGAAAGGAAGGAAGGAAGGAGAGAGAGAGAGAGAAAGAAAAAGAAAGAAGGAAAGAAAGAAAGAAAGAAAGAAAGAAATGAAGGAGAGAGAAAGAAAGAAAGAAAGAGAGAAAGATTGAAAGAAAGAAAGAAAGAAAGGAAGGAAAGAAGGAAGAAAGATAAAAGAAAGAGATCCTCATCTTTACCAAAAATACATAAATATTTGCTGGGTTACAATTGTGAGCCACTGTGCCCAGTTGATTTTTATTTCTGTTTCTTTTGTTTTGTTTTGTTTGAGATCAGGTCTCACTCTGTTACCCAGGCTGGAGTGCTGTGGCACAACCTCCTAGGCTCAAGTGATCCTCCCCACGTCAGTCTCTTGAATAGCTGAGACCACAGGTGCACACCACCACACCTGGCTAATTTTTTTGTATTTTTGGTAGAGATTGGGTTTTGCCATGTTTCCCAGTCTGGTCTCAAACTTGTGAACTCAAATGATCTGCCCATCTCAGCCTCCCAAACTGCTGGATTACAAGCATGAGCCACTGTGCCCAACCCATTTTTTGTCTTTTTTTTTCCCCCCTGAGATCAGTTCTGGCTCTGTCACCAAGGCTGGAGTGGAGTGGTGTGATCCTGGCTTGATGCAGTCTCAACTTCCTCGGCTCACACGACCCTCCCACTGAGCCTCTTAAGTAGATGGTACCAAGTTGGACACCACCATGCCTGGCTAAGTTTTTGTATTTTTGATAGAGATGGGGCTTGACCATGTTTCTCATTCTGGTTTGGAACTCCTGAACTCAACTGTTCTACCCACCCAGGCCACAAAAAATACTGGGTTATAGGTGTGAGCCACTGTGCCAAGCCGTTTTATCTTCTCTCTCTCCCTTTTTTTTTCTGAGATCAGGTCTCGCTCTGTTACCCAGGCTGGAGTGCAGCAATATGATCACAGCTCGCTGCAGCCAACCCTTCAGGGCTCAAGGGATCCTCCCACCTCAGCCTCCTCAATACCTTGGACCACAGGTGCACATCACCACATCTTGCTAATTTTTTGTATTTTGGATAAAGATGAGGTTTTGTCATCTTGCTCAGTCTGGTCTCAAATTCCTGAAATCAAGTGATATGTGCACCTCAGCATCCCAAAATGCTGGGTTATAGGTGTGACCCACTGTGCCTAGCCCTAATTTCTTATTTTATTCCTTTTTTGATTTTTCATAGATTAGGTCTCACTCTGTAACCCAGGATGCTGTGCAGCAGCATAATCATAGCTTGCTGCAGCCTCAACCTCCTGGGCTCCAGTGATCCTCTTACCCCCGCCTCTTCAATAGATGGGACCACAGGTACACGCCACCACACCCGCCTGGATATTTTATTTTTTTGTACTTTTAGCAAAGATGGGGTTTTGCCATGCTGCCCAATCTGGTCTCCAACACCTGAACTCAAGTGACCCGCCCATCCTGACCTTTCAAAGTGCTGGTTTACAGGCGTGATCACAGTGCCCAGCCCTTTTTATCTATTTTTTTTTTTTTTAGGTTAGGTCACCCAGGCTGGAGTGCAGTGGTGTGACCACAGCTTGCTGTAGCATAACTTTCCTGGGCTCAAGTGCTCCAGGTATTCAGCTCCCTGAATATCTTGGATCACAGGCACACACCACCACACCTGGCTAATTTTTTGTATTTTTGGTGGAGATGGAGTTTTACCATGTTTGTCAGTCTGGTATTGAACTCCTGAACTCAAGCAATCTGCCTGCCTTGGCCTCCCAAAGTGCTGAATTACAGACGTGAGCCACCGTGCCAACTTTTTTCTTTTCTTTGTTTTTGTTTTAAGATTATTTCTTGCCTTGTTACCCAGGTTTGATTGCCGTAATGTGGTCATAGCTGCTGCAGCCTCAACTTTTTTTTGGCTCAAGGGATCCTCTCACCTCAGACCTTTTAATAGTTGGGACCACAGGTGCACACCAAAACACCTGGTTAATTTTTTGTGTTTTTGCTAAAGATGGGGTTTTGCTATAGTGCCAAGTCTGATCTGCCCACCTTGGCCTCTCAAAGTGCTGGTTTATAGGCATGAGCCACAGTGCCAGCTTTTTTTTTTTTTTTTTTTTTTTGAGATTAAGTCTTGCTCTGTTATCCAGGCTGGACTGTAGCCTCAACCTCCTGGGCTCAAGCTATTCTCCCTCCCCAGCCTTCTGAGTAATTGGGACCACAGGCATGTGTCAGCACACCCAGCTATTTTTTAAATATTGTGTAGAAACAAGGTCTCCTTCTGTTTCCCAGGCGTCTTTCCAACTCCAGAGCTCAAGCAATTTTCCCACCTTGGCATTCTCAAAATCCTGGGATTTTGAGATGAGCCACCATGCCTAGCCCCAGTACTTGTCTATTAGAGGCCCTGAATTTAGCATCAGCAGCTCCTTACAGTTGATCCTTTGCAGTTCCACCATTCTAATAGTTCAAGTCCATGCCTGCTTTTCAGCCTCTTCTGCTCTGGGCAAGAGAAGAGGGTTTCTGGCTTCTACAACATGATTTGATTTGACACATTTAAGCCTGTCATTCCCTTTCTTCAGGGTGTCTAAAGAAATCAATGTAAGTCAGCAATTCCACAATCCTTATCATTGCAGTTGTTTCCATACTGTTCAAGTGCAAGCACAGTGTTATTCAAATGTTAGCATGTCTAAGAATCATGTTGAGGGCTTGCTAAGACACACACTGATGCCTTCACTCCTAGAATCTCTGATTCAGTAAGTCTAAGGTGGTGTTTGAGAATTTGCATTTATAAATTGATATGAAATGCCAGCAGTACGGCTGCTGATGATCCAGGAACCAGATGTGGAGAACTTTGTTCTAGAGATACTGGGTCAGCAATGCCTGCCCTTCCATCTGTACCGTATCCCAATATTGCTACCGCACACCAGCACATCACTACCCACTCGCCACCAGCAGGGGGCCCTGTTGCCATCTTATAGTGAGTTCCGGAATCCTGTCCTAAAAGGCTACTCTCTAGGGCTATTTTGCTTTTTGTTCCTTTTAAAAATTTTACTTTAAAAAAACTTTTTATTTTATTATTAATATTTATTATTATTATTTTGAGATGGAGTTTCACCCAGGCTGGAGTGCAGTGGTGCGATCTCAGCTCACTGCAACCTCCGCCATCAGGTTCAAGTGATTCTCTTGCCTCACCCTCCTAAGTAGCTGGGATTACAGGCACGTGCCACCACACCTGGCTAATTTTTGTATTTGTTTATTAGGCACAGGGGTTCACCATATTGGTCAGGCTGGTCTCAAAATGCTGACCTCTTAATCCTCCCACTTCAGCCCTCCAAAGTTCTGGAATTACAGGCATGGGCCACTGCACCTGGCCTTATTATTATTACCTTTTTGAGATAGAGTCTTGTTCTGTTGCCCAGGCTGGAGTGCAGTGGCACAATCTCGGTTCACTGCAACCTCCCCCTCTGAGGTTCAAGCAATTCTCCTGCCTCAGCCTCTGGAAGACTTGGCTGGGTCCCTGGGGTAGGGAGGAAACTGGAGGGCTCCTGCATGTGACTAAAGGGATGAGGAAGAGATGGGACTCTGAGCACTTTCTGACCCACCCACTCCGAGGCCTGAAGTCAGCAAGGCAGGCTGCCGCTGGAGCACTGAGGCCTTGAATGCCACATGGAGAATTCAGAATGTGCAGAGGATGTGTAGGGTCTTGGGCTCCTCCATTCTTTCCTCCCTGTTTTTCTTGTGAGCCTCAAGTTCTGTCCTGATCAAGGGTCCTGAGCCTCCAGACCTTTGCAGCACTTCTCTGATGAGTAAGATAACAGGAGATTAAGGTCTGGATCTGGCAGGCACTTGCCAAGGGTCACACAAGGAGAGTAAGTTGGCAGGATGCCCTGCTGCCACTGGAGCTTGGGTTGGGAGGCAGGAAAGAGCAGTCCAGCTTGGCCCCCATCTCTGCAGCTGGGGAAGCCTGCCCTGGAATGTACACAGGTAAAGTGCGGCACCCTCTGGCTCCATTGCCTGTGTGTCTAGGCAAATGTCTTCCTGGCTCAGCTGCCGAGTGACCTGCCTCTGCCCTGCTCCTCCCCTTGGGGGTCCTACCTTGCTGATTACAATCCCACACTCCAGGATGCTTTGGGGTTCCACACAGCTCCTCCTGTGGCCCTGGAGGAGGGATACAGGATGACCCCCAGTGTAGCCCCTCCTGCTGCTCCAGGGAGCCAAGTGGGATGGAGCAGATGGGAAGCCACGGCTCTGTATTGTCAGTGGAGAAGGGTCCCCTCTGTGCAGGGAGGCACGTGGAGGGTGTGGAGGGGGGCAGGACTCTATCATGGAACAGCAGGTGTAACTGCAGCTGGACTGCAGGCCTGGCAAGGCTCCGGAGCTCAGAGGAGGAGGGGAATGGTGCCCTGGACTGGAGTCCCAGGGAGGTCCTGGCTGAAGGGGATGAAGCTGGCTCATGACAGGAGGAATACCATTCACTCCTCTGGGCCTGACCCCCATCCTGTTCGGGACACTGTGGGTGTTTTAAAAATATTATTGTTGAAATATTTATCCATGTGAGGTCAGAATTTGCATTCAATTTATTTCAAGTATTAGGATGGGTTATTTCAGGTCTTGGGATGGCCTCTGATGAGAGGCTCGGGCAGGAGAAGAACAGTGTGAGAGAAAGCCCAGGTCTAGCCTGGCACACATTTAAATTCCAGACTTGTCAGCGCCTGACCCCACACTTGCCACAGACTCAGCCCTGGTCCTGGCCACTCTCTGAGCCCTGGTCTTAGACATAGATGTAACACTCACCCTGGCCCACACAGAGCCCTGATCTCCAGTTCTTGATTGACTTTTCTGTGAAATTGTCCCTGGTCAGGAGAGGGTGTGGGTGGGGAGAGGGAGCATGAGCCTGGCTTCCTGCGTCACTCCCCATTCCTGGAGCCTAGTCCCTCTGCCTGATGTCAGGGAATGGGCTTCAGGTGTGTTTGTTTCCCTTCTCTCTTATCATGTCCCAGGTAGCTGCTGCTTTCCCCATTGTTGCCAGGCAGGCCTCAGCACCCAGAGAATCTCCAGCAGAGGCCCAGCAATGCCAGGGCCCTGTCCCCCAGCTTCGGCTCCAGCCAGTTTGATCCAGCAGGGGCCAGAAGGTGAGAACCCGGCGTCCTAGGGTATGGGCAGAGCCATCAAAGACCAGATCTTCCTGGCCCTGAGTGTGCCAGGTAAGGGTGTGGTCTTGCTAGGCCCAGCAGGGGTTGGGCAGAGGGTGCTGATGTTGCTTTCACTCCTCCTCTGTGGGACATCAGTGCCTCCTGAGGCTTCTTGGCAGCACCAGGTCCACCAGGTGAGACATGGTCATCCTGGGGGCACAGGCAAGGGAAGCAGATTGGGGGTGCTAGAGTGGGTTGGCTGGCCTGGAGATGGGGTCATGGACTACTAGATGGCTGACCCATGGAAGGGCTTGTGGGTGGCCCATGGAAGGGCCAATGAAACCAGGACTCCAAGTAAAAGTTGCTGAAGGCTCGAGCCTCCCTCCCTGGCCTTGAAAAGCCATCCATCCCCACCCCCACCTGGCCAGCCTGGCCCCTTCACAGTTTCCCCAGAAAAGCCAGGAAACAGCGGAGAATGCCAGGTTTCCAGTGAGATGAGCTGTGGTGAACTGGGAGGAAGAAGAGCTGTGCTGGGAGGTGTGTACGGCTGGGGCTGCAGACCTTGTGGAGGGGCGTGGGTCATGGAGGACTGCTTTTCTCTCCTTGGAAAATATCTCCAACTGGGAGGGGAAGCAGCTGGGGGAAGGAGTATCCAGGTAGAAAGAGCTGGGTGGGGCCGGGGGGCTACAGGAAGAATGAGAGTCTGGCCAAGGCCCTCTCCAGGTCTGATTTCCTACTAAAGGGTTCCCGCCATTATCTTCCCAACAGTGGAGGCTCTGGAGACCCTGGGACAAAATCACAACAGGGTCACACAGACACCAGGAGCCTGGTGCGCAGGCTTTGGAAACTCCCCAGGACCCCAGCAGGTGGGGTGGGGGCTAGGTCTGAAACTTGAGCCATTCCAGGGGTGCCAGCCTCCTGCCTACCTGTCCCCTGGCAGCTCTCTAAGCCTCTTAGGGCTGCTGTGGCCCTTCTGTGTCAGAGGCTGGGGAGGGACATGGGTATTAGAGGAACACCCTGAGGACCTGGAAAGGACAGCTCTACCCAGGCACACCCATCTCCATTTGCACCGTGCCTGGTACAGATCTCTGATCAGTATTCCACAGGGAAAAAGTGCTGCGGGAGGTGACTGTTCTATTCTGACCTGCTCTCCTCCAAATCCCCACCCAGCGGACAGAATGGGAGCAGGACTAGACTGAGACAAGAGCTGGCCAGGGGATGGGGCATGGCTGTTAATACCAACCCCTCCCAGTGAGCTCCATGCCACCTGGACACAGACAGAGCTCCCACCACAGCCACAATCGACACCTCCAGCATCCCTGCAGCCACAATCCTCCCCACTATGCTCACCACCATCACTCCACATCACACCCAAACCCACACTCATACCCCATCACCAGCACAGCCACCACCTCCATGGGAAGACTGGACAGGGCTAAGTCTTAATGTCAGAGAGTAGTTTCTTCTGTATGTGGTAGCAGAAACTATGGCCTTTAGGGTCCTTGATACAACAAATGAAAGATAAAGGAATTTAAAAAATTCTTTGTTGCTTGATCATGCTGGGATATTAAGCAGTTATTTTTCCCTCTAGAAAATCCTATTTGGGGTGGCACCAATAGTGTAAATGCAATTAATGTCACTGAGTTGTTAAAGTGGTCCAGGTGCCGTCACTGACACTCATAATCCCAACACTTTGGAAGATCAAAGGAAGAGGATCGCTTGAGGTGGGAGTTCCAGAACAACTGGGGTAAAAAAGCAAGACCCTCATCTCTACTGGGGAAGAAAAAAAGGTCAAAACAGAAAAGTTTGTTATATACAATTTACCACAATCTAAAAAATTCATAATGTAATATATTAAAAACCATTCAGTTATATTTTTTTTTCCTTGGTACAGAGTCATGCTCTGTCCCCAGGCTGGAGCGCAGTGGTGCAATCTCAGCTCACTGCAGCCTCTGCCTCACCGGTTGAAGCATCTTTCTGCCTCAGCCTCCTGAGTAGCTGGGATTACAGGCACCTGCCACCAGGCCGAGGTAATTTTTTTAGTAGAGACACAATTTTACCATCTTGGCCAGGCTGATCTTGAACTCCTGACCTCATTATCCACTCTCCTTGGCCTCCAAAGTGCTGGATTACAGGCATGAACCAACGCACCTGCCCAAGTTACACACTTTCAATGGTTGAATTGCAGGGTGTGTAAAGTATATGTCAAACTGTTTTTAAATCTCATTTTGAATGCCAAAACCTGAATATTGATTTTTTAAAATTTTTCTTTGTTCTTCTTGGGTAGCAACCCTACCTTCCCTCTCTCCTCCCTTCCAGTCATGGCAAATCCCTTGGGCTGTCTGAGATCAAGGTCAGGTCTGAAGAAAGAAAAGTAGCCAGGTGGACGGTTCACACCTGTAATCTCAGTACTTTGGGAGGCCCAGGCAGGTGGGTCGTTTGAGCCTAGGAGTTCAAGACCAGCTTGGGCAACATAAAATGAGTCTGTCTCCACAAAAAATACAAAAACTAGCTGAGTGTGGTGGCATGCAGCTGTGGTCCCAGCTACTTGAAAGACTGGGGTGGGAGGATCACTTAGGTCTGGGAAGTCGAGGCTGCAGTGAGCTGTGATTGCACATGGCACTCTAGCCTGGGCACCAGGGTAAGACCCTGACTCAAAAAAAATAAACAACAAAAATTTAGGGCTGGGTGCAGTGCCTCATGTCTGTAATCGCAACATTTTTGGAGGCTTAGGCGGGCTGATCACTTGAAGTCAATAGTTAGAGACCAGCATGGCCAACATGGTGAAACTCCATCTCTACTAAAAATACAAAAACTAGCTGGACATGGTGGCTGGCACCTGTAATCCCAGCTACTTGGGAGGATGAGGCAAAAGAATTCCTCAAACCCAGGAGGTGGAGGCTGCAGTGAGCTAAGACCCCACCACTGCATTCTAGGCTAGGTGACAGAGTGAGACTCTGACACACACACACACACACACACACACACCCTAGCAGAGGCTGAATATTTCTTGAACACATTTTTTAAAGATTTATAGCCAAAATGTAATTTTGTTCTCTTTTGTGTAGTTAGGTGATAGATCTAAGAAGGCTGTGATTCATCAAGTTGTCAGAATTGAACACTAAGATCTGAGCCTGTACAATAAAAAATATTACAGTTTGGAAGAACTTTAGTCCAAAGTGACTCCTTATTTATGTTTTATTTTTAGAGACAGGGTCTTCTTCTGTTACCCAGATTGGAGTGCAGCAGCACAACCATAGCTCACAGTAGCTTCAAACTTTTAATGTGATTCTTGTGCCTCAGCCTCCTGAGCAGCTGGGCATACAGGTATGAGCTACCACACTGATCTACATTTTCAAGAAGTTTTTTTTTTTTTTTCATAGCAGTGAAGTCTTGCTATGTTGATTAGGCTGTTTTCAAACTCCTGGACTCAAGTGATCTTCCTGCCTCACCCTCCCAAAGTGCAAGGATTACAGGTGTAAGCCACTTCGCCTGGTTGAATCTGCTTCCAAATTTAAAAATCTCTTCTCTAAAATCTCTCCTCTGCCTGGTTGTCATGCATTCTCTACTTGACTTTTTGTTTTGAAGAATTTATTCCTTTTATTTATTTTTTTATTGATATGAGATTCACATAACATAGTTAACCATTTAAAAATGAATAATTTGGCTGGGTAAGGTGGCTCATGCCTGTAATCCCTGTACTTTGGGAGACCAAGGTGGGTGGATCACCTGAGGTCAGGAGTTTGAGACCAATCTGACCTCAAGTGATCCACCCTTCTTGGCGTCCCAAAGTCTGAGATTACAGACATGAGCCACAGCACCTGGCCAAGAATCATACAGTATGTGACTTGTGTCAGGATTTTTTTCCGCTCAGCATAATAATGTTCCCAAGGGTCATCCAGGCATGTATGATGCATCAGTACTTTTTTTTTTTTTTTTTTGAGACGGAGTTTCACTCTTGTTACCCAGGCTGGAGTGCAATGGTGCGATCTCGGCTCACCGCAACCTCCGCGTCCTGGGTTCAGGCAATTCTCCTGCCTCAGCCTCCCAAGTAGCTGGGACTACAGGCATGCGCCACCATGCCCAGCTGATTTTTTGCATTTTTAGTAGAGATGGGGTTTCACCATGTTGACCAGGATGGTCTCGATCTCTTGACCTCGTGATCCACCCGCCTCGGCCTCCCAAAGTGCTGGGATTACAGGAATGAGCCACCGCGCCCGGCCCAGTACTTTTTTTTAAAACAGCTGACTAATGTTCTACTGCATGGAGAGACCACAATTTGTTTATTTGTTCATCAATCCATGGACATTTGGGTTGTTTCCACCTTTGCCTACTATGAACACTGCTGCTGTGAACACGTGTGTACATGTATTTGAGTTGTCTTTTTTTTTTTAATTTGTTTTTGAGATGGAGTTTTGTTCTGTTGCCCAGGCTGGAGTGCAATAGTGCAATCTTGACTCACTGCAACCTCAGCCTGCCAGGTTCAAACCATCCTCCTGCCTCAGCCTCCTGAGTAGCTCGAATTACAGGTGCCCACCACCATACCAAGCTAATTTTTGTATTTTTAGTAGAGAAGAGGTTTCACCATGTTGGTCAGGCTGGTCTTGAACTCCTGACCTCAGGTGATCTGTCTGCCTTGGCATCCCAAAGTGCTGGGATTACAGGCGTGAGCCACTGCACCCAGCCATTAATTTTTGGTGTGTGGTAAGAACACTTAAAATGTACTCTCTTATCAATTTTCAAGTATATAATATTACTAACTGTGGTCACCATCATGTGTAGTAAGGAGTTAAATTTGTAACTGTCACCTATCTACTATGGTTCAGGAACTTAAAAAAAAAAAGTAACACGTTTCATTTTTTTCCTTTTTTTTTAAATAAAAATTTACACTAATAGAGACGGGTCTCACTAAGTTATCCAGGCTAGTTTTGTACTCCTGGGCTCAAATAATCTTGGCCCATGACCATACACCACACAACAAGGCTGGCGATGTTGCAGAAGCTGGGCTCCTGCCCCACCTCAGTGATCACCAGGCCCATGTGCACAGGCAGCTTCTCCAGGAAATGTCTCCCCCTGAGCCAGGCAGTGGGTGATGGGTGGCGGCCAGGCATGACCCCCTATGCGGGTGGCAATGTTGAAGGCAGTTCCTGCCTATTGCCAGGGGCTTGTGGAGCTTAAAGCTGAGTGGCACTAGAACTGCAGCAGAGGTGGCCCAGCAGCTGCACCACCAGATCCAGTTGCTGGTGTGGAACCGAGAGCAAAGCTGAGAGGTGAGCTGAGCCTGCGGTGCAGGCAGAGCAGCGCCAGCAGCATCTGCCACACTAGCTCATCCAATCTTGTTGTACTCCTGTGGCCCTGGGGCACCCTCTTTCTCCTCACACGCTACCGCGGCCTGATGGCTTTTATCCATCCCTGCAGCCTGCGCGGGCCATTGCTTAGGGATAAGTACACAGGAAGAGAGGCATTTGCAAGTGTCATGATAACCACATCACCACTGCTGTTGGCACTCACAGGTAAAGTCAGTTTTAAGCATTTTATGTGATATATAAAAGGACATATATTATATATAGATGACAGTCCCTCTCCAGTGGATGAATATTTTAATTTGTTTGAAGAAGAAAGAATGAGCAGATGACTTGGGGGAAGGCATAGTAACCACAAGACGGAATTGCTCATCTTGTTTACAAGTGAGTTACTCTTAGAGGAGTCTAAGAATAGGGATTTTTACAATAGTTTAAAATGCACTAGGTACACAGATATACACAAAATCTAATTCACACCACAAAAACATGAGCTTCCTCCCATATTTCAACTACTTCCAATCTAAAGTATCTTGACCAGGAGAGGATAAGTTTATGTATTCGATGAATCCTGTTGGACTCAGGGCTTCATTGGTAATTTCTGGGGAACATGTTTACTTGTTCTTTTTACTGCTCCCTGAAACCTTATAAGCTCATGGAAAAATCAGGGTCATGTTGAGGAGGTTCTAGAATGTCCTTTACATTCAGAGTTTCTCTTTTGACCTGAGAATCCCTCATGTTGGAAACATTTGTCTTATTTCAAATGTTGTAGAAGTTGCCAAATGTGGGCAATGTCCACCACTGCCATCCCTTAATTTAAATTATTTATTTTTCTACATTGCATTTATTACTACGTGTTCCTATCACTCTAATGCTAAAGTCTAATATATTTTTAACTTATTTTTTACTCCTTTCCACTGTTTATTGTTAGTAATAGTGAAGACAGGAATATGTTACTGAGGACAACTTTGCCAGAAGGTCACTTGTAGTTTGGTTACTTGGAATTCAAAGCATGTTTCCCACTGCTTAACATCACTCACCAGCCACAGGAACATATTTAGTCCATATGTACCTGCAATAATTTCTGTAGAATATGACTACCACATGGGAGAATGATTCTAAAAGAAAACCCACCAAAGAAATTCTGAGAAAATACAATTTGTGACTTACTAGAAGCAGATATTTCCTGGTGTAACTTGTAAGAGTTTCTCATTGGTCATTTCCCACAAGTCAGGCCTGCTTACCAAGGTGAAGAATCGGAGCTCAGATTCACCCTGAGGCTTGGATGTGGAAGGAATTAAGGACAAAACTAGAGACACATGAGGCAGCAGAGTTGAGGGTAGGTCTGGTTTGGCATGGGTGAGGAAGAGGGATATAGTAGTGGGTGACTATGGACAACCAGAAGACAGGGGGTACCTGAATGATGATAGACATGAAGACCAAGAAACTGAGAAGAGAGGCAGACATCAGGAGGGAGGGGCCAAGTTGTTATTTCCCAACTTCATAGAAATTGTAGCAGTGCCAGCATTTTGCCCAGCTACTGAAAACCATCCTGGAAACTATCAGGTAATAGGAGCACTAAAGAACATAGAATTAGTGAGAAAAAAATGAGGCTATGGTATGTGGAATATACTATAGAATGTATGCTCCACATGGGTAGAGAATGTGTATTGTTTATTGCTTACTTCCCAGTGCTTGATCCAGTTCCTTGCACTCTTTAGAGGGTAAGTATATGTATGTGGGTGTTTGTGTGTGGGGGGATGTATGTGTATTATATAATTAAGAAATGAATGGGAAGAGCTTTCTAAGTGGAAGTGGATTTTAAAAAGTCAAATCTGGCTGGGTGCGGTGGCTCATGCCTGTAACCCCGG
This sequence comes from Cebus imitator, assembly GCF_001604975.1. Taxonomy (NCBI): domain Eukaryota; kingdom Metazoa; phylum Chordata; class Mammalia; order Primates; family Cebidae; genus Cebus; species Cebus imitator. The sequence goes on along the minus strand of NW_016107785.1, from coordinate 1,704,568 downwards.
CACTTTGGGGGGCTGAGGTGGGTGGATTACGAGGTCAAGAGATTGAGACCACTTGGCCAACATGGTGAAACCCTGTCTCTACTAAAAATACAAAAAATTCGCTTGGCGTGGTGGTGCGTGCCTGTAGTCCCAGCTACTTGGGAGGCTGAGGCAGGAGAATTGCTTGAAACCAGAAAATGCAAGCTGCAGTGAGCTGGGATCACACCACTGCACTCCAGCCTGGTGATAGAGTGACACTCTGTCTGAAAAAAATCAAATCTATGGGCTGTTTGCAGCTGATTAAGCTACTCTAATGGTTGCAAGTGAAGATTCGAGAAGAATGTGGTTGTCTGAATTCAGGTACCAACTGTCACCATCTCTGTAACAATGGGCAAGTTTTGGTGTCAGTTTCTCCTTTCATGAAATGTGGACAATTACAGCATTTGCTTCATGGGATAAACGTGAAGAGAAAATGAGATAATGCAAAGCACTTTGTGCCTAGCACATAGTGAGTGCTCAGTACATTGTAAGTGTAATGATGAGGAGGGTGACAACTTTGCTATTGAGAACACTTCCCAGCTCTACAGAGAGGTTTCAAGCTTTTCAAAGATAAGACCACACTCTGCCCTTGTAAAATCTGAAGAAAGAAGGAAGTGATCTCTCTGAGAATCTTCTTTAGGCATTTTGTGTGTGGCCTCGAGTCTGGCAGCGACAGAGCTGAGCAGAGCTATTCACAGCAAATCTGTGATGATTAATTTCTTATCTGTCTTCTAAGCTGTAGATGGCTCCTTCTTTTGGGAAGCAAGTTATAATCAGAACTTTGTGCCTTTTGTTCCATTTAATTAATGCCAGCCTAACTTTATAGAAAGTATATAAATATGATTTATGCATATTTGTACCTATAATTTTCTGTGAGACTTGCCATAAGGTACATAGCAGGATAAATAATATCCTTCTGATAAATACCTCTGGCCTGAATACTTAACATTATTTTTTATAGCCATATTTGGGTAATTTAACAAATAGTGGGATGGATATTTCTTAACCTAACCTTTAATTTCTCAATGACTAGAACCAAGAGGTGAATCTCTTATTTCTTTCAGATCATATTTTGCTGGGAGATTTAGGTAGATTTCAGCTGATAGCATACAAGATTCCTTTTGCTAATATTTTCTTTCCAGTTCTTGTCAATCTAACTCAAAAAACAGACAGCTGTCTATGGGCTGCCACTTGAAGTTTATGAGGACATGATCCATGCATTCTGTTTTAGCTTCACTTTTAGTGAATATAAAATTAAATCAGGCCATGATTTAAATGCCCTCAAACCCTGAGTAAGTTTCCATACAATTTCTGCAACTTTTAGCAAGGATCAATTGGGTGCAGCTGAGTGACTTTGCTGAACTTCCTTTGTACTATATCTGTAAGTATGGACATCAATGAGCAGATTTTATTAGAGGTAACTTTGAAAAATTGGGAGAAATGCCTTTTCTTGTTACCAAACATGATTTTTCAAATTACACAGAAATCAGCATTGTCAAGTCTCACAAAGTGCAGTCATAAGCAGAAGGCTTGAAATCTGCTTTTGCTTAAAGCCTTTATTTGATTTAGTAAAAACAACAGCAATAAATTGTATTTGAAAGCACTTTGATCCCTTTGCAACAGTATTATCACAAAAGCGGAGTCTACAAAACATTTCCCCTTTTTCATTTGGGTCAATTTTCAATAGGCTTCCCAAATCATAGAAATCTATGTTTATAATTCCAGAGACGAAGGATTGTTGAGGCTGTAGTGCCTGACACTTGAAACTTAGTATTTTTAGACAATAATTGTGCACTAATCTTACATTCATTTTCTTGAACTCTTCTGTGGAATAACAGAATCCCAAGACTTGAAAATGCAAAAATGTGTCATTAGAACATTTAATACAAACATTCCTATTCTATCTTCCTCCTAAAGTTTTCAGATTAATTTAATCTTTTCCCTTTATTCTTTGTTTCCCCAAAATAAAAAAACCTCAGATTAAGAAATTTCAAGAAGGTCCAGCTAAAAGCATAGCAAAATGTGGCACCTCATAAAACTGAAACTTAAGAATGTTAAGAAGAAGTAGATAATGCTGGATTTCTCACCAGGCCACCAGCTCACTCATTTGGGGCCACTCAGGTTTTGACGAGATCCAGAGCATGGGTATCATCCATGATGTATGACATCCACAAGAATAAAAGTCACTTTTTTCCAAGAAATGAGAGCTATTTAAATATCATAGCTAAAAGAAGGAAGTGTCACTTGACTTCTGAAGTGGCTGAATATTTGAACTGAGTTTTTTAGCTAAGAATTTAATGTCAAAGACAAAGGTTCTGTTACCATCCATAGAGAATTTATGATCCAGCATTGTTCCCTGAAATTCCATCCCAAGACCAGGTTCTAGTACAGTCTCCACAGTGCATTGAGAGTAACCTTCTGAACTGCAAACTTGATTGTGTAACTATTCAGATTTCAATTCTTTTCTTTTTTAAATTATACTTTAAGTTCTGGAACACACATGCAGAACGTGCAGGATTGTTACATAGGTATACATGTGCCATGGTGGTTTGCTGCACTCATCAACCCATCACCTACCTTAGATATTTCTCCTAATGCTATCCCTTCTCTAGCCCCCCACCGTGCTACAAAGTCTGACTTTTAAACTTTACAGAGATTTTTAGAAAACTGGCTCTTATCTTTTCAAACATTTGGCAACTTCTACAACATTTGAAATAAGACAAATGTTTCCAACATGAGGGACTCTCAGGTCAAAAGAGAAACCCTGAATGTAAAGGACATTCTAGAACCTCCTCAACATGACCCTGATTTTTCCATGAGCTTATAAGTCTCATGAAAGTAAAGAATACATCTGATTTTGCTTAATATTATAGCAGCAACACTTAGCACAAGGCCTGAGACCTAGTCAGCACTTAATAAATGATTACTGAATGAAGAAATATCATCCTGTACTTAATCTCCAGCTATCCCAGAATCAGTGGAGCCCTCTGTTGACCAGCAATCCTTACACAAGACTGAATTTTCACATTTATACTTTTCCTTCAGGAAGCAATCTCTGCCTATATAGCCTTTTTGTTGTTGTTGTTCTAGAACTGTTGAAATGAAAGTCTTTAAGGCCAATGTCAAAAATTGTATCTGTTATGATTCCCTTGGAATGGGACCTGTGTGTGAGTGAGATGCTGGTGCCTGTGGCATTTCAGGGTGAGTAGATGGATGTCTGTCTCTCCCTTGGGCTGACAGAGCCCTGGACTTTGTTCAGGGATTGGAAAAGTACTTCTTGCCTACCCTAGATCCAGGAACTGAGCATGGCCCAGACCAGAGGTTGTGATTCCCTTGCGGTTTACCTTTGCATCAAGGATAGGGACAGCAGCCAGTGGGAAGGGGAGGCTGACTTCTGTATCATGCCAGGATCCGCCAGATCATTTTGCACTGGAACACTAAAAATTATGTAGCTTGTCTTGGACCTGAAGAGGGAACCATTGTGTTGTCCCCTGAGCATACATTTCAGTCTCTCCCAGTTGTAAAGGAACACCCTAAGGCAAAAGGACTCATCACTCATCATCTCAGCATCTGGCTTTGCACAGCACTCTCCTCTCAGGAGAGGTTACATAAAAGTGTGTTGAACTGACTTGAGAAAGAGAAAATATCATTTTATTTTACACAAAAATATAGATAATCCCATATTCAAATTTACCTGACAGGTTAGAAAACAGACTAAATAACACAAATTCTTGTTTATTTTTTTCTGAGACTATCCTTCATCTTATTCAGGAGGAAAATTTTACAAATTGACCACATTGCTCATAAACACTTTTCTTCATATTAGCAGAAAAGTTTTGGAATCTAGACTTGTAAGCTCATTCTGGAATATCGTCTTCTATAAAGAATTGAGTACTGTTCAAATATAATTACGATTAAATTATTCACTCATACTCATCATCTTCCAGCTACTTATTATGTGCAAGATATAATAGTGGGTACTGTAAAGAGCCATTCTGTTCATTTATTCTTCAACTTGGCTCTGACCCAAACCACTGCAGACAGTTGCCCACCTGAAGGGGTAAATGAAAGCTGAATTCCAGCCTTCACTCTGTTTGCCAAACCATATACCCTGGCATGAGGTTGGCTGTGTCCACACAGGAGAAGTGGTATGTTTTTTTCTAATTCTAACAAAGTCCTTTATGGGCTAAACGCTGTTTTGTCCCTGTTCCTCCTTCCACACACAACTTCTAAACTGCACTTGGCCCATCTGTGATTTCTTTTACCTTTCCAGAGTATTGCTGTTCAGTTGAACATACTTTCTGTTGCACGAAAATGCCAAAGTAGAGGAAAAAGAGCACACCATGTGATTTCCCCAGGGCCAAGACTTCCCCAGGGATGCTTCTGACTGAGGGGATACAAAAACAAACAGTTTAACACCAGAGTATATTCTGTCCAAATTCTCTTTTTATAGCACAATGTAGCTGTATTAAATACAAAACAAGTAAAGTGAGAATTGAATATGAATTATGAAGCAGAATTATAGTCATGATAGATGAACTAAACATGAAAAGAATCAGAACCTCTTATTTTTTATTGGCAACTATTTTTCAAATAGGTAGTCACTTTTGAAAGATGGCATCTCTTTGAAATCAACTCTCAGCTTCTTGCAAACCTTTAAATGTCCCCACACTCCTTAGTCAACTAAGGGTGATTATTTTTATTGCTACTAGCCATATATGTTTGTTTTGGAGAACATGACATAAATCATGATTAAATTATATAGAATGAAAAATGCCTATTACCTGCAAGAAAAAATAAAATCCAACACAGCTGTAAAAATGTTAGCTAATCTGTAAAAATTTGTGTGGATTTCCTAACAAACTAGCAATGAAAATTCTGAAATCTATATATAGTCTTATGAAAGTCTTTAAAAGTTTCTCCAAAAGGCAAGACTAGGTCAGTTAGTTTACTATTTCAAATAAATATTGCCTTACTGGTATATGAATCATAATGACATTGTTCATTTGAGCTTTTTGTGACAACTCTGAGAACTTACTGGGTAAAGCAAATCATTCTGCTCCTATTACCTCTCTGATCTGTCCTCAAATAGAATTATACCTATGTTTCCAAGGCAGAGAAATCACCAAGGGGTGAATTCCATCAGCCCCTGATATGGACTGAATTTTTCCCAATTCACCCCACATTCATATGTTGAAAGCGTAACTTGCTGTGTAACTATATTTGGAGATAGGGCCTTTAGGGAGATGATTAAGGTTGAATGAGGTATGAGAAGGCAAAGAGACACCAGAGTCTTCTGTCTGCCATGTGAGAACACAGTGAGAAGGTGGCCATCTGCAAGCCAGGAACGGATCCCTCACCAGAACCTGACCAGGCTGGCACCTGACCTCAGACTTCTATTCTCTACAACTGTGAGAAAATTAATTTCCGTAATTTAAACCACCCAGCCTACAGTATTTTGTTATGGCAGCCAAAGAATACAGGCCCTCAAGAAAACTAACTAAAATAGTATACATTATTAACATTTTGGTAAATATGTATAAAGAAGAAATGCTTTATAATTTTTTTTATTTTTATAATTTTATGACTCTGAATAAAAGCATCTTTAAAACTTGAGTCATTTTTATTGATCTGTAATAAACACTCTAAGAAAACTGGTGTTCATGCTATGCAGGCCTAGCTTCAAAAGACTTACTCTTGTCTCCTGCCAGTTAGATTATTGCTCTGAAATTTCTCCTGTAATAGAAAATCCCAGAACTACCACTCTTCAAGTTCCAACATAAATGCTCCCACTTCTCTTAAACTTTGCAGATTCCCTGCTCTAGTCTCCCTCTTCTGTACTACCACAAACCTTAATTTAAATATGTCATTTATCATATTTCACCTTGTAATTACCTTGACTTATACATATGACTGCTCCTCCACTAGAGAACACAGATCTTGAGAGCAGGGGCCGTGTAATCTTTTTCAGATTTCTCTAATGTCCACCGTGATGTTTTCTCAGTAGTGAGTATATATTGGTAGATATGTGAAAGAATGAATGAATTACTAAATAAGTGGATGGATAAATGAAGACATTGATTATTTATTTATTTATTTATTTACATTTTGTCTCTTGGATCTTCCATATCATCCAGGAGAATTGTCCTTCCACCATCATGCCTCCCCTTGATGGCACATGTATGAAAGAAAAAGTGTTAATTAAAAAAAAATGGATAAATCTTTAGTTGCAATCCCTTTGATTTTTAGGCATAGTACTAGTATAAATTATTTAATTCTGATTACTTTGCATTTCACTATCTCCATTTTACTGACAGGAAAACTGAGGCTCTGAGAGGTAAAAATACATCAATACCCACGCACTTGCCAAAAAAGAAAAGCTACAGTGTGAGCATGATGCTAAAATTCAAGCCCAATCTTGTCTTTTCTTCTCAGTGGCATTCTCTTAACTTTTCCCTCAGCCTTTTGAAGAAAGGTGAAAAAGAGGTGTACATATTTTCTGAGGCCATTTAACATGTCCATCTTCCTGTATCCAACTTGGAGGAGGAGGTGTTAACTATTTCCCGGTGAGTTTCACTTTCTTGCCACTGTAAGACAATATCAATCTCAGTTTGCTCTGTAACCTCAGAAGTACCCTTAACTTCCCTTAATTAAAGTACTACTGAACCAAACCTTTGATGCCACTGAAGGTCTGATATCTCAGAGGACCCCAGGGGTGCAAAGGAGTCAAGTCCCTCCCAATCTGATGTTCTTCCTCATGCCACTTCCCAAAGTATAAAATTTGAAGGCAGGACATAACTTGAGATTCAGGCGAATCTGAATTACATTTCAGGTCTGTCACTTATTAACTATGTATACCTTAATCTTTCTCAGTTTCCACATTAATGTTCATAAATTCAGACATATCTGAACATATAAAAAAGGCTGGGAAGACAGATCCACTGAGGGATAATTTACATTAGGGACGGAAACACCCTTTGTGAATATGGCAGAGACTAGCTCAATATTCATCAATCACGCTTTTTCTTCCTGAGCACTTAGAAAAACTACATTTCCCAGCATCCTTTGCAGTTGAGACTGGGGTCCTGTCATGTAAGTCATGTTCACTACATTCAGTCATGGCCACAAAATGTGTCATGTGATCTTCCTCACTCATTGTTAGCCAGTCAGCTAAATACAGATGATACAGCAGGAAAATCGGCAGAGGCCCTAGAAAATAATTCTACCACAAGATGGAAGAATTGGGATTCCAGAATCATAGAATGGAAAGCTGCCAAAAGAAAAACCTTTAGTGGTGAAGTCATTAAGATTTTAAGGTTGTTTTGTTATAGAACTTGACACTAATTATGCTGATTAATGCAATTTCTCAGGAGTCAGAGAATCTAAGTCTAGGGCAAAAATAATAAATGGTTCCAGGAGAAAAAGTATGATTTGTTCTTCCACAACTGATGAGCATTGCTCAGAGTATTTTCTGGACAGATTTCTTCCCTTTCCCATCACCACTCTCCCACACCCAGGTGGTACTAATGCCACAACTAGCAGAGGACAACCTATCATACAGATCCTTCTCATTAGAGTGTCCAAGCACACTGACAATGCAAAGCTATACTGGTTTGTAGACTGCATAACAGAAGAGGAGGTGGAGAATACTTCCCCACTTTAACAAGAAATGGTTGGAGAGCAGAACAGAGGAGCAGTAACATGTCAGAAGCAAAGAATGTCACACTAGCTACCTAGGATGCAGGCAGCCCAGGCAGATCTGAGGAGACCAGAGCAAACTAAAATTTCTAGAGGGTTCAGCCTTCCCAGACACCTCCATAGTTAGCTGGGCAGAATCATGCTAAAAGAGCTCAAGTTATAGTATCCATTTTATTCCCTTCCTTATTTCCCTTTTATGTTGAGCTTCCCTCATTAAAAGCATCCTGACTTTTCAACTAATGCTTTTGAGTAGCACAATGATTTTGCACCTCCCTGTCTTTACAGGCAGGGAGAATTACAGAGAATACTGGAATTACATGTTGAGTGAGGGACATGCTGAGAATTGCTGTCCATCCTCCAGTGAACTGTGTGATAATCCTGTTAGGGAGGTCATTAAACAATTTTGAAAGCTGTTTGCTCTCACATCATAACTGCATGCAAAATCTGAACTAGCCTTTTTAATATAAGCTGTTTGACTGCACAGATTTAAATAACAGCACTTCACTTGTTTTAGATGATCTCTTCTTATACTCCCCTCAGCTCAGTTACTGAGTGCATTTGTAGACTTTCTCTCAGTTTAGATATCGTCCTGTAATTTTTCTTTGTTCATGATTTCAACATTTAATTAATTTCTTTTAACAGTATAGCACCCCTCCTCTAGTTCCTTCTGATGCCTTGTTCATCACTTGTGCCAACACATTTTTCACTCACGTCACCCTGTCACCTTCCTCTGCATTGGTCTGTTTGAATTTGTTGTAATTGGTATTTTGTTCTTATTGCTGCCCAGCTATTTTCATAAAACTGCCTATTTCTGTTAAACATAATTTATGTTTGGCACTTCACTCAATCTTTTGTTGGTTCCAAAGACACTTTATCACCTAGTTATTTTTTTCATTCTTTGTCCTTTCCTTCCTTCTTTCCTCCCTCCCTCCCCTCTTTCCTTTTTCCCTTCCTTCCTTTCTTCCTGTTCTTGTTCTTAAATAAGTATGCTAACAGATGTATGATGTCAGAAATCCTGCCTGAATACATTTACAACAAACAAGTTTTCCACTTTTATCTTCTGTTTATTTAGTTTCTTCATTCAACTTGAAAACTCAATTTCCTTTTGGCCTCCTAGAAACATTAATTTTTACCTACAGGACAGAAAGGACATCTTTAATCACATTTGAAAAATTGGGTAAAATTGAAATGTACTTCTGGTGGCTTAACTAACAGAAAATGGATTCCTAATCTCTGGGGAAGACTCCACAATAAGACTCTGTCATTGAATTAGCAATTCAGGCATTAAGAAAGTCAGTTTTCAGGAGTAACAGGTTTGGGACTTGACATTTTTTTTAAATTGCATTTTAGGTTTTAGGGTACACGTGAAGAACATGCAAGATTGTTGCATAGGTACACACATGGCAGTGTGATTTGCTGCCTTCCTCCCCATCACCTATATCTGGCATTTCTCCCCATGCTATCTCTCCCAAACTCCCCACCCTTCACTGTCCCTCCCCTATTTCCCCCCCGACAGACCCCAGTGTGTGATGCTCCCCTCCCTGTATCCATGTGTTCTCATTGTTCAACACCCACCTAGGAGTAAGAACATGCAGTGTTTGATTTTCTGTTCTTGTGTCAGTTTGCTGAGAATGATGGTTTCCAGGTTCATCCATGTCGCTACAAAGGACAGGAACTCACCTTTTTTGATGGTTGCATGATATTCCATGGTGTATATGTGCCACATATTCTCTGTCCAGTCTATCATCGATAGGCATTTGGCTTGGTTCCAGGTCTTTGCTATTGTCAACAGTGCTGCAATAAACATTCATGTGCATGTGTCCTTATAATAGAATGATTTATAATCCTTTGGATACATACCCAGTAATGGGATTGCTGGGTCAAATGGAATTTCTATTTCTAGGTCCTTGAGGAATTACCACACTGTCTTCCACAATGGTTGAACTAATTTACACTCCCACCAACAGTGTAATTTTGTTCCTATTTCTCCACTTCCTCTCCAGCATCTGTTGTCCAGATTTTTTAATCATCGCCATTCTAACTGGAGTGAGATGGTACCTCAATGTAGTTTTGATTTGTATTTCTCTAATGCCCAGTGATGATGAGCATTCTTTCATATGTTTGTTGGCCTCATGTATGCCTTCTTTTGTAAAGTGTCTTTTTATATCCTTCGCCCACTTTTGAATGGGCTTGTTTGTTTTTTTCTTGTAAATCTGTTTTAGTTCTTTGTAGATTCTGGATATCAGCCCTTTGTCAGATGGGTAAACTGCAAAAATTTTTCCCCATTCTGTTGGTTGCCGATTCATTCTAATGACTGTTTCTTTTGCTGTGCAGAAGCTATGGAATTTGATTAGGTCCCATTTGTCTATTTTGGCTTTTGTTGCCAATGCTTTTGGCGTTTTAGTCATGAAGTACTTGCCTACGCCTATGTCCCGAATGGTTTTGCCTAGATTGTCTTCTAGGGTTTTATGGGTGTTAGGTCTTATGTTTAAGGGACTTGACATTTTTAAGAAATGTCTTTGCAAAACAGGGGACCAGTTATCATTGGATGAAGGGCACTAATTTAATATCCAGGGGTGGCTGAACCCGATGTCTGTGGTTCTTCCAAACATTTAAAGTAATTTTCCAAATCTTTTTGATGCAGCATAACCCATAAAGAATTTTGGCAAGTGAGTTTCCCCTTCATTTTAAAACCCATGTGTATTTCAAAGAAAATGCAATCCATGTGTCTTTGATTCGTTTACACTTAAATCATCTAAATGCCATTGCGTAAGAGCTATTTGATGTACAAGAAGCCTGTGATCCTGTTATATAAGCCTTTTTAAGCCTCATTTCTTTGACTCAGAAAGTCATGTTTGGCCGGCCCTGAACAGAACTTGAACTGGGAAAGGCTCAAATTCACTTCTAAACTGAAAATCTGCAAAGTTTTGTGTGGCTTCTGTACTTAGCAATATGTATCCCCTTGCCTGACGCTCACAAACACCTAGCATTTCTCTTCTCTGTCTCACATGTAGTGAGAACAGGATAAAGCAGTTTTTGAATCACATTTTATTAGTAAAATTCACATTTTGAATCTCAGTTATCTCCCAGTCACTGCCAGAAGTTAAAATAGCAACACTTGAAAATTAGGCTTTTGCTCTAAAAGGGCAAAACCATCTATAAAGTACATAAATTACTGTTTCTGTACATTTATTTGCTTGACAGGTTTAAGATATAAGTGTGACTTATATATGGATTTTCAGGATGTCAGATTGGATTCTCCATGAGCTACAGTCACAAATATAACTTCTTTTTTTTAAGACTTATGTTTGGGAGAATAGAATTGGACCAGTCTTGCTGTTCTGCACAAATCTAATTGCTGTGTCAAAACAGCAATGGAATGTGAAGAACATTTGCATTTTTCTCATTTACTGGCCTTGTCTTTGGCTTTAACCATACTGACATTAATGGTCAAGAAGAAAGCATCTTGGGCTATTTGCTCTCTTGCTCCCTGAGACTTAAACAAATTTAATGAATTATGAACTGATACTTTTGAGAGAAAAATTGTGAACCTCAGTCAAGTGTTTGGATATACCCAAATGATTAACAGTGATTGCTATGGACACAGATAGAAGTCCTGAGAATGGATAAATCTTTCTCAAGCAAAACCACTAATTATCTTCAGATTTGTGATTTCTTTGTTTTTTATTTAGACATATCTTAGACATTGAATTTTAGTGAGAAGGAAGAAATAGTGATGGTGTGATAGTCTGCAGATAAGATGTATTTTAAATTTGCATTCAAAACTTAGGGGGTGAAGTTAAAAAGAAATAGAGAAATCAAGGTGAGTTTACATATTTCTTATGTGCTCTCTCCAGTTCACACGTGATAGGCTATCATATTTGTGTAATAAAAAAGAGTATAAAATTAAGTTTGGAAAAAAAGGATTTAGGCACTAAATCTAGAAAACAGTTAATTATGCTGAGATAATTAGATAGCAGAAAAGTGTTGGATTTTGTTCTTTCCCATGGTTAGTTTTCATTAACTATCAAGTCTTCATGAGTCTCTGCAGGCAGAAATTATTCATATTCTACTCTTAGGAAGAATAGTGCATGACTGACAAAGATTTAAACTTTCAAAAAGTGTGACAGAATCCTTTACAATGACCTATGCAGATATTTTCTTTAAAAAATGTTTTTTCTCCTATTAAAAATTTGACTTAACACAGTTTTAAATTGCAAATTAAATTCTAAAACTACATTTATTTAGGAAAGTTGACAACCATATTTTCTAAATTTAATTTAACACATAAAACAAAGAGCTTGATTTATGATTTTGCTGCTGTTTACCAAAGTGAACCGAATAGGATCATGCAATAAGTTAATATCCCTGATTTTTGTTAAAACGAATCGTGTTATAGAATTTTATGCCAGGATTTATGAGATTTAACTTAAATCAGGTGGCAATTAAAAAACTTAAAGAAATGAAGCTGGGATATACTTCCTGGCCCTGCCCTGTTGCTCTCCATCTTGTTCCTTCTTGCCCTAAATTAATTCACCTCCACCTGGTAAACACAAAAGCTTTGTCTGCCCTCATCTGTCATCTCACAATTACTTGCTATGTTGAGAATACACATGATTTAAGGCCTTTTTGCCTGACCTGTTGGGTCAGATTATGTGGCTCTCCTTTAATGCAATAGAAATTTCACACTCAAAGGAAACACAGCCAGCACAGATTGGAAAATAACTGGAACCTTTACAGTATAAGAGGACATTAATCAGGCTTCGAGTCTCGAGAGTGAATTTCAGCCCTGAGAATTCTAGCTCTTCCTTCTTATCTTCAATGCATCTGAAAATATCTTTATAAAGCCCCCCGACACACATATTTTCCCAACACAAATGCACACTCACTCACACATTTGCATAAATACAATACAAACACACATATAGGTACACATACATGCAAACATACACACAATCTTCAACCTATATTTCTTAGAAAAACATAATTTTATAGATTCTATTTCTAAATGCAACTCTGAGTCCCAGACATATTCAACTACAGATGTTGAAAGTTTGGAAGAGAAGGAAATCCTATCAAAGAGAACCATAATTAAACAAACATTTGTACAAAGGATCAAAGTTGTTTTTGATCTAAATTCATATAAATGCACATTTTCTACCTCTGCATTAGCACTTTATTTCCATGTATTATTTATAAACTCTCATACGTGACTTGCTTTGAACAAATATAACACACAAGTCCTGTTTTACAAAAGAATACTCTATAGAATTCTCCAAATTATACAGTTTTCTTCAGTGCATATAAAAGTCTACACAGATTCTTCTTAAAATATGAACAATAATATATTGAAACAGACAAATTTACATAAAAATTTGGAAACATATTAATTTAAAGGCTATAGTGTCAATTGCGATCTTTTCCCCCATGATTATATTTCATTTTTCTAAGAAGAGTTAACATATCCTTATTTCTCAGCATTATATTTTCCTCAGTTATATTAATTTAGTACCCATATCTTATTACATCTAGTAAAAAAGAAGCCCCTGTAGATTTCTACTAATGTTTTGCAACTAAAGGTCTCAGCTAGTTCTAGCATCAGGATAACTGGGCCCTAAAGTTTGCATGTTTAAGGTGAGTCAGTTACATTCATGCCACCCAATCCTATAATTGTCTACCATTACCCAGGTAAAAATTTATGGAATATGTAAAGCAAGCAAGTTCTAAGTGGCTAAATATAGTCTCCTTTGGGTTATATTTAAAGTACTTAGGTGTGTAAGAATTTAAATTTCATGCATGCAGGTTTTGGCTGCTGGGTCCTCACCAGATGTAAATAAGGGAACAGTATGAGATGCACAGAAGCCAACTTTGGCAGTTTATGAAACATCTACTCTGTTATCTTGTCTCCTTCTTGATCCTCTTCTTTTTGAACAAATCTCAGAAAATAAACACTACATCCTTAAACCTCTTTACAGAACAATGTCTCCTCAGAACATTGCTCCAGTTCAAATTTGGCTTTTCCCCAAAGGCAGTACTTTCTTTGCAGTATTTTTTTAGTAAAGGCCCGCACCTCACCCCTTCCTCATTTTGAGCTCCTGTTCAAGGAATTTCAAGTTTTTCCTAAGAGACGGTTTTATGCCTATAGCTGTAAAACAGACGCACCCTCACACCGTCTGGGCAGGCCTGAAGTGCCGTGGGGATCCTTGGGGATCACCCTGGGCATCCTTTAAGCCTCTCTGGACCTTTCCTCAGCCTGATTCCACCTGCCCAATTCCTAAAATTGCAGAACCTTGGAGACAAACCCCTGGAGAGTGGGGGACGTTGCCCAACGCCGCGGCACTGCCACAGAGGGCACCTGCTTCGCCAAGCTGCTTAAATCGTTCCCTAGGCAACAGTGGCTGGCACTGTGACGCGAGCCCTGGCTCAGTGCTGGCGCCTGGGACTTGCTGCTTGCACATGCGCATTCTCGTGCCGGCTGGGGAGCCGCAACGTTGGCGCTGTCCAGCTGCTGCAGCACAGGAGCACGGTGGAGGCGGTGCCGGGGTAGCCCTGGAAGGAGGCTGTATGCCACAAGCAGTGCTGGACACTGACAGTCCTGACCTCAGTACCTCCTTGAGCTGACTCTCCTGTTTTGGTCTAGTGGAGGATTAGCACACTTCAGACAGTGAGGTGGGCACTCCGGACTGCTCTTCCCATTGGATTCCAGATCAGATGCCATGGGCAGGGACCGGATCCCATGGGGCTGGAGATTCAGTTTGGTGAGGTGTGGCAGGGGTCGATGGACCACAGCAATATAACTGAGACTCTCGGGGAGGGTGTCAGCAGAAGGTTCCCCGGCTCCATCAGCTGACAAACGCCTTTGACCTGGGCAACCCATTAAGAGGCCCTGACTTGGTCTTCAAGCCCAGGGACACCTAATTCTCAGCACTGCTGTCCACAAAAGGAGGGAACAACCACAAAGAGGCAAGCCTACTGTGCAGCAAAGGTGGCAATACCTGGAACTGGCCTCCCATGGGGGCAGATCAGGTGGAGAGAGTGTCTCAGAAGCTTTCTGGGGCGCATACCAGCTTGAATCGGATGTCCAGGAATGCCGCTGAGGACCCCCAAGAAAGCCAAGCAGAAGCACGGAAGACCTGCAACCATAGGAGGGCCTGTGCCGGACTCCAAGCCTCCTTCAGGGATTCCCACCAGAGGAGCCAGGAGGAGCCCGCAAAGTGCAAACCGCCACAACCTCAACACCAGGATCACTAACCGACACCTGGCCTGCACCCAGCTACACCCCAGTCTCTTTAGCTCCGTGAAATCCCTGGCAGCCAACAGGTTCAGTGCTGAGCGGCTGTCCCAGCCAGGAACAGAGCATCGAGAGAGCTCTTAGCTCTGAGAAAACCACAGCAGATGAAAGAAAACACAGCCTTGATGAGAAGGTATAGATAAAGACCAGCCATGGCTGGCACTCTCTCATCCTATGAAAACCTTGCAGACATCTGATGGGATAAAGAGACCAAGGGTTTCCTTGGTGGTGGAAGCTAGGGTTCACACAGGGATCCAGGTGCGTCACAGCTATCCAGTCACTCAGAAATGTGAGTGTTGAGAAAGAAACAGTTTTTTTTGACATCTGTCAGAACGTGTCCTGTAGGTGGAGGTGCTGGATCCCCTCCACACCTCAGCGGAATGTATCGTCACCTTATCTGACCTTATGATGTCTTCACATTTCCTCTGACACGGAAAGAAATCTGAAGAGGAAGGAGGAGTGCCCGATTCATCCCCTGAAGCTTCAGCTCTGCAAGCCCTGGAATTAGAAGTGGGTTCAAAGGGGTCTTGAGGACTATTTGGCTAGGGTCCGTCCAGCCCTAGATGTGCCGCCTGCCCAAGGGCACTTGGAGGAGTTTAGTGTGTTATGGGTGTGCTATGTTCCTCTTCTTTCTCGAGGAGTGACCCTCCTTGGGATGGGCAGATGATTAGGACGCCTGCAGGTGGGAGACAGACCCCACTACACTGAGGCTTTAGAAATCACCAGCACAACAAAGGATGCAGGGCCACAGCCCCCACGCTGAGCCAAAGGCAGACCCGCACCAGAAGGTAGATGGACTACAGAGAAACGGCACTGGAGTGCACTGGCTACACTTGTGTCAGCATGGCGCACCCACACACACACGCACACTCATCAACACACTCGGAAAGATACACGCACACACGAACTCACACACACATAGAAAAACTCACGGAGACATCCAACAATTGCACGGAAACACACACTGCCAGGCAGCTCCTGA
The DNA here is from genome assembly GCF_001604975.1 of Cebus imitator. NCBI lineage: Eukaryota > Metazoa > Chordata > Mammalia > Primates > Cebidae > Cebus > Cebus imitator. Next base: position 1,688,579 of record NW_016107785.1, on the reverse strand, counting down.
GGCTGCAGGGTTCTGCTCTCTGCCGGGAAGCCCCTCGGGGAGAGAGCAGCCCGCCGCAGGCAGGCAGACGGTACCTGGAAATGTCAACAGGGAGGGCTTTCAACGAGGGGTACTTTCACACTGTCTGGGCAGGCCTGAGGCATCCTGGGAATACTTGGGGATCGCCCTGGGCATCCTTGAAGCCCCGCCGGAACTTTTCTCCACCTGGTTAGGCCTGCCGGATTCCTAAAATGGCGGGACCATGGCGATAATGTCAAAGAGGAAGGGCATTGCCCAACGCAGAGGCACTGCCACACAGGGCCCCTGCTTTACCAAGCTGCTTAGACCGTTCCCCAGGAAACAGTGGCTGTCAGTGGGATGTGAGCCCCGGCTCGGCGCTGGTGCCTGTGACAGGCTGCTTGCGCATGCGCATTCGCATACCCTGCTGGGAAGCCGCAATGTTGGCGCTGTCCAGCTGCTGCCGCACAGGTGCACGGGGGAGGCGGTGCCAGGTGTCGTCCCTGAAAGGAGGCTGCATGCCAGAAGCACTGCAGGACACCGGTGTTGACCTCAGTACCTCCTTGAGCCGACTTTCCTGTTCGGCTTGGTTAGAGGAGGAGCGCGCTTCAGACCATCAGGTGAGCACACGGGACTGCTCTTTCCATTGAATTCTGGATCAAATGGCGTGGGCAGGATTCGGGTCCCATGGGGCTGGGGATTCAGTTTGGTGAGGTGCGGCGCGGGATTGATGGACCACAGAAACATACCTGAGACCCTCGGGGAGGGTGTCAGGAGAGCAATCGCCAGCTCCAGGAACTGACTGCCTCCCTCTGACCTGGGCCACCCACCAAGGGGCCCTGCCTTGGCATCCAAGCCCAGGCACTCCTGCTTCTCAGCAGTGTTGTGTGGAAAAGGAGGGAACAACCACAGGGAGGCAAGCCCAGTGTGCAGCAGAGGTGGCAGCACCTGGAACTGGCCTCTCGTGGGGGCAGATCAGGTGTACAGGGTGTCTCAGAAGCTTTCTGCGGTGAATCCAAGCCTGAGACGGATGTCCAGTCATGCCGCTGAGAGCCCCCAACAAAGCAAAGCAGAAGCAGATAGCACTTGTGACCACAGGAGGACCTGTGCTGCAGTTCAAGCCTTCTCCTGGGGGTTACCACCAGAGGAGCCAGGAGGATCCGGAAAAGTGCAAAGGGCCCCAATCCCCATACCGGGATCACTACCCACCACCTGGCCTGCACCCAGCCACCCCCCAGTCTCCTTAGATGGGTGAACTCCCTGGCAACTAATAGGTTCACTGCTGATAAAATCCGTAGGTCCTGCAGCAAAAAGACCTCAATCAATCTCATATTTTAAAAAAAATATTAGTCCTGATAAAAACATATAGGTTTAGTTCTACAGCAAAAAGTCCTCAATCAATCTCATATGTAAAAGAAAAATAGTACAACACAGTAGATACTCATAAAGTTTCAAATACATATAGTTTCAAATCAATAATAAAAGTATCACAAGCTCTCTAAGTTTTTAACTACTCTTTCACATTAATCATAATTCTCAACTCCATCCTCAACCCCAAAGGAATTTTCCAGAATTAAATTGTTGTTTCTTATAGAGGATTGCTATTTTTTTCTTTATTTTTGATGTTTTATTTACTCCATTGTATTAGATTTATGGTTGGGGTTTCATTTACGACTTACAGCAAAAGTTATACTGCAGTCAGAATAATTCCTGTGTATCGCCTGAACTTGGAACTACTTACTACTTCATCCTATATTTTAGAAAACTTCGCCTTCATGATAGCTGCCAAGTCGTTCAACATAAGCTACCTCAGAAACATTAACGAATTACTCTAAACTTTCTGAGATTTGTTGAAGGTCTTTGTCTTTCTCTACTATAATTTTTACTTGATCTTTCTCATTGGTGGCATGAAAAAAATCATAAAATTTAATAAGACTTCATGCCATTCTCTGAGAAACTAAGACAAATTATTTTCTTAATAACTAAGAGAGATTACATGATTTGGAAGTAAATACCTAAAATCCTAAAAACACTAATATATTTGTTTTATCAAGATGTGTATTCTTTCTGAAATCAATATTTAATTTTTAAGTAAATATTTAATTTTTAAAGTAAACATTTAAAAACGTAACAACACTAATAATTTGTTTTCTTAAAGAATAAAGGGAAAAAAGAAAGAAAAAGAAAGAAAAGAAGAAAGAAAGAAGGAGAGAAAGAAAGAAAAAAATAATGAAAGAGAGAAAGAAAGAAGAAGAGAAAGAGGGAGAGAGAATGGGAATCTTGCTCTATTGTCCAGGCTAGAATGCAGTCTGAAAATTAGTATTAAAAACCTCTTTTATGCCAATAATTGTGCTTAACAATGGAGACGGGAAGGAGTAAGGGGGGAAAATAACAAACAAGCAGCCAACCAATATTTCATTTAAACCTGTGAAATGCTATGCAATTGCTGAGGAGTGATTTACTTCCAATATGTGGTCACATTTAGAGTAGGTGTGATACGGTACTGAGAAGAATGTATGTTTAATGGATTTGGGGTGGAGAACTCTGTAAATATTTATTAAGTTTACTTGTTCCAGGTCTGGGTTCAAGTCCTGGATATCCTTGTTAATTTTCTGTCTTGTTGATCTCTCCAATATTGACAATGTGATGTTAAAGTCACCCACTATTATTGTGTGGGAGTCTAAGTCTCTTTTTAAGTTATTAAGAACTTGCCTTATGTATCTGGGTGCTCCTGTATTGGGTGCATATATATTTAGGATCATTAGCTCTTCTTGTTGCATTGATCCTTTTACCATTATGTAATGTCCTTGTTTGCCTCTTTTGATATTTGTTGCTTTACATTCTATTTTATCAGAGACTAGAATTGCAACTCCTGTTTTTTGTTTGTTTGTTTGTTTGTTTTTCTCCATTTGGTTGGCATATCTTCCTCCATCCCTGTACTTTGAGTCTTTGTGTATTCTTCCATGTGAGATGGGTCTGGATGCAGCATATCGATGGGTTTTGGCTTTTTATCCAATTTGCCTGTCTGTGTCTTTTGATTGGGGCATTTAGCCCATTTGAATTTAGGAATATTGATATGTGTGAGTTTAATACTGCCATTTAATGCTAGCTGGCTGTTTTGCCCATTAGTTGATGTAAATTCTTCATTATGTTGATGCTCTTTACCTTTTGGTATATTTTTGGAATGGCTGATACTGGTTGTTTCTTTCTATGTGTAGTGCTTCTTTCAGAAGATCTTGTAAAGCAGGCCTGGTAGTGATGAAATCTCAGTACTTGCTTGTCCACAAAAGATTGTATTTTTCCTTCACTTATGAAGCTTAGTTTGGCTGGATAGGAGATTCTGGGTTGAAAGTTCTTTTCTTTAAGGATGTTGAATATTGGCCCCCACTCTCTTCTGGCTTGTAGGGTTTCTACTGAGAGATCTGCTGTGAGTCTGATAGGCTTCCCTTTGTGGATAACCTGACCTTTCTCTCTGGCTGCCCTTAGCATTTTCTCCTTCATTTCAACCCTGGTGAATCTGATGATTATGTGCCTTGGGGTTGCTCTTCTTGAGGAATATCTTTGTGGTGTTCTCTGTATTACCTGAAGTGGAATATTATCCTGCCTTGCTAGGTTGGAAACGTTTTCCTGGATAATTTCCTGAAGAATATTTTCCAGCTTGGATTCATTCTCTTCATCACATTCAGGTACACCTACCAAATGTAGATTAGGTCTTTTCACATAGTCCCATATTTCTTGGAGACTTTGCTCATTCCTTTTTACCCTATTTCCTCTAATCTTGTCTTCTCATTTTATTTCATTGAGTTGATCTTCGACCTCTGATATCCTTTCTTCTGCTTGGTCAATTTGGCTGTTAAAACTTGTGCACACTTCAAAAAGTTCTTGTATTGTGTTTTTCAACTCCATTAATTCACTTATATTCCTCTCTAAATTGTCTATCCTCATTAGCATTTCGTCAAACCTTTTTTCAAGGTTCTTAGTTTCTTTTCATTGGGTTAGAACATGTTCTTTTAGCTCACAGAAGTTTCTTATTATTCACCTTCTGAGACCTGATTCTGTCAATTCATCACACTAATTCTCCATCAGGCCTTGTTCCCTTGCTGATGAGGAGCTGTGATGCCCTGTAAGAGGAGAGGCATTCTGATTTCAGGTGTTTTCATCCTTTTTTCGCTGGTTTCTTCCCATCTTTGTGGATTTATCCACCTGTCATCTTTGTAATTGCTGACTTTCAGATTTGGCCTCTGAGTGGGCGTCCAGCTTGTTGGTGATAAAATTATTTCTGTTTCTTAGTTTTCCTTTGGTGGATACCCCTCCCCCACAGAGCTGGACCTTCCTGGGTTCAGCTGTGCTTGCTGTGAAACTCTCAACCCTCAGCATTTCCAATGGCTTTTTTTTTGTGGGGGTGGGACCAGCTGAGCCAGATCACCTGACTCCCTGTCTCAGAGCCTTTTCTTTTTTTTTTAAGTTGAATGGTCGATTCTCACCCAGGTGTTCCAGTTACCTGTTGAAAAGGTGCCGGGACCTGTGTAATTTCCCATGAGGTGACCCACTGGACCAGCTGAAACTGTGGCATTGAGATTTGTGGCGCTTTTTTGCCCGAGAATCTCCTGGCCTGGCTCCCTGTTTCAGTCCCCTTTTCAATCAGCTAAACGGGCGACTCTGCCTTCCTGGAGCTCCAAAGGCGCCCAGCCCCATATACTCCGCACTGAGAACCACCATGCCAGGGCACCGGCAAAACAGCCACGCCACCAAAAGGGTCATGCTGGTGACCCATGGGGCTCCTCCGCTGAGAATCTCCTGGTCTGTGGGCAACAAAATTTCATCTGGAAGTGTGGCCTCCACTCACTTGCTGTGATTTTACTGGGAGCTGCAATCCTGAGCTGCTGCTAGTCAGCCATCTTGGATCTCTCTCTCTATATTAGTTTTATCAATATGTTTATTCTTTCTAAAATGTTTCATTGCTGTGTCCTCAGTTAATTCAACAGGGCCTTACCAGAAGACAATTTTTTGAAAGAAATCAGAATGTGTTCCCTCACAAAGTCTCTGTAACAAGACTAAGAACCTTTGTGCCATGGTCCTTTTAAAGTCTCATGCCTCTTTTAAATTATCTCTCTTTTTGCTCATCCACTCACTCCCCCACCACCCTGGAGCTTTGATCAATTTCTTCTGGACTGTTGAGAAGAGCCAATGTGATGCCTCAACTAAGACTCCTGATTAGCATGATGACTCATTAAAAGAAAAAAGTACCAGACCAACAAAGGAAGGAAAACAAAACGAAAAATAATGTCTCCCTGGGACATCTTTTCACCTTTCTTTATTTCATCAGAGGGAAGCATTTCACACATTTGTTTTGGTAAGCAATCACAAAGTGCTAATTATGCTCTTGTCATTAAAACTTCTGTCTTCTCACCATTGCTTATATAGTTCACCATTTAGAGTATGCTAACAGAGCTTAGTAATTTTATTGTTTTGACATAAAACATCATAATCTTAGTACAAAGTGCTAGGCCAAATCACTCTACTGGCCTCTAAAGGGAGACCTTTGTCAACATCTCTTGCCAAGAAAAAAGCTATTCCCTATGTCAGATTATCACTCTTATTTACATCTACATCCAGACTGTAACCATGTGTGGGAGTTTAATAAGTGGATGAAATCTGTTTCTGAAGTAATGTTTCCACTGCATAATATTTTTAAAAAGGTCCTACCTTGCAATTATTACATTTGTTTTGTGAGGAGAAAATAACAAACATGGAAACTTAACCCCTAAGACAAGGTTTTAGCATCCAACTTACCTGACAAGCTTTTCCTTGTCTCTAGTTCCCTTGCAAAGTTGCATATTCAGTTCTTCAATCTTCAGCCTATGGTTTTTTTTTCCAACACAGACTGCCTTTGTCTCCTCTTTCTAGGAACTCTTTCCTGCCATACAATGGATAATCAAATAAAACATAAAACAAAATAAGGATATGAGGGAAATTATTTTAAGCAAGAACATTTCTCAAACTTGACAGTGTGTCAAGGTGCTTAGCTTATTCCAGTCTCATGCTTTTCTTCCTCAGGACCAAAGCATTGTTTTCCTCATCTGGTTCCTTGGGAAAAAATATAGATAGATAGATAGATCTAATATTTAATTAATGTAAAAACAAATGTCCTCTGTTAAACATTATTGCTTAAGTTAAGTACTTGAAAACTTAGCTATTTCTAATTTTATAATGGACCCCTGCAATTTATTCCCATTTATGCCACAGAAAATAAAACGTAACAAATTCAGTATACTTTATAGTACTTTACTTATAAATAAACATATATCTGATAGAATAAATCAATTCTACAAAATTATTTTGAAGGTTTTCTCAACATTTCATCATTGTCCGTAATTGTGATTTATTCAGAGCATTTAAGTTTTCAGAAATTATCAACTATGACTTCTATAGCTGAAATGCTGAATGTGAGATTACACTACACACATCGTTTGCCCACATTTATGCATGTTCTTTCATGTTTATGTAGAGAAATAATTTTTAGGCAAGCAAAAAGAGTAGGAAAAGGTCTCACATATCCCAATTCCTAGTTAATGTAAAACCACTTAAAATGTTGACCGCATTCAAATGCTGAAAAGAGCTCTAACTATATGAGCATTTGCAGGCAATCTGTTAGAAACCTCCACCAATCAGAGCACAGCCTCTGTGTATATTTTGTAATTACCATATGCAGACCGCTGTTCCTTAGAGGCTGGAAGAGAAAGCAGGCACTGCTCTCAAAAATTACTGGGACAGCTGAGATCAAGGAACATTCCCAAGCTAGGGTAGATACCAAATTGTATAAACAGGTTAATGTTTTCTTGCATTCCTGATATTTCAATTCTTCATGATACCAAGCCCACTGTTATTTCATACCGCGGCTAACTCATACCATATAATCTGTCCATAGATTATTCCAAGATTCAACTAAATTAGCCATTCCAAAGGAGTAAATTGGTGAACTCTCTGTTTCAGTTTATATTGCTAATCAGTGTGTTTTAGTGATATTGCGAAAGTATTTAGGAAGAAAAATCAAGACTATATCCAGAAAAGGCCTTTAAATACAGATCCTACTTCGACACTTCTTACTTCAAAAGAACAGTACTGAGACCTGCTCTTCGCAATGTCAATCATGACCCCAAATCACTGGTATCCCCTGAGTGCCTCCAAGAAATAAAGAACCTCAGGCTCCCTCTGACACAGGAATTGCAACCTGTGTTTTAACAAGAATCCTAAATAGATGAAATACACATAAGTTTGAGGACACTGGTGTCCTCAAAGGAGGACAAGCCACTCAAGGGCTCCTGAAGACAGAATGGCTAGGGTCCTTCCAGCCCTAGATGTGCCGCAGGACCAAGGGCCCTTGGAGGAGTTTGATTTTAGGTGTGTTGTCCTTGTCTTCTTTCTTGAGGAGTGATCAGCCTTGGGATGCACAGGAGATTAGAACACCGCAGGTGGCAGCCAGAACCCACTACACTGAGGCTTTAGAACCCACCAGCAAAACAAAGAACGGCCCCACAACCCCCAAGCTGAGCCAAAGGCAAACTGCACCAGAAGGTAGGCAGATTATGGAGAAACCGTGCTGGAGTGCACTGGCCACACTCGTGTCAGCATGATACACACACACACACACACGCTCATCAACACATTCAGAAAGACACATGCATACATGCACTCACATATACACACACAAAGACTCACGGAGACGTCCAGCACTCGCATGGAAACACACACTGCCAGGCAGCTCCTGAGGCTGCGGGGTTCTGCTCTGCCAGGAAGCACCTCTGGGAGAGTGCAGCCCCGCTTCAGGCAGGCAGGAAGGCCATACCTGGAAATGCCAGCCGGGAGGGTTTTCAATGAGGGGCACCTTCACACTGTCTGGGCAGGCCTGAAGCATCGTGGGGATCCTTGGGGATCGCCCTGGACATCCTTGAAGCCCCTTGCGAACTTTTCTCACCCTGGTTCGGCCTGCCAGATTCCTAAAATCTCGGGACCATGGCATGATCCCGCGGAGAGGGAGAGCCGTTGCCCAGCGCCTAGGCATTGCCACAGAGGGCCCCTGCTTTGCTAAGCCACTGAAACCGTTCCCCAGATAACGGTGGCAATCACTGTGGCAGGAGCCCCGGCTCAGCGCTGGAGCCTGGGACAGGGTGCTTGCGCATGCGCATTCGCCTGCCCAGCTGGGGAGCCGCGATGTTGGCGCTGTCCAGCTGCTGCCGCACAGGTGCACGGGGGAGGTGGTGCCAGGGGCGGCTCTAGGAAGGGGGCTGCATGCCACAAGCAGCGCTGAACCCGGATAGTCCTGACCTCAGTACCTCCTTGAGCTGGCTTTCCTCGTCAGGTCTGGTAGAGCAGGAGCGCCCTTCAGACCGTGAGGTGGGCACTCCAGACTGCTCTTCCCATTGGATTCCGGATCGGATATCGTGGGCAGGGATTGCGCCCTATGCGGCTGGCGATTCAGTTTGGTGAGGTGTGGCGGGGGTCACTGGACCACAGAAACACCCCTGAGACCCACAGGGAGGGTGTCAGCAGAACATCCTCTGGCTCGATGAGCTGACTGCCGCCTTTTGATCTGGGCCTCACACCAAGGGGTTCTGCCTTGGTATCCAAGCTCAGGGACTACTGCTTCTCAGCACTGCTGTCTGGACATGTAGGGAACAACCACAGAGATGCGAGCCCAGTGTGCAGCTGAGGTGGCGACACTTGGAACTGGCTTCTTGTGGGGGCAGATCAGATGCACAGGGTGTCTCAGAAGTTCCCAGAAATTCTCTGGCGCCAATCCAAGCCTGAGCTGGATGTCCAGGCATGCAGCTGAGAACCCCCAAGAAAGCCAAGCACAAGCAGATCGCAGCTGTGACCCCAGGAGGGCCTGTGCTGGAGTTAAGCTTCCTTCAGGAATTACCGCCAGAGAAGCCAGGAGGGTGTAGCCAAGTGCAAACCACCCCAACCCCCACCCTGTGATCACTACCCGACACGTGGCCTGCACCCAGCCACCGCCCAGTCTCCTTAGCTCCGTGCATTCCTTGGCAACCAACAGGTTCACTGCTGAGAAAACCTGTAGGTCCTGCAGCAAAAATACCTCAATCAATCTCGCGTTAATATTAGTCCTGGTAAAAACCTATAGCTTTCATTCATGGCAAAAAGGCCTCAATCAATGGCGTATTTAAAAGAAAATTAGTAAGACACAGTAGATACTCATATAGGTTCAAATAATAAGAGGATCACAAAATTAGCTGCACATGGTGATGGGCACCCATCATTCCATCTACTTGGGATACTGAGGCAGAAGTATCACTTGAACCTAGAAGGCAGAGGTTTTGGTGAGCCTGGATCACATCATTGCACTCCAGCATGGGAAACAAAAGTGAAACTCCTTCTCAAAAAATAAAAAAGAAGGAACCTCCACTACAATGTATAAAAATGGCAAGAGCTGACCTCTCTGCTTTATTTTCGATCTTGTGAGGAAAGCACTCAGATGTTTACTAGTAAGTATAATGTTACATTTAAATTGTTTGTAATATAGTTTTTATCAGATTGAGGAAGTTCTCTTTAATTCTTACTTTAATATTAGATTTTAAAAATCACAAATTATGGTGCTTTTTATTTATACTATTAATATGGTGAAATATGTTTATTGAATTTTTAATTTTTAGTTTGTTTTGAGACAGGCTTTTACTCTGTTACCCAGGCTGCAGTGCTGTGACACAATTATATCTCACTGCAAACTCTAATGCCTGGGAATAAGTGATCCTCCCACACCTCAGCCTCCAGAATAGCTGGGACTACCAGCATGTACCACCACATCCAGCTATTTTTTAAATTTTTATTTTCAGTAGAGACATGATTTCACTCTGTTGCCTAGACTTGTCTCGAACTCCTGAGCACAAGCGATCTTCCAGCCTCAGGCTCACAAAATTCTGGAATTAACAGGCATGAGCCACCATACTCAGCTTTTAATTTTTAATTTTTATTTGTACATAGTAGGTCTATATATTTTGGGGGCACATGAAATATTTTGTTATAGGCATACAATGTGTACTAATCATATCAGAATAAACTGGGTATCCACTACCTTAAGTATTTTTCATTTCTTTTTGTCAGAAACATTTCAATTGTTCTCTTCATTTTTCTAAAATGTACAATTTATTGTTGACTATAGTCACCCTGTTGTACTATCAAATACTGGGCCTTAGTCATTCTATCTAACTATATCCTTGTACCCATTAACCAACTACTTACCACCCCCGCTACCCTTCTTATCCTCTGGTAACCATCCTTTCACTCGCTGTCTCTGTGAGTTCAATTGTTTTAGTTTTTAGCTCCCAGAAGTAAGTGAGGACACGTGGTTTGTCTTTCTGTGCCTTGCTTATTTCACTTAACATGGTGTTTGATTTCATCCATGTTTTTGTAAATGACAGGATCTCATTTTTTTGATAGTTGAATAGTACTCCATTGTGTATAACTACCACATTTTCTTTGTCCATTCGTCTATTGATGGACACTTAGATTGCTTCCAAATCTTGGCTATTGCGAATAGTGATGCAATAAGCATGGGAGTGTAGGTATCTCTTCTATGTACTAATTTATTTCTTTTGGGTATATGCCTAGCAGTGGGATTGCTGGATTATATGGTAGTTCTATTTAGTTTTTTGAGGTACATCCATATTGTTATCCATACTAATTCACATTCCCATCAACAGTGTAAGAGGGTTCTTTTTTTTTTTCTACATTCTCGCCAGCATTTGTTATTGCCTGTCTTTTGGGTAAAAATCACTTTAACTCGAATGAGATAATATATCATTGTAGGTTTGATTGGAATTTCTTTAATGGTCAATGGATTGACCATTGAACACCTTTTTATATACCTGCTTTACATTTGTATGTCTTCTTTTGGAAAATGTCTATTCCGATCAGGTGTCAATTTTTAAATTGGATTATTAGATTATTTCCTATTGAGCTATTTTAGCTTCTTACATATACCGGTTATTAATCCCTATCAGGTGGATAGTTTGTAAATATTTTCTCCCATTTAGTGGGTTTCTCCCCACTTTGTTGATTGCTTTTACTGTGCAGAAGTTTTTAAATTTGATATGATCCTATTTGTCCATTTTTGCTTTGGATTCCTGTGCTTGTGGGACAATATCCAAGAGATATTTTCCCAGGTCAATGTCCTGGAGAGTTTTCCTAATGTTTCCTTTTAGTAAGTTTATAGTTTCATGACTTAGATTTGTTTTTAATCCATTTTATTTGATATTTATTTATGGTGAGAGATAGGAGTCTGTTTTCATTCTTTTACAGATGGATACCCAGTTTTCCTGGTACCATTTATCAAAGAGACTCTTCTTTCCCACACTGTATGCTCTTGGCACCTTTGTCAAAAATGAGTTCACTGTACATCTCTGACTTTATTTCTGGGTTTTGTAGTCTGTTCCATTGGTCTATGTGTCTGTTTTCATGCCAGTACCATGAGGTTTTGGTTCTTGTAGCTCTGTACTATAATTTGAAGTCAAGTAATGTGACTTCTTCAGAGTATCCAGAATACTCAGCATTTCTTAGAATATTCTGGGTCTCTTCTGGGTACATGTAAATCTTAGGATATTGTTTCTGTTTCTGTGGAGAATGTCATTGGTATTTTGATAGAGATTGAGTTGAATATGTAGATTGCTTTTGGTGGTATGAACACTTTAATGATATTGATTCTTTCAATTCATGAACATGGAATCATTTTTTGCTGTCCTCTTCAATTTCTTGCATCAATATTTTGTAGTTTATCATTTATTGGTTTTTAGTGCTAAACTAACCTTGGATTTCTAGAATAAATGCCAATTATTTTAATCTATTATCTTTTTATATACAAATGAACTGTATTTGGTAATGTTTTGTTAAGATTAAAACAAAAACTTTATGCACTATGATTTCTTCTAAATGAAATCCTAGAAAATGTAAAACTATAGCAACTGAAAACAGATAAGAGGTTGCCAGGGCTGAGGGGCGAGGGTTATGAAAGAACTGAATAGCATTTAGAGGGAAAGCTTTAGGAATGTCAGAAATGTTCTCTGTGGTGATCATGATGGTGATTACATTGCTATGCACATTTGTTAAGGTTCATCAAATTGTTCACATAAAGTTGTCGGATTTTATTACATGTAAATTATTCCTCAATAAAGCTAGCCAATTAGCATATATAGATTTTTCGTAGAAAAAAGCAACTTGAGAATGTATTTTGTTTTTGTTGTTTTTCGTTTGCTTCTTTTTGAGATCAAGATTCACTCTTGTCACCCAGACTGGAGTGCAATGGCACAATCGTGGCTCACTGCAACCTCTGCCTCCCAGGTTCAAGTGATTCTCCTGCTTCAGCCTCTCGAGTGGCTGGGGTTACAGGCACCTGCCACCATGCCCAGTTATTTCCTTTGTATTTTCAGTACAGACAGGGTTTCACCATGTTGGCCATGCTGGTCTAGAATTTCTGACCTCAGGTGACCTACTAGCCTCAGCCTCCCAAAGTGCTGGGATTACAGGTATTAGCCACCACACCCAGCCCTATATATGTTTTTAAATTTAATACCTCTACATTTGTATATATAAAAGTATTTTTTTAATGTTTGGAATAATAAAAATAGGAAAAAACAAGAAAGGGAATGGGAAGTGGGTAAGAGTCAAATGGAATACTATCTTTTATTTCAATAGTTCGGTTGTTAAGAAAAGTTTATTTGCACACTCACTAGTTGTACAATTAAAATTAAATTTAATTATGGCAGTACAAAATAATTTTTGCAGCTATGCACGTGATAGAAACTAATGTATAATTTCCTCTTTTTGTGTTGTCTTTGCCAGGTTTTTCTTGTTGATGTTGGTTTTTTTTTGTTTGTTTGTTTGTTTTGAGATCATCTCACTCTGTCACCAGGCTGGAGTGCATGGTGCAATCATGGCTCACTGCAACCTCTGCCTCCTGGGTTCAAGGGATTCTCTTGTTTCAGCCTCCCAAGTAGCTGAGATTACAGGCCCATGCCACCATGCCCAGCTAATTTTTTGTATTTAGTAGAGACAGGGTTTTGCCATGTTGGTCAGGCTTTTCTCAAACTTGTGACCTCTGGTGATCCACCTGCCTGGACCTCACAAAGCTGGGATTACAGGCCTGAGTCACCATGCCCAGCCTGTCAGGTGTTTATATTGACATTATATCTGACTTCATAAAATACGTTGGAAAAAATTCCCCCCTCTTCTGTTTTGTAGAGAGTTTGTGTACATTTTTCTTTATCTGCTTGTTGATAGAATTTAATAGTGAAATCAGCAGGGCCTGAAGATTTCTTCCTGGAAAGGTTTTTGATTACAATTTCTTCAACAGATATATGACGATTTAGATTGCCTATTTCTCATTGTGTCATTTTTATAATTTGTTTTTTTTACATCAAAATTTATTTATTTTCAAGTTTGTTGGCAAAAAAGTTATTTCAAATTCATTGGCAAAATGTGTGTATTAGAATTTTGATATCTGTTGTCTGCAGTCATCATATTCTTTCATTTCTGCTAGAAGCAATTTGTGTTTTTGGTGTTTTTATTAGTTTAGCTAGGTTTTAATCAATCTTTGCAAAGCAGCAAATTTTAGCTTATTTAATTTTCTCTAAGACCTGGGGTTTCTGCTTTTGTTTTTGAGATGGATCCTCCCTCTGTCACCCAAGCTGGAGGGCAGTGGCATGATTTCAGCTCACTTCAAACTCTGTCTCCCTGGCTCAATGAATTCTCCTGCCTCAACCTCCCGAGTAGCTCTGATTACAGGCTCCCACCACCATGCCCAACTAATTTGTGTATATTTAATAGAGACAGGGTTTCACTATGTTGGCCAGGCTGGTATTGAACTCCTGATCTCAGGTGATTCACCTGCCTTGGTCTCCCAAAGTGCTGGGATTACAGACATGAGCCAGTGTGCCTGGCCATGCTTTCTGCTTCTATCTTCATTTTATAATTTTTGTTTGTCTCCTGAGATTTTTGTCTTTTTTATTCATTGTATATGCATATTTTCCTTTATGCCTCTACACACTTATGATAGCTGTTTTAAAATCTGTTAGTAGATTGGGCTCAGTGGCTCACACCAGTGATCTCAGCCTTTTGGAGGCTAAGGCAGGTGAATTGTTTGAGCTCAGGAGTCCAAGACCAGCCCAACCAACATGGTGAAAGCCCTTATCTACAAAAAATACAAAAATTAGCCTGGCATGGCGGTGCATGCCTATAGTCCTACCTACTCAGGAGTCTGAGGCTGGACAACTGTTTGAGCCTGAGTGATGGAGGTTGCAGTGAGCGGAGATCTCTGCCTCCTAGGTTCAAGTGATTCTCCTGCCTCAGCCTGCTGAGTAGCTGGAATTACAGGCACCTGACACCATGCCTGGCTAGTTTTTGTATTTTTAATAGAGATGGGGTTTCACCAAGTTGACTAGGCTGGTCTTGAACTCCTGACCTCAAGTGATCCTTTTGTCTTGGTCTTCCAAAGAGCTGGGATTACAGGTGTGAACCACTGTGCCTGGCCGGTTAGCATGCCCTTGTTTTATAATGGTACAAAATAAATGTGGAAAACATCTACTTAGCTGATTGTTGCTACTTCTACCTTAACAACTGTCCTACTGATTCATAATTCCTTTATTCTCACACATGCTAAACTATGTTTGAAGTGTGTTAATTTGGATAAAAAGGCATTTTGTATTCCTCATGGAATAGTGTTAAGAACTGTGAGGTATGCTGAGCTGTCATGGCAAAGTGGTATTTAAAGTGCTTATAGGTGTGGAGGGGCTGTATAATTCCAGCTTATAAAATAAAAGTGCTTAGAAATAAATAAATGAATTATTTTAACTTTTGAAAATGATTAGTTAGTTGGTAACTTTGTGTATAATATTGATGGATTTCTAATTTTCTAGAATGGTGTTATCATAGTAGCTTTTTATGATACAACACAAGTCCTCAGAGGGTATATAACAAATTTGAAGCCAGTCATTTGATTTTTTAAAAATTTCAAATTGATTTTGATTTCCTCATATGTATGTAGAGGATATTCAGCTTACAATCATTCAACTTACAGTTTTGACTCCGTGATTGTGCTGCTTTTCATTTTATTTGATAAATTACAGGAGATATTCAATACTTTATTATAACATAAGCTTTGTCTTAATTTTGCCTAACTGTAAACTAATGTGTTGTGAGCATGTTTAAGGCAGGCAAGTCTGAGCTATAATGTTCAGTTATATTAGGTGTATTAAATGCATTTTTGACTTACAGTATGTCCAACTTATGGTGGGTTTCCTGGGACATAGCCTCATCATAAGTTGAGAAGCATCTGGATTAACATGTGTGATATTTTCTCAATATATTAACATGCTGGAGCACAATGAAAGGATGACATGGTATGTTTTTTCTTATGGAAGAAATAATGTATTATGTTATAGTAACACATTAGAGTTTCTTGTATTATTTCCTTAATTCCCTATTTATTTTATTTTATTTATTTGGGATGGAGTTTCACTTTGTCACCCACACTGGAGTGCAGTGGTGCAGTCTCCGCTCACTGCAACCTCTGCCTCTCAGGTTCAAGCGATTTTCATGCCTCAGCCTCCTGAGTAGCTGGGACTATAGGGGCGGACCACCATGCTCAGCTAAATTTTATATTTTTAGTAGAGACGGGGTTTCACTATGTTGGCCAGGCTGTTCAGGAGCTCCTGTCCCCAAGCGATCCACCCACCTTGGCCTCCCAAAGTGCTGGGATTACAGGCATAAACCACCATGTCTGGCCCCTATTTCTTTTAAAACTTAGAAACAGAGCCTCTTTAAGTGTGCTGAGAGAGATTCACTTTATTTGTAAAAGTAATAAGCAAATCTATGTGTTTGAATACAGACTTTTATTTTCACAAATTTACTTAATATATTTGCATCTTGTCTGAGGTACGATCATCAAATGATAATTAATTCTATATTCATTGATGTACTATAATTATTTTCCTTTTAAATAACTTCATTTTCTTTTCTAACAAAAATCTCTACATTTTTCTTCAGCAATGCATTTGTTGAATCCAGCCGCCTGTGGCCTCTGGGATTGCCAGGGAATCAGGGCCCTCCAGGACCCAAGGGCTCCAAAGGAGAAGTGGAACAACGCCCCCCCCCCCACACACACACACACACATCACCAGGGTGGTTTCCATTTGACTTTCTTCAGTTAGAGGCTGAAATAAAAGGAGATAAGAGAGATCGAGGTGAGCAAAGAAAGGCAAAACAGATAAGCTGGAGGCGGTGGCTTCTTTGGCTCCTTCAGTTCCAGACTGCTGGCCACCCCTGCTCCCCCGGACCCCCAGTCTCACCTGGCTACCCTGAGATTCCAGGTCTCAAGGGAGAGAGCATCCCAGGCCAGCCTGGCCCACCTGGACCTCAGGGACCCCCAGCATTGGCTCTGAGGGTAGTCAAAACCTCCTGGTCCCCCAGGCTTCCAGAGCCCCCTTCATTTCCCGACACTCACAGGCAGACTATCAGCGTTCCTGGCCCTCTGGGCCTCCCTGGGCCCCCTGGAACCATGAGTGCCCCTTCAGGGCAGGTGAGGCTCTGGTCCACATTCCAGGCCATGCTGGGCCAGGTGCACTAGGTGCTCCAGGGTTGGCTTATCTTCGTGGCTGAGCGGGAGGAGCTCTACGCCTGTGTGTGGAAAAGGTTCTGGAAAGTCCGGCTGGAGGCCCTGATGCCACTTGTGCAAGGAAGAAACAATGAAGTGGCCGCCTTGCAACCCCCTATGGTGTAATTGCATTACAGCAACCCCTACCTCGGTGGGAGCACCCCCGGACCACAGCGCAGCCCTGAAGGGGGAAAACGTCCTGGCCAGATGCCCTGCCTGCCCCAGCCCCAGCCCTATCCTGAAACCCCTCACCACAGCTCCTACATGCACCTGTGGCCGGCTCACGCCACAAACCTGCCTTCCCACACCAACCGCGACTTCCAACCCCTGCTCCACCTGATCACGCTCAGCAGCCAGCTGCCTGGCAGCATGCGGGGGCATCAGCAGGGCGATTTCCAGTACTGTCAGCAGTCACGGGCCGCAGGGCTGGCGGGCCCCTTCCGCGCCTTCATGTCCTCATGGCTGCAGGGCCTGTACAGTGTTGTGCACAGCCGACGCCAAACGCGCAGCCCTGCCAGTGGTCAACGCCGAGGAGGAGCTGCTGTATCCCAGCTAGGAGGCGCTTTTCTCCGGCTCTGAGGGCCCGCTGAAGCCCTGGGCACGCATCTTCTCCTTGACAGCAAGGACGTCCTGAGGCACCCCACCTGGCCCCGGAAGATTGTGTGGCAGGGCTCAGACTCCATCAGGCGCAGGCTGACCCAGAGCTACTGCGAAACGTGGTAGACTGCGGCCCTTTCGCTCACAGGCCAGGCCTCCTCGCTGCTGGGGGGAAGGCTCCTGGGGCGGAATGCCGCGAGCAGCCACCATGCCTACATTGTGCCCTGCATCAAGAACAGCATTATGACTGCCTCCAAGTAGCCGCCGCCTGGATGCAGATGGCCGGAGAGGACTTGTGGCTTGGAGGGAGCCCCCGCTGTGGGCAGGGAGTGGCCAGCCAGCCCCAACACCAGGACCTGGCTGGTATGCTTTCCTGTAAAGTTCAGGCTTCATGTAATCCTCCAGAAATAAAAGGAAGCCAAATAGTGTATTTTTTAAAGTTTAAAATAATAATAATAATATTCATTGTTTAACTATGATTAGACATTTTGGTTTTGAATGTTTGCCCAATCAGTTGGTGAACAGATCTATCCCACAAGGATTCACTTTTAATATTCTCTGTGTGGGTAAATGTCAAACACCTCATTTGTACTATTCTTTCATTTTTCCCAATGCCCAACTTATGTTAAGCAGTGTAATACTGATGCTATTAATCCAAATATATCTTCATGTTTACAATGATTTTCATCTTCCCCATGTTATGTAATCTTTTCTTTTTCTTTCTTTCTTTCTTTCTTTTTTTTTTTTTTTTTTTTTTTTTTTTTTTTTTTTTTTTTTTTTTTTTTCATGTTGTATTGTTTTGGTACATTCTCAGCTCACTGCAACCTCTGCCTCCCAGGTTTAAGCAATTCTCATGCCTCACCCTCTTGAGTAGCTCGGCCTCCCGGTGCCCGCCTTTCTTTCTTTCTTTTTTTTTTTTTTTTTTTTTTTTTTTTTTTTTTTTTTTTTCTTTTTTTGACACTGAGTCTCCCTTTGTCACCAGGCTGGAATGTAGTGGTACAATCTCAGCTCACTGCAACCTCTGCCTCCCAGGTTTAAGCAATTCTCATGCCTCACCCTCTTGAGTAGCTCAATGACAGGCATGTGCCACCATGCCTGGCTAATGTTTGTATTTTTAGTAGAGACAGAGTTTCACCATGTTGGCCAGGGTGGTCAATCTCTTGACCTCATGATCTACCTGCCTCAGCCTCCCAAAGTGCTGGGAATACAGGCATGAGCCACCCCACCTGGCTGCTTAGTGTATACTTTCTTTCTCCATTATGTTAGTGACTGAGAGAATCAGGGCTAGCATGTATAGTTTCAAGGCTATTCACATCTTTGAAGTATTTGGGATCCTTTATATATTTTTAAAATTAATAATATTAATTGAAAAACCATAATTATATACATGTAAGGGTAAAATGTGAGGTTTTGATGTATGTTTACAATGCGGAATGATTCAATTAAGCAAATTAACATCTCTATTACCTGGCTTATCTATCTTTTTTGTAATGAGATGTTTGAAATTTATTCTCTATATTATTTTGAAATATGCAATACATTGACTATAGTCACTCTGCTGTGCAATAGATCTCAAAACTTATTTCTCCTCTCTGTTTGAAACTGTTAGTTTGCTAAGGATAATGGCCTCTACCTCAATCCATGTACCTGCAAAGGACATGGTCTCGTTCTTTTTCATGGCTATGTAGTATTCCATGATGTATATATACCACATGTTCTTTATCCAGTCTACTACTGATGAGCATTTAGGTTGATTCCATGTTTTTGCCATTGTGAATAGTGCTGCAATGACTTCTGTTAGTTTGCTAAGGATGATGGCCTCCAGCTCCATCCATGTTCCTACAAAGGACATGGTCTCTTTCTTTTTTATGGCTGAGAACATGTGCCACATTCTCACTTATAAGTGAGAGCTAAGTTATGAGAACATATGGACCCAAAAAGTGGAATAGTAGACACTGGTGTCTAGTTGAGGGTGCAGGTTTGGAGGAGGGAGAGGATCAAACAAAATGACTATTGGGTACTGTGTTTAGCATCTGGGTGATGAAATAATCAGTACAACAAAACCTCATGAAATAAAAGTTAAAAAAAAATGAAAGCAAAAATAAAAAAGAAGGAAACTTTGTACCCCTTGACCAACAGCTCCACCTTTCCTTTCTCACTGCTCCTCCAGCCTCTGGTAGCCAGTATTCTACTCCCTACTTCTATGAGTTCAACTTTCTAAGATTTTAAAAACCACTGTAGGAATTCAAAGCATTGCTTCTTCTTAGCCCCTTTATGCCCCTATGGCAATGAATCTCTGTCTATTACAGGGAAACTGGAATTGGAAAATCAACACTGATTGACACATTGTTTAATACTAACTTGAAAGATAACAAATCTTCACATGTTTACTCAAATGTTGGACTTCAAATTCAGACATATGAACTTCAGGAAAGCAATGTTCAGTTGAAATTGACTGTTGTGGAAACAGTGGAGTATGGCAACAAAATAAACAAAGAAGCCAGGTTAGTGTTTTCTATTTACATCAAAAAGATTTTCTTAATTCAGGGAATTTGCCTTCCTTTGCCATAAACTAATTTTTATAAGTAATACCTTTTCTTCCAGAGTTTAATATTTTCCTAAGTAGTGGTCATTTCTCATAAGATTAATACTTTTGTATATAATTGAGTTTCTTACAAGATATTTTATTTAACCAGTTATAGCAAAAAAATTTAAATTAGCTCCTATTAGTTTTAGCTTATTTTCTTATTTCTTTCTTTAACTTTATTTGTACAAATTTTCCATAGATGTTGTACTAATTTACATTCTCATCAACACTGTCTAAGGGTCCCCATTTCTCTGTATCCTTGTCAAATTTTGTTATTTATTTACTTTTATTATGATGTTTTGAGACAGTGTTTCACTTTGTCATCCAGGCTGGGTGCAGTGACGCAATTCAGATCACTGCAACTTCAGCCTCCCAGTCTCAAGTGATCCTCCCACCTTAGCCTCTTGAGTAACTGGGATTACAGGCTCATGCCATCATAGCTGGCTATTTTTCAAAATTGTTTGTATAGACGGGATCTTGCTATGTTGTCCAGCTGGTGCCAATCTCCTGGCCTCAAGTGATCCTCCCACCTTGGCCTTCCAAAGTGCTGGGATTACAGGCATGAGCCACTGTACCTGGCCTTTTAAAAAAAAATCTTTTTAACAATAACCATTCTGCCTGGAGTGAGATGATATCTCATTGTAGTTTAACTTTTTATTTTGGTATTTGGAAAAATGTCTATTCATTTTGCCCACTTTTTGATGAGATTGTTTGTTCTTGTTGTTGTTTAGTTACTTGTGTTCTTTGTATCTTCTGGATACTATTTCCCTGTCAGATGCACCCAGCTTTCTTCTATACTTGCATTTTACATAACCATAGAGTAAGCCATGAGCCTTATTATTGGTTTGGAATTGATATCTTTGTATGAACATATGAATATTTTCTTTATCACTATAGCAAACTGCTTAGCATACATGTTAACTGTTTATTAAGTGGTCAAAAAGTAGGCTTTAGATTTTATTTATCTGTTATGCTAAATGTATAAATTGTTTTTAGCTTCCAACCAATAATTGACTATATAGATGCTCAATTTGAGGCATGTCTTCAAAAAGAACTAAAGTTTAGATGCTCCTTGTTTGAGCATGGTGATTCTCACGTCCATGTATGTCTCATTTTTTACTTATAGGACATTCCCTGAAGTCTCTTGATCTATTAACAATGAAGAATCTTGACAGTAAGGTACGTTTGGCAAATCCACCAAGCTTTCTTTTCTTTTTCCTTTTTTTTTTTTTTTTTTTTTTTGAGACAAGGCCTTGCTCTGTCACCCAGACTGGAGTACAGGGATGCAATCATAGTTCAGTGCAGCCTCAACCTCCTGGGCTCGAGCAATCTTCCCATCTCTACCATTCAAGTAACTGGGATACAGAAGTGTGCTATCAAGCTCCACTAATTTTTGTATTTTTTGTATAGATGAGGTTTCACTATGTTGCCCAGGCTGAACTCCTACGTATCGGCTCAAGAGATCCACCCACCTCGACTTCCCAGAGTGTTGGAATTACAGACTTGAGCCAATGTACCTGGTCCCAACCTTTCGTGATGTAATATTAATTTTGAGATAACACAATTTGAAGGCACTTGCACGCAAGAGCAGTTATGTATCTTTAGGTGATTTCCCTATTATGAAAACCTCATGGAGTGTACCTACACAGACCTAGATGATATAGCCTACTACACACCTAGGCTATAGTCTTCTATGATATGGCCTATTGCTCCTAGGCTACAAACCTGGGCAGCATGGTACTGTATGGAATACTGTAGAATTCTAACACAATGGTGAGTATCTGTGTAACTATTTTATTTTACTTATTTATTTTTGAGACAGAGTCTTACTGTCTCCCAGGCTGGAGTGCAGCAGTGTGATCTCAGCTCACTGAGATTCAAGTGATTCTCTGCCTCCCAGATTCAAGTGATTCTCCTGCCTCAACCTCCTGAGTAGCTGAGAATACAGGCCTGCACCACCACGCCCAGATAGCTTTTGTGTTTTTAATAGAGACAGGATTTTGCCATGTTGGCCAGGCTGGTCTTGAACTCTTGACCTCAAGTGGTCTGCTCACCTCAGCCTCCCAAAGCACTAGAATTACAGGTGTGAACCACCGTGCCTGGCTGTATCTGTGTATCTAAACATAACAAAAGTGAAGTATTAGACAAATATAATAGACACTAGGCCCCTTATTAAGGGGAGGGCTGGGAGGAGGTTGAGATTTGAAAAATTATCTATTGGGAACAATTTTCACTATTTGGTTGGTGAGCACACTAGAAGCCAAAACCTCACAAATATGCAATATATCTAAGTAACATATGCCCAGAATCCAGAAATTTAATACATAAATATATAAATAACTGAGTGGGGAGGCTTACGCCTGTAATTCCAACACTTTGGGAGGCTGAGGTGAGTGGACCACATGAGGTCAGGAGTTTGAGACTAGACTGGCCAACATGATAAATCCCCAAATCTACTAAAAATACAAAAAAAAAAAAAAATTGGCCAAGTGTAGTAGCAGGTGAGTGTAATCCCAGTTACTCAGGCGACTGTGACAGGAAAATCACTTGAACTCGGGTGGTGGAGGTTGCAGTGAGCTGAGATTGTGCCACTGCACTCCATTCTGGTGACAGACCAAGACTCAGTCTCAAAATAAATAAATACATGTATAAATAAATAAATAACAACAACAACAAAAGCAAAGGTACAGTGTTATAATATTATGGCACCACTATCATATATGTGGCCCATGATTTACTGAAATGCCACTATGTGGTGCGTGACTATACCTGTCATTTTGTAATACATGTAAATATTCTAATTATTCTTTCTGTTAATTTTTAAGATGTTTGCATTAGTGTGTTATGGCTGTCATAGCAAAATACCATAGACTGGATGGTTTAAACAATAGAAATTTATTTTCTCAGACTCTCGGAAGCTAGAAGTCGAAAATCAAAGTGTCAGAAGATGTGGTTTCTTCTGAAATCTCTTTTCTTGTCTGGCAGGTGACTTCCTTATGTCTGCGTTCTCACATGGTATTTCTCCTGGTGTCTCCTGTGTGTCCACATTTTATCTTCTTATAAGGGTGCCAGTGAATTTGGATTGAGCTGCACTGTAACAGTCTCACTTTTCTTTTCTTTTCTTTTTTTCCTTTCTTTTCTTTTTTTCTTTTCTTTTCTTTCCTTTTTTTTTTTTTTTT
>NW_016107785.1:1658404-1665549 GCF_001604975.1 Cebus imitator | reverse complement strand
GCCCAGGCTGTAGTGCCATGGCATGATCTTCGCTCACTGCAACCTCTGCCTCCCAGGTTCAAGTGATTCTCCTGTCTCAGCCTCCTGAGTAGCTGGGATTACAGGCATGCACCACCACACCCAGCTAATTTTTGTATTTTTAGTAGAGACAAGGATTCACCATTTGGGCCAGGTTAGTCTTGAACTTCTGACCTCAAGTGATCCGCCCAACACGGCCTCCCAAAATGCTGAGATTACAAGTGTGAGCCACCACATCTG
The DNA here is from genome assembly GCF_001604975.1 of Cebus imitator. Taxonomy (NCBI): domain Eukaryota; kingdom Metazoa; phylum Chordata; class Mammalia; order Primates; family Cebidae; genus Cebus; species Cebus imitator. The sequence continues at coordinate 1,665,291 of NW_016107785.1, read as the reverse complement.
ACCCAGTCTCACATTTTAATCACCCCTTTGAAGGCTCCATCTCAGTTAAAGTTACATTCTGAGGTACTGGGGGTTAGGACTTCAACATAAATTTTTTGGTTGTGGGAGGAGGAAATTCACATTTGATAGATTTCAGCCTTGACTTACCTTCCAGATTATGGCCATTTGCCTATAGTAGTAGTTCTCTTGGGGATAAGTTCCAAGACCCCCAGTGGATACCTGAAACCATGCATGATGCAGAGCCTGGTATGTACAATGCTTTTTCTATGCATACTTGCCTATCATAAAGTTTTATTAATAAATGAGATGCAGTTCTCTTTTATTATAAGTTACTATTGTTAGCTTCTTAGTTGCAGACTGAAGCTAACTATAGTAACTAATAATAAAATAACAATACACTATACTAAAAGTTATATAAATGTTGTCAATGTCTCTCAAAATATCTTTTTTTTAAGACAGAATTTTGCTCTAGTTGCCCAGACTAGACTGCAGTGGTGTGATCTCAGCTCACTGCAACCTCTGCTTCCCGGGTTCAAGCGATTCTCCTGCCTCAGCCTCCCAAGTAGTTGGGATAACAGGTGCTCTCTACCATGCCAGGCTAATTTTTTGTATTTTTACTAGAGACAGATTTTCACCATGTTGGCCAGGCTGATCTTGAACTCCTAACCTCAGGTGTTCCATCTGCCTCAGCTTTAGAAAGTGCTGGCATTATAGGCTTGAGCTGCCATGCCTGGCCTCAAAATATCTTATTGTACAGTGCTCACTCTTCTTATGATTATGTGAGATAACACAATGCCTATGAGATAAAATGAGGTGAGTAGTGTGACAATTCATATCCAGATTGCAATGGGGTGGGTCAACATGACATGACATTACCGTACTTAGAATGGCATGCAAATTAAAACTTGTACATTGTGTATTTCCAGAATTTTTTATTTAATATTTTTGAACTGCTCTTGATTATGGAAAATTGTGGAAAGTAAAACTGGGCTGGGCTCTGTGGCTCATGCATATAATCTCAGCAGGAGGATTGCTTGAGCTCAGGAGTTCAGCCTGGGAAATGTAGTGAGACCCCATCTCTAAAAAAAAATTACAAAAATTAGCCAAGCATGGTGGTGTATACCTGGAGTCCCAGCTACTGGGGAGGCTGAAGTGGGAGGATCACTTCAGCCCAGGAGTTCGAGGCTGCTGTGAGTCAAGATCATGTCAGCATGGGCAATAAAGCAAGTCCCTGCCAAAAGTAAAAGAGCGGGGGTGGTGGAAAGAAGGAAGGGAGGGAGGGAAGGGAAGGGAGGAAGGAGGGAAGGGAAAGGAGGAAGAAAGAAAGGAAAGGAAGAGAGGGAGGGACAGAGGGAGGGAGGAAGGAAGGAAATAAGAAGGAAGGGAGGAAAGGAAGGAAAGGGAAGGGAAGAAAGGGAAAAAAAGGAAGGAAAGGAAGGGGGAGGGGAGGAGGGGAGGGAGTAAGGGAGAGAGGGAAAGAATTCAGGAATAAAGAAGAAGGAAAGGAAAAGAAGAAAGAAAGGGAAACTAGATAATGGGAGATGACAGTATTTTTAAAATAAAATTTACTATATGATACTATGAAATAATCCCACTGATGTTTGACTAGTACCACGGATGGTGTGAAACAGATGGCATTTGTGAACCTGGCTACAGATCCTATCAGAGAGGATTCAAGAGCCTGCAGTCAGTTACTGTTTGTTATATAGAAATAGCTAAGAAAAGCATAAACTTGGGACACATGAGGACTTCCTTTCAATAGGCTGCTTAAGCCCCATGGTTTCAGCAAAATCTCAAAACTGATATGAGACTCACTTCATTTGATTAATTTTTCTAATTATTCAGCAGCTTTTTGTAGTTCAGTTTTATTGTACAGAATATATCTATCAAATGTCTATGAAATGCAGAACAATGCAAAGTTGTAGTTTTATCTGTACAGAATTTTAATTTTTGTATATATAAAGGTCACAGGACTTGTCCGTGGAAGTGGCTTTTGAATGTTTGCTTTGTCACTTGCTAGGTGTCTGTAATCTTGGGATAAAGGTCTAGAACTTTCTGTGATTAAAAGTATGGGCAGGGCCGGGCACAGTGGCTCATGCCTGTAATCCCAGCAATTTGGGAGGCTGCGGTGGGTGGATCAACTGAGGTCAAGAGTTTGAGAACAGCCTGACCAACATGGTAAAATTCCAACTCTACTAGAAAAATACAAAATTAGCCAGGTGTGATGGCAGATGCCTGTAATCCCAACTACTCTGGAGGCTGAGGCAGGTGAATTGCTTGAACCCAGGAGTCAGAGGTTCCAGTGAGCCAATATGCCATTACACTCAAGCCTGGGCAACAAAAGCAAAACTTCGTCTCAAAAAAAAATGAGCAGTGGGTTCAAGCTGCCTGGTTTCACAAACCTGACCCTATTTCTTGCTAGCTGTGCAGCCTTGGGAAAATTATGATGCCTCAATTTTTTTCTCTGTAATCTTCATGCAAGTCTCCTATAAGTCTAAAATTATTATTATTATTATTTTTTGAGAGGGAGTTTTGCTCTCGTTACCCAGGCTGGAGTGTAATGGCGTGATCTCGGCTCACCGCAGCCTCCGCCTCCTGGGTTCAGGCAATTCTCCTGCCTCAGCCTCCTGAATAGCTGGGATTACAGGCACGCGCCACCATGCCCAGCTGATTTTTTGTATTTTTAGTAGAGACGGGGTTTCACCATGTTGACCAGGATGGTCTCGATCTCTTGACCTTGTGATCCACCCGCCTCGGCCTCCCAAAGTACTGGGATTACAGGCGTGAGCCACCGCGCCTGGCCCTTCTAAAATTATTTTTTATAAAAAATTTAGAAAGTCCAGACATAGTGTCTCACACCTGTAATACCAGCATTTTGGGAAGTTGAGGAGGAATGATTGCCTGAGACTGGAAGTTGGAGACCAGCTTGAACAACATAGTGAGGCCCTGTCTCTACAAAACATAAAAAATAAATGATCAGGCATGGCAGCATGTGCCTGTATTCCCAGTTACTGAGGAGGCTGATGTGGGAGGATTGCTTCAGCCAGGGAGGTTGAGGCTGCAGTGAGCCATGATCATGCCACCACACTGCAGACAGGGCCACAGAACAAGACCCTGTCTCCATAAAAAAAGGTTTAAATTATTATCTTCTTTATAAAACTAGAAGGCCAATATACACATAAAGAAAATTGTCATATTATCAGATTCTATTCTGCACTCAACCCTAACAAAACATGCTGTCTTCAACTTTGCATAGTTGAAGACAACTTCATTTAGTCTTCAACTTTATTTAATTGAAGAGAGAAAGTGTTCCAAGTAGGGTTCCTTTTATCCAAGGAGTCTCGACTTAGTAGTTACTATGCATTGTTCAAACTGAAAAGAGACTTTGTATTTGATCTCAGATGTCATGAAGTAGTTGAAATAAGTTGGATTTCTAGTTAAATTAATTAAGAGTTGCTGCAAGTTCTTAGTAGTACATTCAATAGTCAGGGATACACACTCTTAATTTTATGGTCACCTATTATTATCGAGCCATTTTCCAAAAATATAAAATCTCTAATTTTCACAAAGACCATTATATAAAGATGTAGGCAAGAGTATGTGGCTACTGTCTTTTTCTCTTTTCTTTTTTTTGAAACAAGGTTTCACCCTTTTGCCCAGGCTGGAGTGCAGTGGCATGAATAAGGCTCATGGCAGCCTAGACCATCCTGGCTCAAGGGATCCTCCCACCTTAGCCTCAAGTAGCTGGGACCACGGGTGTGTGCCCGCATGCCTGGCTAATTTTTAACTTTTTATAAAGATGGGGGTCTTGCCATGTTGTCAGGGTGAGTCTGGAACTCCTGGGCTAAAGCGATCTGCTGGAATTAGCCTTTAAAATGCTGGGATTACAGGCATGAGGCACCATGCCCTGCTTGTATTCTTTTTTTCTTTTTCTTTTCTTTTTTTTTTTTTGAGATGGAGTTTCAATCTTGTTGCCCAGGCTAGAGTGCAATGGTGTTATCTTGGCTCACTGCAGCCTCTGCCTTTTGGGTTCAAGTGAGTCTCCTGTTGCAGCCTCCTGAGTAGCTGGGATTAGAGGCACCTGCTACCATACCTGACTAATTTTGTGTTTTAGTAGACATGGGCTTTCACCATGTTGGTCGGGCTGGTCTCGATCTCCTGACCAGAGGTGATCTGCCTGCCACGGCCTTCCAAAGTGCTGGGATTACAGGCGTGAGCCACTGTGCCTGGCTGTCTTCTTTATCAAGTTGATCAGTTCTTGCTATGAATGCCTTTCCCCTTAAATCTGAACATCTGAGGAATTATTGACATAGGAAGTTTCCATTTCTTTCTTTTCCTTTTTTCTTTTTTTAAAACAGAGTCTCTCTCTGTCCCCCAAGCTGAAGTGCAGTTATGTTGCCCAAGCAAAATCTCGGCTCACTGCAACCTTTACTTCTGGGTTCAAGTGATTCTCCAGCCTCAGCCTCCTGAGTAGCTGGAATCACAGGCATGAGCCACCATTCCCAGGTAGTCTTGTACCTTTAGTAGAGATGGGGTTTTATCATGTTGGCCAGGCTGGTCTCGAATCCTGACCTCAGATGATTCACCCACCTCGGCCTCCCAAAGTTTTGGGATTCTAGGTGTGAGGCACCGTGGCAAGCCAGCCAAAAGTTTCCATTTTGGTATGCTAATGATTTACCATCACTATGTTATGTCATGTCATGTCAACTTCAAGACTGGCTGGAGCTGCCTCAAAAGTGGCAGCAAGGGAATTCCCACAGGGTAGTGCTCCAAATGGTCTTGAGATGAGTCTGGTTGGAATTCCACAGGCTGAAGTACTAAAATGCAAGCATGATCATTCCAAAGTATTTATAAGGGAGCTTAAAAGTGCTGTGGCAGTGGGAGAAGAAAGATGTCCGATCTAGCTTTATTCGCAGTGAAAAGGTCAGGTTATGCAGTTTTTTGTTGTTATTCTTTGGTTTTTGTTTGCTTTTGTTTTTCATCAGATCATGGCTCACTGCAGCCTCAACTCCCTGGGCTCAAGTGATCCTCCCACCTTAGCCACCTGAGTAGCTGGGGCTGCAGGTGCTGAAACCACACTTGTCTAATTTTTTTCAGATGAAGTTTTGCTCTTTTTTCCCAGGCTGGAGTGCAATGGCATGATCATGGCTTACTGCAACCTCCAACTCCAGGATGCAAGTGATTCTCCTGCCTCAGCCTCCCAAGTAGCTAATATTACAGGCACCCACCACCATGCCTAGCTAATCTTTGTATTTTTAGTGGAGATAGGGTTTCACCATGTTGGCCTGGCTGATCTTGAACTCCTGACCTCATGTAATACACCTACCTAGGCCTCCCAAAGTGCTGGGATTAAAGGCGTGAGCCACCCTGCTTGGCCCTAAACCTGGCTAATTAAAAATTTTTTTTGAAGAGACAAGGTCTATGTTCTCAGGCTGGTCTTGCACTCCTAGCCTCAAGCAATCCTCTGACCTCGGCTTTTCAAAGTGCAGGTTATGGTGTTTTATGAGGGTTTAAGAAATTTGGCTCAGGGCTAGGGACCAGTTTCTTACAGTGTTTTGGGAACAATCTAGATATGCAGATTAGTGGCTGGCAATGTTCAAGGTCCCGGTTTTGGTTCAAGCCTGCTGGGAACAGTCTGCAGCAGGCTGGGTCACAGAGGCGCCAAGGCATTCCGTGATTTTTGGTCAGAACAAGAAAGAAGAGGGGAACTGAGGGTCCCCACACACTGGAGGATGTCTTTTCCAGCTTTCTGAATAATATGACCCCAAACATTTACGTTAGGCTTGAATCTACTTTAGCAGTTGTCTGGTCCTTACTGGAGAAGCTTTTATTTTTAGATATTAAAGTTAACACAATTTTGAACATCTATACTATAATATTACAGCCCTGGATTTGTCCATGGATTTTACTTTTAGATAAGATTTTGCTGTTGTTGCCCAGGCTGAAAGGCAGTGGTGCAATCTTGGCTCACTGCAGCCTCTGCCTCCCAGGTTCAAGCAATTCTCCTGCCTCTGCCTCCTGAGTAGCTGAGATTACAGGCACCTGCCACCACACCCAACTAATTTTTGTATTATTAGTAGATAACGGAGTTTCATCATGTTGGCCAGGCTGGTCCTGAACTCCTGACCTCAGGTGATCCACCCACCTTGGCCTCCCAAAGTGCTGGAATTATAGACATGAGACACCACTCAAGGCCTGTTCATGGATTTTTTTAAAAAGATGTGCTTGAAGCAATCTAAAACAAAAGCAGTCTGTCTAAAATTTGTATTTATGTATTTCTACTGTATTACAGATACTGATTTGTGGAGCTATAATTTAATAAGGTATTTTAACAGTAATAAAACATTTTATAATGTTGTATATTGTTATTTTCTACAAAGTTTAGTTATTTAAGTGCAAATGCAAAAGACAGGAGTGATCATATTGAAGCACTAGGAAAAAACTTTGTGGATAAAAATTCGACTTCAAATATGCAAATACTCAACTCCCAATGCGGAAATAATGTCTTTTTACAAAAGAAACATATTTGTTTGCAAGATGCTCTTACACACACACACACACAAACACACACACACACAGCCTTTAGAATAAAGTAAGCAGGCTGGATCCAGTGGCTCACCTCCATAATCCAGTCACTTTGGGAGGCCTAGGTGGGCTGATCACCTGAGGCCACGAGTTTGAAACCAGCCTGGCCAACATGGTAAAACCCCATCTCCACTAAAAACACAAAAATTAGGCGGGGGTGATGGCAGGTGGCTGTAATCCCAGACACTCAGGAGGCTGAGTCAGGATACTTGCTTGAACCCAGGAGGCAAATGTTGTAGTGAGCCTAGATTGTGCCATTGCATTCCAGCCTGGGTGACAGAGCAGGACTCTGTCTCAAAAAA
>NW_016107785.1:1605986-1658281 GCF_001604975.1 Cebus imitator | reverse complement strand
AGAGTGTGTGAAAATGGGACATTAAAATTGATTGATGAAAAAAGTGATATAAAAAGTAGAAAGACAAATTTCCTTCCACAATTTTGGTGAAAGTTCTTTCATTTTTTCTTTTATTATTCAGCTTAATAAGAAATAAAATTGAAAATAAGTTAAATAACTACATTGTCCTACTACTTACATTTTACTACCTCCATATGTGTAGCAGTGTAAGGGAGTTTTAAAAGAGAAACAAGATTGAGACTTCTAAACTGGAATTTGGATAAAAGGTGAATCTTCAGAAGTATTGATAATTTAAGAAAGGCATTACAGCCAATGATTACCTAGTTACACAATTTGTTGTCAGAAACTGTGAAGGCTTTACTATGAAAACTACAGGAGAAAGCATGAATCCTTGATGCCAAGATTGTGTTTGTCTTCTTTTATAAGAGTGGACATTATACCACTGATTGGCAAAGCAGACAGTTTCTAAACATGATTTACAGACATTTAAGAGTAAGGTAATGACTGAACTGTTTAGCAATGACATCCAGATATATCACTTCCCAGCAAATGAAGAAACTACTGCTCAAGCAAACTCCTCAATTAATGTAAGCTTCAGTAACAATATCTGACAGAGGCTATAAATGAGTTTTTATCCAGAATGCTGTGTGACAACATTTTAATTTTTTTGATTTTGAAAAACTTTTCCTGATAATCAATTCTTTGTAACCAGATTTATTTAGATTTAATTCATACACCACGTTCCTCAGGGATATTGGCCTATAATTTTCTTCTTGGAAGTATATTTTCTTGCTTTGATATCGGGGATGCTAGACTCATAAAATGACTCTGAAGGTGTTACCTCTTTTTTCTGTTTGTTTTTTCAAAGAGTTTGAGGATATTTTACATTAAATTGTCTTTGAAAGTTTGGTAGAATTTACTCATGAAGTAATCTGGTCCTAAGCTAAATTTTGGAGTTTTGAAACATTACTTCTTTAGTTTCTCTATTTGTTATTGGTCTCTTTAAGCTCTCTATTTATTCTTCATTCAATCTTGGTAGGTTATATGTTTCTAGTAATTTCCACATTTCTTCTAAGTTGTCAAATTTGTTTGTGTAGAACTGTTCATAATAGCTTCTTAGGATTCTGTTTATGTCTGTAAGACCAGTTGTAATGTCATCACTTTCATTTCTTATATTATTAACATATTCTCTTTTTTGTTGTTAGTCTAGGTAAGGGCTTTGATTTTGATTGTTTTTTTTCCAAGTCAACACTTGGCTTCATTGATTATTTATTTATTTTTTTTTTTTTGAGACAGAGTCTCACTCTGTTGCCCAGGCTGGAGTGCAGTGGCACAATCTCGGCTCACTGTAACCTCCATCTCCTGGGTTCAAGAGATTCTCCTGCCTTGGCCTCCTGAGTACCTGAGATTACAGGAGCACCCCACCATGACTGGCTAATTTTTGTATTTTTGGTAGAGACAAGGTTTTACCATGTTGGCCAGGCTGGTCTCCAACTCCTGACCTCAAGAGATCTGCCTGCCTCAGCCTCCCAAAGTGCTGGGACTACAGGTGTGAGCAACTGCTCCCTGCTGATTAAAATGTTTTTCTTTCTCTATTTTATTTATGTGTGCTCTAATCTTTGTAATTTCTTTCCTCCTGCTAATTATAGTGTTTTTTTGGTTTTTTGGTTTTTTTTTGAAATGTAAAGTTAGGGTGTTTGTGTGGTTTTGTTTGTTTGTTTTGAGACAGAGTCTCCATCTGTCACCCCAGGCTGGAGTGCAGTAATGTGATCTTGGCTCACTGCAACTTCCGCTTCCCAGGTTAAAGCAATTCTCCTGCCTCAGCCTCCTGAGTAGCTGGGACTACAGGTGTATGCCACCACACACAGCTGAGATCATTTTTTTTTTAAAGACGTTGATGTTTCCTACTATAAACTTCCTTCATTTTTTAATTTAGATTAATAGGCTATATATGCAGATTTGTCAAATAGATGTATTGTGTAATATATCCATTTAAGCTTTGGTTTGTCTTCTAGTGTACCTATCCCTGAAAATAGTAAACATTGTATTCAACAGATCTTTTTTTTTTTTTTTTTTTAACATACGTTTCTGCTTTGTCACCCTGGCTGGTGTGCAGTGAGCATGATCATGGCTCACTACCAGCAGATAATTTTTTGACCATCAGCCTTCTCCCATTTTCTCGCTTTTGGAGTCCCATTATCTACTGTTTTCATCTTTATGTTCTGGTGTACTCATTTTTTAGCTCCTGCTTATAAGTGAGAGAACATGTAGTATTTGATTTTCTTTTTCTGAGTTATTTACTTAGAATAAAGGCCTCAGCTGCATCCATGTTACTGCACAGAGCATGATTTTGTTTTTTATGGCTGCATAGTATTCCACAGTGTATATATACCACATTTCAAAAATCCAGTCCACTGTTAATGGACATTTAGGTTAATACCATGACTTCACTATTATGAGTAGGAATGCAATACACATATGAGTGAAAGTGACTTCTTTACATAATTATTTCTTTTCTTTCAGGTAGATGCCTAGTAGTATAATCACTGCGTCAAATGATAGCTCTATTTTTAGTGCTTTGAGAAAGCTGTATATTGTTTATTATAGAGGTTGTACTAATTTACGTTCCCACCAACAGTGAATAAGCATTCATTTTTCTCTGCATCCACACCAACATCTGTTGTGTTTGTAGTAATATTTATTTGGACTATGTAAGATGATATCTTATAGTGCGTGGGGTTTTTTGTTTTGTTTTGTTTTTTGAGATAGAATCTCACTCTGTCACCCAGGCTATAGTGCAGTGGTGTGATCTTGGCTCACTGCATCTTCCGCCTCCCAGGTTGAAGCGATTCTTCTGCTCAGCCTCCCAAGTAGCTGGGATTACAGGCTCCTGCCACCATGCCTGGATAATTTTTGTATTTTTAGTAGAGATGAGCTTTCACCATATTGGTCAGGCTGGTCTCAAGCTCCTGACCTCAGGTGATCCACGTGGCTCCACCTCCCAAAGTGTTGGGATTACAGGAATGAGCCACTCTGTGCAAACTTTATTGCAGTTTGATTTTAATTTCTCTGATGATTGGTGATGTTGAGTAATTTTTCATATGTTTGGTGGCCACTTGTATGTCTTCTCTTGAGAAATGTCTGTTCATATCCTTTGCACATTTTTAATGGGGTTGTTTATTCTTTGTTGTAGTTGAGTTGTTTGTGTTCTTTGTAGATTCTGTATATTAGTCCTCTGTCAGATGCAAAGTTTGCAAATATTTTGTTCCTATTATGTAGTTTTTCTGTTTATTCTGTTGACTATTTCTTTTACTGTGCTCTTTAGTATATGTCCCCTTTGTGTATATTGTGTTCGTTGCATTTGCTTTTGAGGCCTAAGTCATGAATTATTTGTCTAGGCCAATGTCTAGGAGAGTTTTTTTTCTAAATTTTCTTCTGGGTATTTACAGCTTCTGGTCTTTTATTTATTAATGTATCTTGAATAAAAGTCTGTATATGAGGAGAAATGAGGATTGTTTCATTCTTTTGCCTAGTCAATTTTTCCAGCAACATTTATTGAATAGAATGCCCTTCCGCATTGTTTACTTTAGCCAACTTTGTCAAAGATGACTTGATTGTAAGCATGTGGCTTTATTACTTATTCTTTATTCTTTTTTCTTTTACAATTCTCTCCCTTTCTTTTAGCTGTATCTTTGCTAGCAATAGACTCTCTATTCCATTCCATTAATCTATCTGTATGTTTTTGTACCAATGCCACACAGTTTTATTTAGTATAGCATTACATCATAATTTGAAGTCAGACACATGATGCCTCTGGCTTAATTCTTTTTGCCTAGGATTGCTTTGGCTATTTGGATGCTTTTTTTTGGTTCCATATGATATTTAGGATTATTTTTTCTAATTCTGTGAAAAATGACTTTGATAATTTGGTAAAAAATGTTTTGAATCTGCAGATTGCTTGATTGCTTTGGTTAGTATGGTCTTTGTAATATTGATTCTTCCAATCCAAAAATTCCATAAATTTTTGGAATACTTTCAGTAAGATTGGTATTAGCCCTTCTTTCTACTTCTGGCAAAATTTGGCTGTAAACCCATCTGTTCTTTTTGTTTGTTTGTTTTCAAATATTTTGTTACTCTGTTAATTTTATTACTTGTTACTGGTTTATTTATCTATTTTTTTCTGGTTCAGTCTTAGGAAGTTGTATGTTTCCAGGAATTTATCCATTTTACTTTTTTTAAAAAAAAAAGTAATATAAGTGGATTCATACAGTATTTTTTTGACTGGCTTATTAAGTTTAACATAATATCATCAAGGTTTATGTTTATGATAAATGTTAGAAGATTTTGTTAAAGCTGAGTGATATTCCATTACTTCTTACATTCCAAATTATATGTATCCATTCATTTGGTGAGGGAAGCTTGGGTTGCTTTTACCTATTGGCTTTTGTGAATAATGCCACAGCAAATGGTGTTAATAACTCCTTTGACCATACACTTGAGAGTTTTTATTTGTACTGCATTCTGTTTTATTGATGTAGGGTTTTACTTTTATGCCAGTACCAAAGTGCTTTGATTACCCTACCTTCATTTCATATTTTGAACACATTAAGCATGACACCTCCAATATTGTTTTTCTTTTTAAAATAGTCAGGCTCTCTGTTGTTTCTTGATATTCCATATTATTTGAGGGTTGTATTTCTATTTTTGGAAAAGTGAAATTTGGAGTCTGAGAGGGATTGTATTGAATGTGTAGATAGATCACTTTGGACAGTATGACCATCTTCACAGTATTAAGTCTTCCAACCTTTGAACAAGAGCATGCTTAAAAGTATATTGTTTTTCATATTTTTTGAAATTTTTTGGTTTTTCTTCTGTTAGTGATTTTTAATTTCATTGAGTTTTAGCCAAAAATAGTAGTGTGTAAGATTCAAGTTTTAAAAATTTATTAAGACTTGTCTTCTGTGATAACAGGTGTTGTATTTAGGAGAATTTTCTTATGAGCTACTGAAAAGATTGTGTATTCTGCTGTTTGTGTGGTATGTTCTGTATATATCTTTTAGGTATAATTGTTTTATGGTGCTTTCAAGTCCTTGTTTCCTTATTAATGATCTGTCATGTTTTATTATTCATTGCTAAAAGTATTAAAGTATTCTCCCATTATGTTACTTCATTTCTGTCAGTGCTTGCTTTATATATTTGGGAACCCTGATAGGAGATATAAAGAGTTTCCCAGTGAATGAACCACTTTATTATAATTTAATGTCCTTGTGTGTCTCTTGTTGAGTTTTGACTTGAACTATATTTTATTAAATATGACAGCTTTTGACTTAATGTAGTTAGTTCTCCACCTCTCATTTGGTTAATATTTTTATAAAATGTTTTTTCCATCCTACCACTTTCAGTCTATTTTTATCATTAGATCTGAGGTGAGTCTCCTGGAGACAGGGCAAGCATGGATTTTGTTTCCTAAAATTAAAAAAAAAAAAATCCTTTATTTAACACTTCCCTTTTGATTGGGAAGTTTAGTCCATGAATATTTTAGTACTTTACTGAAAAGAAATTACTTACAATTGCCATTTTATTGTTATATTTGGCTCTTGTAGCTATTTTGTCCCTATTTACTTTGTATTCCTTCGTGTCCTGTGGATATATGTAGTGGCATGCTTTGCTTTTTAAATTTTTTTTGTATCTGCATTTTCTTTATGGGTACCATTTAAATTAGATTGAATCTCTTAAAGTTACAACTGCATGTTTTAAACTGGTAACAACTTGCACTCAGTTACATATGAAACATCCTGTTCATTTTATCTGCCCTTGACTTATAATGTCACTAAATATATGATAAATTTATGGCTGTTTTAATTTTCATGTCTTTGAAATTTTAAAGCACAATTGTTTTCTGCCTAATAATTATAATACTACAAAGTTTTACTTTTGTGTATGGGGGAACCCATACATATGTGAAGAATGTGACAAAGCCTTTAACTGGTTCTCAAATCTTACTCAAAATAAGAGAATTCATACTGGAGAGAAATCCTACAAATATGAAGAACATAGCAAAGCCTTTAGTCAGTGCTCACCCTTTATTGGACATAAGATAATTTATTCTGGAGAGAAACCTTACTAATGTGAAGAATGTGGCAAAGCCTTCAACCAGGGCTCACATCTCACTAGACACAAGATAACTCATACTGGAAGGAAACCCTACACATGTGAAAATGTGGCAAAACTTTTAACTGGTTCTCATACTTTTCTCAGCATGATAACAAGGAGAGAAATCTTACAATCATGAAGAATATGAAAAAAAATTTTTCATGGCTTCATCCTTACTAAAAACAAGAGAATTCATACTGGACAGAAATGCCACAAATGTGAAGAATATGGCAAAAAATTTAACCAGGGCTAACATCTTATTGGACACAAGATAATTCATACTGGAGAGCAACCCTACAAATGAGAAAATTGCAGCAAAGCCTTTAACTGGTTCTCAAACCTTACTAAACATAAGGGAATTCATTCGGAGAAAAACCCTAGAAATGTGAAGAATATGGTAAGTCTTTGATCAATGCTCAATCTTTACTGAATGTAAGATTATTCATGATAGAGAACATCTACAATTATAAGGAATATAGCAAAAGTTTTGATTTGTGCTTAACTTTTAATGTTAGTGAATTCATTCTGGAGAGAAACCCTACCAAGGTACATTCCGTGGCAAAATCATTAATGAATGCTGACATCAAAACCTACATCAGTAATTTAATACGAAATAAAAGTGGTGGAAATGTCATGACTGTTGAAGAATCCTTCACAAAATATAACCCTTAAAGGGTACAATATTATTTTACTGAAGATAAACATTACAAATATAAAGAAAGGCACAATACCTTACCTATATCACAGATTTTACAGTAAAGTGGAAAATTTATACGAAAAGGAAACTCTCCAGGAGTGCCTCAAACTTTATATTGGAGAGAAACCCTATGGATGTGATTAATGTGAAAAAACTTTTATTTCATACACATACCTTAGAAAACACTGGAGAGTTTCTACTAGAATGTATTATACAGAATTAGGAAATGTGAAAAAGTAAATTAGAAATCAAGCCCAGATAAACATCATGGATTGACAGTAAAAAGCACTAAGGCAGTAACAGTTTGAGACATTACTCTTAACCAGGGTTGATCATAGAGAATAGTTTAAAATAATTTGTGCACTTATATGTAAGTTTAAATGGAAAAAAAGATTAATTTTCTCTTTCCTGGAAATTATAATTACATTCAAATTATACCTTTTGGAATTGAAATAATTTTAGTTATTTTGCAAAGCAAATACTTTTTAAGTTAAACTCACAAATTTCTTGATGTTGTATTTCCATTTCTAGTGCTTATGTGAAAGCACATGGTTAATAGTTTCTGCATCAGAGCTCTGAGCCATCTTTCTCTATTAGGTTGGCACCATTAATACACTTTTCTATAGAACGCTAAGGAAACTTCAATGTAAGATGCATAAAGAAAATCTAAGTGGAGAGGCCCTTTATAATAGTGTTGTAAGTGACTCATTAGATATTTTTTCAGGGTAATATTATTCTGCATTGTAGTAGAAGAGTAGCATTTTGAATCTTAGAAGTAAATTGTTTTACTAGTTACACTTTAAAATAATGAAATGCAATGGAGCTTAAAATGCTTTTTGAAATAATGTTTGAACTTAATTTATTTTAATGGAATAAAATTGTTTTTATTGTGTTTAGACTGTTTTGCATTGAATGAAATGCATCCTACCACCAACATTAACCTATCCCACCTTACCCCACGTTGTAGGTAACTGATGGTAGCAATATACTATTGAATAGCATGGTGAAGAATAACATAGTACAATGATGTGTTTCCTAATCCCTTTTGCCAGTGGAATTTTGTTACCAGAGGTAATATTTTTATTATTTTTTATAACTACAAGATCATTATAATGATCATAATAAAGATTGTATAAGACTATGATAAAATATATTCACATATTTCTGAATTCTGAATAACTTTAAAAAATTTTTACTTTACATTTTTCTGAACCTGCCCACTCTAGTCTGCAAAACAGATTTTTAGTTTTGGTTTGCATGGGTTTATATATACAAATATACCACTTTACATATAAACTTCAGGTGTAAGAGTTTGTGGTGAATGTAATAACATTTATATATGAGTATGCATATTTTGAGAAGAAAAGACAAATCTTGGATCAATAGAGATAATTTTTGAAAGTGTTGATCATTTACTAAGCAGATCAAACTTAATGGTTCTAAAAACAAAATTATTTTCTCTTCTTTTTATTGAATTCATTTATCTAAAACCTTATGGCCCCTTGCCTAAGAATTTCCATGGAAACCCTCTGTCTTTTTCTTGCCTGTTTCTTATGGCAGACCTAATATATAATTTTCTTATTTCAAGGTTCATGAAGTATTCTTTATATGATATCCTATGGGATTTTTAAGAGTAACTTATATGAGATTGAATACTGCTAAGAAAATAACTTTTAGATGTTAGTGTTTCTACAGTTAGTGTTTTAAGTTACAATCCATTGTTTTTCTTTTAATTGGGGAGCTTCATTTAAGCCACTTTTTCTTTCAGGATTGTTCTTTTTGTAATGGATGTAATCATGTTTATTGAGCCAATTTGTTTATGTAAACAATAGGAGGCTTCATACATCATGAAATTGTTTTTGCACATAAATGAACACACACAGGGCAGTGCTAACTGTGTAACAGAAGCTCCATAATTAGCAGTAAATATCCAGAACCCAGGGACAGTCATCTTTGTTTATTGAATTATGCCAAGCATCTAGAAAACTGACAACACATTATGCTTAAAATATATGTGTTGAATAAACAAATCTCAATGAGAACCTCCTCGGGTATCTAAGTTGGATAGGGACTCCTGTTTCAGAACCCTGGGAAGTTTGTTCATTTTGTCCCTGTGACAAGGACAAAATCTAATAAGAAGGAATCTCAAATGTAGCTTACAAATGCAAAAACAGGTTTGCTTTCTATGTCATGTTGCAAATGCAGAGGGACACAGGCCAACGAGGCAGATAACTTCTTTTGCAAAAAGACAGAAAAATGCATATGTAAGCAACCAGAATATCCTAAGCAGCCTTTGTATAGAGCCAGGCACTAGACATCTGCTTGCTGTGTCTTGTACCATTTAGTCCCTACAAGAACTCTATGAGATTCATCTTCCCACTTTTCAGAGGCATAGACAGATTGAGAGAGCTGCTGTGATATCCTTAGTACACACCTAGTAGCTTGCAGAGTCAGCATTGTGTCTTGAAGAAGAAAGACACCTACTAAATACCTGTCCCAGGAACTGTGGATGGGGTGTGAGGTACTGTTAGGAACCCAGGAAAGTGGTAAAGGAGAAGACAGCTCAACTTGGCAGTCCAGTACCAGAGGCTCATTCAGCTTCTCCCTTGTACCTGGATGGGAGTATCTGCATAATTCTCATCTCAAGGTTTAGGGTAGACTTACTTTCATATGGAGTAGAACAAGAAGAGACATATGCTCAGTGACATCACTGTGAACCACTGGAAGATTGGGATTGGGGCTTATACCAGGAAGCTCCTATTCTTCAGACACTTGTGCATGTGGACAACATATGTGTCCATGGTGAAGAAGGTTCTAGGTTTCCAAAGATGTATGTGGGCCAGGCACAGTGGCTTATGCCTGTAATCCCAGCACTTTGGGAGGCCAAGGCAGGTTAGTGGATCACCTGAGGTCAGGAGATCAAGACCAGCCTGGCTAACATGGTGAAACCCTGTCTCTACTAACAATGCAAAAAATTAGCCAGGTGAAGTGGTGGGCACCTGTAATCCCAGCTACTAAGGAGGCTGAAGCAGGAGAATCACTGGAACCCAGGAGAAGGAGGTTGTAGTGAGCCAAGATTGCACCATTGCACTTTAGCCTAGGTGACAAGAGCAAAACTCCATCTTCAAAACAAACAAAGAACAACAAAGTTTTATGTGGAGGTGGAGAATAATTAAGCCATTAACACCTCCAAGCCATCTTCATGATACTTTGTCATCTGTGAAGCAACAGCACCCACCCATATTAACAGCCTGTATGAAGAGAGTTATCCCAGCAAATTCTCATAAAATGTCCTTGTTGTAGAGTTGGGAAAACACAAGTTTTGTTATATCAGGTGTCTGCTCAACAGCACATGGGTCAGGACTGAGAATCATAAGCAGCAAGGGCTGCAAGAAATTTCCTTCAAGCTAATTGAGGCTGTATCTGCTCCTCACACGGATTGAAAGGGCCTCAAGAAGCCTCAGTTTCTATTTTAGAGACAGGGCACAAGGCAAGACAACCTAGGAGTACATTTTTGACTTTAAGCAACACAATTTTTTTAGCATTAAAAGGAACCTTGTCAAGCAGCTACATTCCAGCCATGACAAGGGGGAAAATACTGGGAGAGTCCAGCATGGGAGAAAGCTTTCTTAAAAGCCAAGAATCTGAGCAGATGACTCAGGGAAAACATATGTATTAAGCAATTGAAAGATGACTCAAGAATTTCAGTCAGAAAACTGGAAATCAACATGAATCAACATGATTTTATTTTCCACATGGACACTATATTGGCAAAAAATTAAAGTTAACATCCAGGAGAATCTGGATTGAGGGACAGAGCTATATTCAGAAATTGCTGGTGGCAATGCCCCTTCCAAAACTCTTTTGTAAAGTGATCTGGGAGATTACTCAGTGAAACACATGCATATGTAAAATTTGCATGTCCTTTCACTGAGTAATCTCCCAGAAGTTTGTCATCTACAAGGGAATAAAACATTCAATGGGCTGAAAGATGGCCCCTCCCCAAAGTTTGTGTTCAAACACTGAGTGCCTCAGAATGTGATTGTATTTGGACATATGGTTTCCAAAGAGGTTATAAGTTTTGAGTTTGCTGGAGTGGACCGAAATTCAATATGACTGGAGTCTTTGTTAGAAGAGGCATTAAGGTCACAGAGATAGAAATCAGCCATCTCCAAGCCAAAGAGAGAGTTCTCAGAGAAACTATCCCAGCTAACAGCTTGTTGTTGGATTTCTAGCATCCAGAATTGTGGGAAACTAAATTTCTAAAGTTCTTCAGTCTGCAGTTCTGTTTATGGAAGCTCTAGTAGATGGTTACAGACTATTAGGGCATGTAAAGGGTGTTTCTTGAGGAGTGGCTGAAATGGAAATAGAAGATGATAGTGTTCAGGCTCCACCTGCATTGCAAGGCTGAACTGCTGAGGAAAATGGCCTCCTTTATGGAATATTATGAAGACATGTGAGATTGCAGCTCCAACCCTAATGGGGCTACAAGAATGAGTTTTATGGGATAATCAATACACAGAGTAACTTAGCCATCCTCCATCTCTCTTTTAACCCTCTTTTTTGTGTAAAAACCTCCCTAGTAAGAGTGAGGGCTTTTACATCTTAAAGGTCTGGCAGGGAGGTGGAGTTGCCTGCTACAGGAAATACCTGGGGTGGGTGTTTAAAACAATAAAAATAGGCTTGGCATTGTGGCTCATGCCTGTAATTCTAGCATTTTGGGAGGCTGAGGCAGGAAGATCACCTGAGGGCAGGAATTCAAGACTGGCCTGGCTAACATGATGAATCCCCGTCTCTATTAAAAATATAAACATTAGTCAGGTGTGGTGGTATGTGCCTGGAATCTCAGCAACCTGGGAGGTTGGGGGGGTAGAATCGCTGGAACCTGGAAGGTGAAGGCTGCAGTGAGCTGAGATCAGGCCACTGGATTCCAGCCTGGATGACAGAGCAAGACTGTCTCAAAAACCAAAACAAAATATAAATAGTAGCACCATGTGAAGATACTCATGGCCCAATGTAAACAATACAAAACTATATTCTCTCCTCTTTCTGCGACTATGTGAGCATGAACCTAGCACCAAACCAAGTTCCTATTGGTGATGAATAGAGGACCATTCCTTTTGGGAGGGGACTGTGGGTTACTTAGGTGTAAAAGCCCTGGGAGAGAAGCAATGGAGACTCCATATTTGAGTCTGAGTCCTGGGCCTGCCCTGATCTTGGATCTCTGTCTCAGGTGACCCCACTGTTCCTACTGTCACCCCAGACCAGCACTGGCCATGGTGGTTTGGTGCTCCTGCCCTTTGTCAAAGGAGATGGAGTGGTTGAACCTGTCACTCATTTCTACTGATCTGCATAAAGCTCTGCGAGGAGCGTGCCCAACAGCTGGGCCAAGAGGTGTCAGTGACCTGTTTGGCTGTCTCCACAGAGGAAAAACTCAATTAGAAATTCTGTTCCCCAGATCAGGCACATTAGGAGCAACTGCATAGATTTCCAGCCAGAGAGAAAACCAGATTACAGTGTGAAATCTTGAAATTCATGTCTGAGTAGACAAACTTCTTCCCCAATGCCCAACTTATTCTGCCAGCCATGACCTCGGATATGATCCTGGCAGATCCACCAGGCTCCCAACATTTGACAACCTGCTCCTGTCCAGGGAGAGAACCCTCATCTCTTGATCCCTCAGTATATGGTGGTGGGCAGGGATTTGGGGTTGCCCAGATAGGATTATAGGTGAGATCTGGCCTGGATGGGTCTGCCCTGAGCTTCCCTGTGTTAGCTATGGGTAACCCCTGACAAGTGCCCTGAGGATTTGTGGATGAGAGCTGAGCCAACATCTGCATCATTGGAAAATGTCCTCACTTTGGGCCTCCACAGATGAGAGCCTCAGGAAGTCAGGATATAGCAGTAGAACATCTTGCTCTTGAGCATGTTCCATGAAATATGCTTGATACAGGGTTGTGTCTAGAATAAGGATTTCTGATTATCAGAGTTTTAAGTTCTGGTGGGTCTGTCACCAAGGAAGTGAGGTTACTTAAAGGTTCCATCACCTGGGCCCCTTCCTTCAGTGCAACCTGCTCACAGACCCTGCTGGAGTTCTGACTGCTCACACTCCTTTCTTGTGTCAACTTCTGGAACAGTCTTAATTGCAAATAACATAATCCTTCATATAAAAATGTATAAGAGTTTCACTAAAATACCACTAGAATTAGTAATTTGATCAGTGTTAGATAAAAGATAAAAGATACGCATACAAAATTATACATAAATCCCAGATGGAGTCACAGGTGAGGTCTGCCCTGCCCTTAGTGGCTCTGTGTTACCTATAGGTGCACCTTACCAAGTGGCCTGAGGATTTGGGGATGACAGCTGAGCCAACATCTGCAACAGTGAAATAAATGAACGTATGCAACAATGAAAATAAAATTCATAAATTTCATTTATAATAGCTTCAAAAATATTTAGAAAAAGTGCAAAGATTTTATACTTAATTTTTTTGAGATGAGGTCTTGCTCTGTCACACAGCCTGGAGTGCAGTGGTGTCATCATAGCTCACTGCAGCCTCAACCTCCTGGGCTCAAGTAATCCACCTGCCTCCGTCTCCTCAGTAGCTGGGACCACAGGTGTGTGCTACTATGCCTGACTAATTTTCGTATTTGTTTGTAGAGACAAAGTTCCTCTATGTTGCCCAGGCTGATATCCAACTAGGCTCAAGCAATCTGCTTACTTCTGTCTATTAAAGTATGGTGGTTACAGGTGAAAGCCACGATGCCTGGCCTACACTGAATTTTTTAATACTGAAAGAAATCAAGATCTGAAATAATTAAAAGGTATTTGATTTTCAAGGATAAAAATACTTAATCTTTGCACAATAACAATATCCCACAAGTTGAACAAGAGATTCAACCTAATCCCTTCAAATTCCTGGCTATGTTTTTCATAGAAATTGACAACTCTCCCCACTCTGTTACCAGTACAGATATATACAGGAAACCAAATATATAAAACAATCTTGAAAAATAATGGACGTCCACGTCCCAATATAAATTCTTAATGCAGGCTGGGTGTGGTGGCTCACACCTGTAATCCCAGCACTTTGGGAGCGCGATGCAGGTGGATCACTTGAGGTCAGGAGTTCCAAAGCAGCCTGGCCAATGTGCTGAAACTTTGTCTCTACTAAAAATACAAAAATTAGCTGGCCATGGTGGTGGGCACCTTAAAATCCAGCTACTTGGGAGGCTGAAGCAGAAGAATTGCTTGAACCCAGGACTTGGAGGTTGCAGTGAGCTGAGATAGTGCCATTTTTTGAGATGGAGTTCCACTTTGAGATAGCCTGGGCTCCATCTCAAAGTGGGACTCCATCTCAACAACAACAAAAAAATCTTACTGCAAAAAATAATGTCTATTACCCCACTTCTTCCCCATTTTTTTCTCTGTCCAGACTGAGAGCTACAGAGTAACTTGACCACTCTGTAATAGAGTCAGCTGCAGGTTTTTCCCTGAAGGCTTAAACTGGAGACAGGGTATTAAACATTCCCAGGCACTGATAAAAAATGTCTAGGATGTTGTCCACAGTATTGAAATAAATTAGCCCTGGCCCTAAGCCAAATTCCTTAAACCTTTTCATAAACTCCATAACCAGACCCACTCATTGCAGACACAATGTGGTAGAACATCTCTGTTTTGTCCCTTGCAAGGATATGCTGCAGCCCTCTCTGTGTGTCTGTTCCTCTAATGCATGCTTTGGACAGAGCACTCTGGCCTTCAGAGCTCCCTTTGAAATTCCAACTGCCCCATTTCAGGATGGTTTTGGGAAGTCTCTTGTGAGAACTCCCCTACTGTCACTTTTGGGGGCAACTTCAGCCACTGGTTCATCCTGAGGGAAGAACTGGTGTAGTTGGGATTATTCAAAAGAATGGGCTGGGTGGACAGGCACAGTGGCTCACACCTGTAATTCTAGCACTTTGGAAGGCTGAAGTGGGTGGATCACGAGGTCAGGAGTTCGTGATCAGCCTGGCTAACATGGTGAAACCTTATTTCTACTAAAAATACAAAAACTAGTTGGGCATGGTGGTGGATGCCTTTAATCCAAGCTACTCAGGAGACTGTGTCAGGAGAATCGCTTCAAATTGGAAGGTGGAGGTTGCACTGAGCTGAGATCATGCCACTGCACTCCACCCTGGGTGACAGAGGGACACTCTGTCTCAAAAAGAAAAAGAGAGAGAGAGAGAATGGGCTGGGGGAAACAGGATCCTGCTGGGGAGATCCTGGATTGCCTGCAAGTGCCTATGTGAGGCTTTGTCACCCACTGTCTGATGCCTTTGGGCTGCCCTGTGAGTGCCAAGATGCTGTGAAAGTTCCAGCAGTCTAGATGAGACTGATGGGGTGTTTGAAATTGCCAAGGAGCTAGGAGCTCGGTGGACAGAGAAGGGTTAGGCTGGCCTCTGCCGTGGATGGTCCACCTGGGAGCAAAGGTGCTGCTGGGGCAGAGAGCAAGTTCCCCAAGTTAGAGAAGCAGAAATGAACCTAGAGAAAGGCCTGCCCACTGCTGCCCACTCTGTTAGTTGCCCCTGTGGAGGTTACATGGAAGAAAGGCTTGGTGCAGAGGTGCCAGGGGAGCCTGAAGCCTCAGGCCTGCTTCTGAGGGTGGCTTTGAATGGTAGTGGCAGCAAGGGCTCAGGGTCCCATTTTCTGTGGCAGACAGAGAAGAAAAAAGGAAAGAGAAGCTAGGCCACTTGCCTCACACTCACCTCAAACTCACTGGGGCTCTAGGTGGTCTGTGGAAGTAGTTGGACCAGGCCAGACCTTGAGGGGCAGGGCTGAGTTCTCATACTGGAAGATACTGGCAGGCCTGGCTGATACTGGGGCCCATACAGGCCAGGAGTGGAATTCTGGGGACTGGGGATGGAAAGTGGGTGCCAGTGTGAGGAGCAGGATGGTCCCACCACCTCCCTCTCCTAGGAGGGGAGCTAGCACCAAAGCCCCTACCATGACATGAAGGCCAAAATTCCCCTCAATGTTGGGCCATTGAAGGAGACTGGAAGGCCCATATGGACAGAATGAGTCACTGGTCCCTTCAGAGCAAGCAATGAGTTTTGGCTCTGAGGGGTCTGCATCTTCCCAATCCCCCAGCACATGTTGGGGACAAACTCTGTCTTGGAAATTGCCTTTGAGGCAACCTTAGACAAGTTCTATCTCTAGGGGAGGGTAGAAAAAGCCATGCTCTGAGGGAAAGCCACATAAAAGCTGGTGATATTGTCTTGCATAAGAGGACTGGTATGCATCAAACAATAAAAAATATCACCTCCCAGGAGGGCACAGGACATCACAGTTTTTTTCTTTTTTTTTACAAGTCTCACTGCCACCTAGACTGGAGTGTAGTGGCACAATCTTGGCTCACTGCAACTTTCTCCTCTCAGGTTCAAGAGAGTCTTTTACCTCAGACTCCCAAGTACCTGGGATTATGGGCATGTGCCATAATGCTGGCTAATTTTTGTATTTTTAGTAGAGATGGGGTTTCACCATATTGACTAGGCTGTTCTCAACTTCCTGACCGCAAGTGATCCACCCACCTCAACCTCCCAAAGTGCTGGGATTACAGGCATGAGTCACTGTGCCTGGCCTGAAGTCATAGCTTCTCTTCAGGGCTTGGAGAGGATGGGGATTGCATGTCTGCACAGAGCCCATAAAACAGCTTTGTGTGATTGGCGCCCAAGCCTGATGGAACCTGGAGGGTGACAGTTGATTATTGGGATATTATGACAGTTGATCATTGATTACTGGGAACTGAATAAGGTGACTCTGGCCATGTGTGCTGCTGTCTCCCAAATGGCTCAAATCCCAGATAAACTAAATAGTTGCTCAGGTCCATGGCATACTGTCCTGAATTTGGCAAATGCTTTCTGCAGCATAGACCCAAATTCCCAGGACCTTTTTGCCTTCAGCTGAAAGGACCAACAGTGTATCTTTTGGTTGTTCTCAGAGAAACTTACACAGCCCAACAGCCCACCAATCTGGCATGTTTTAGAGTGAAGTGAGACATTTTGGAGTGATGTGGCCCTCATTCTCTGGGAACACTGTATGTCCCACTGGGACACTCTGGGAACACTGTATTCTTTTAATCTCTACAGATTTAGGTGTTTTGCAGAAACATACCCAGAAACTCCTAGAGCTAAACTCTAGGAGTTTAGCTAAACATACCTAAACTCCTCCTACAGAGGATGGGCCAGTAGTGCCCAGAAAGTCCAGGGACCAGGGGGCACCATAACATTGCTGGGCGTGGTTGGGTTAAATAAGACCCAAGTTTTGCCAACAGCTGTGTTCAGCAAAATCCAGACATACCCTCAGGCCACTGTTTGGATCTGTGTCCACAACTGAATCTCAAATCTAATTGTAATCTGCAGTATTGGAGGTGAGGCCTGGTGGGAGGTCATTGAATAATGGGTGTGGTCCCTCATGAATAGTTCAGCACCATCCCTCTCATGCTGTTCTTGTGATAGTGAGAGCTCTCGCAAGATCTAGTTGTTTGAAAGTGTGTCGTACCTCTCCCTCTCTCACTCTTGTTCCTGCTCCAGCCATGTAAGATGTGGCTGCCTCCTCTTTCCTTTCCAACATGATTTTTAGCTCCCTGAGGCCTCTCCCAAAGCTGAGCAGAAGCCACTTTGCTTCCTGTACACCCTGTGGAACTGTGAGCCAAGGAAACTCAGTTCCCGGTAATTCTTTATAGCAGTTTTATATTAGTAATATGCAAAGTGCTTATCTGCAAAGGGATCCCCAACACAGAAGGAGCCAAGAAACCAAAGAATGAGACAGACAAATCCATTTTTTTAGTAAAAGGTAATTTATTGGTGGGAATTTATGAGCAGAAGCATGGTCTTGGATGGTAGCAAGTTAAGTAGTTCTCCAGGCTATTACCCCCAAGATTTAGGGCTTACTTAGTATAGGAAAAGGGTAAATATGTTGTATACAGATTGTGCAAGACAATTAAAGTCAGCCTTCCAGGAAGAGAAGAATGTGCCAACTGTAGACTGCAATTTGCATAATACTTCCAGGTTGCTTTGACCTAAGGAGAAGATTTGCAGTAAGTGTGTGCTCTTACACAAGAAACAGTAGGTCAAGTAGAAATATTAAAGGCATTCCCAGAACTGGGGTTAATCCGAAGTCAACATGGTGGATTTGCATCCAAGGCAAAGTTTCTTTGACCTCCACGGAGTTCCCTCCCCAGACCCATGGAGCCCTAAGGGTTTAGAGGTCCACCATAGACATTCTCATCCAGGAAGCTTGATCCTCTTGGTTCTCAAAAGAAAATTGAATGTACACATCTGCTTATTATTCTCAAATGATTTCTTCTTTTACCTTACTGTTTCTCAAATCTTTCCTTCCTTTCCCTCTCCACAGAAAAAGCTCCAGAAAATTTAAAAATATTTTCAGAAAAGACAGTACCCTGAGTAGGATTTGCAAGTCAAGAAAAAGTAAAGATGGGAGATGGGAGTCAGGTGTTTTGGGGGGTAGAGAAAAAGATTAGGCTGGAAGGGGTACTGGGCCAGGTGTGGGGGTGTGCACACCTCTGTGTGTGTGTTTGTTTGTGTAACTTTCTTACTAAACATTTGCTTGGAAACCTCCAGCCCTGTCTAGACTAGATTAACTGAAAGAAGTGTGTTTGCCCATGGGCAGGTGGAAAGTTTGGGGGCAGACAACCCCAGTAGTGGGATGTGCTGGTGGTAGCTGGTCTGTTGAGCTGGCATGAGGAGTCGCAGAAGAAGCAGGGCTATGGTTCCCATGCTAATCCATCCTGCTAGCACGGAGCTTCCTGCAGGCTGTGGGGTAGGTGTGGTAGGTGGGGCTTCCTTCTTTCCTCAGACTAGCCTAGCAATTCCATAGGTAACCAGGCCTCCGCTACTGCTTCTACCTGTACTGCATCTCTACAGGGAGGGTCACCCTGTCTGTACCAATGATGGGGACAGCAGAGGAATATCACAGGCCAGGTGGGTCTCCATTGCGGATATATATGTGCTTTCTGTGGCTCCCCACTCTGTCTGTTGCAGACACTGCTAATCAGTTACAGTCACAGGATTCTCACTCCAGTGCCCTGTGACCACTACCAAAAGCTCCAGATGGTTTATAAGTACCTGGAGACTTTTAAATTCTCTGTGGATTCTCCCTGACCAGATTTCAGAACCTTCCCTTGAAATGAGGAAGTGACATGTCACCACCCAGTACCTTAAGAAGACCCCGCCCTGTCAGTCTGAAATGGCATCTTGGGTGACCACTTCCTGAGTGGAGGAAGAGAGGGTTCTGTGCAGGAAACACCCTTGGTGGATCATGGGGCAAGTGAGGCCTGTGGTCTAGCATAAAGCCCTGAGTGTGGAGCAGAGATTCCAGTGGTGCTTGGACAAGCAGATGCTGCTCAACCAGGCCTCCCAAGACGCCTTTTCCCTCTCCCACCATAGCTGAGTCTGGATGGGAGTGTGGATACCCCTAGAATCCAGAGGATAGGATCCTGGTCAGTGGTGGTGCTTGGGTGTGGGGTGAAGGCAGCTGGGACAGGGCTTCCGGGTGTGGGAGGAGCCATCCTCTCCTGTGAGGCTCTGGGCAACTCCCTGCCCTCTTTGGGCCTCCGTTTCCTCATCTGGCAAATGTACAAATGATGAGTCTGTTTTGCAGGCCTCACAAGATGATGGAGTTCGGGGAGGAAGAGAATTTGAAGTTGCTTGTGCCTGTCTCTTACCACGAAGAATGATGGTGAGAGCAATGCTGACAGCCACATGAAAATGAGTCTTCAGGAGGCCCTGTGAAGAAGGTGTGGTTCCCATCACACCTCCCGGATGGGGAAACAGTATCAGGGATGCCCAGCCATCTGCCCAAGCTGACACAGGCAGTGAGTGTTGGAGCTGGGAGTGAATCTAGGATCAGGGCTCACTGGAGGGTGTGGGAGCATTGCCACAGCTGGCTTGGGCTGGTTATCCAGGATTTGAGGTATAACTGAGTGAGGAAAAGAAAGAAGGCTCCCTGACCTTGTTCCAGACCCTGGCAGGTGGGGACCTCCAAATTGCCCATGCTAGAGAACAATCCTCAGACAGCCCAGATGAGGCTGTGGGAGCAGCAAGTGAGTATATGTGTGTCGGGGAGGGTCTCCAAGAAGACAGAGGACAGGGTTCTTCCCTCCCTGCTGGAGGCCTCCACATCAAGAGAGCAGGGAGTCTTCTTCCCCCAGCCCTTCCCCAATGTGGCCACAGAGCCTGAAATTCCTCCATTAGAGAGACCAGATAAATAACCTGGGCGAGCTGGGCTCAGTGTAGATTTGGGGAACAGAAAGACAGGGGACTGCATGACCTTGTAACTTGTTAAAATTTCACCACGGAAGTAACTGGGGGTGTCTAATGGCCTTGGAGTCCAGCTGGGGAGACAGGGAGAGGAGGGAGAGTGTTGGGAGAGGCAGCTGAAGGTCCTGGGCTCTTCCAAGTAGGAGACCTGGGGAAGGAGTGTCCAGGCTGGAGTGGTTGGTGAGATTTCAGGAGACAGGTCTTGGGTGGGCACCTGACACAGGGGACTCACCACCACTACCACCCCAATGGCCCAGGGTGATGGGCCTTCTCTGGGCAAGTTCCTCACTGACCTTGTGAAGCTAGACACTGCCATGAAGGACTATGTGGATAGGGGTGAGCCTGGGGCAAGCAGGTCTGGGACCAGAGTCATGAGGCTTGGGAGGAGAGAGCCCTGGATTCAGTGCTTCCATTTCAGCAAGGTCCTTCCTATGCCCTGTGATCTGGGGCATCAGGCCCATCTTACTTCTGTGTGGTGGAGGCTCCAGAGCACCCACCAGTCCCTGCTTCCTGAGTGCTGAAGCTGCAGAACTGCATGACTGCAAAGCTGCATGAGCTGCAGGCTGAGCTGGACTCCGTCTCTCCTCTAGGTAGGAGAGGGAAATTGGGCCCCTCCCAGGTCAGGCAGCTCCTAAGTGGCCTAGCATTTTTGTTCTATACAGGGCCTCCATTTGTCTGTCTGTTGTCTGAGAGTGTTGGGGCAGAAGGTCATTGAGCCACAGCTCCCACACCTCCTCATCAGAGCCCAGAGCCAGATGCAGGTTCCAGTGCTGTTTTGTGCACATCCCTTGTCCCTGGTGGCCTGGCAGTAGTGCAGCATGGAAGGGTGTGAAAATGGGGACCAGTCATGGGCCACTTATACTGCCTGCTCTTTAAATTGTATAAGGATTACATTACATTTTTGTGTTTCTTCACACGTCTCATGAATTTAAAGTTGTGTGCTAAAACTGTAAAGAATCATTATAGAGACTCCCAATTCTGTTGTGTACCTTTGAAGAGTAATTCAGGATGTTTAAAGGCAGCTATTATAAATCTGTTCCTGGGATTAAAGGAAAATATTCTAACAATGAATTAAGAGACGTGGAACATCAGCAAAAAAATGGAAATTATGAAACAAGAAGATAATGAATGTTTTAAATACTTTTGAGATTATTCAAAGATTAGAAACAGAAGACAGAGCAATAAAAATTGTTCATTCTGAATAAAAGAGAGAAAACGCTTAAAGCAAATAAAGAGTCTTAGAGACCTGTGGAGTGATGGACTCCAAGTTGGAGAGGGGACAGAAAAATTAAATGAGGTGCAAAGTAAATCACCAACTGACAGCTGAAAAATTCCAAAAATTGGTCAAATCCCCCCAGTTTTTATACCCAATATGTCAACAAACCCCTCCAAAAAATATAAATAAAACCATTCCAAGGCCAAACTGTGATTTAGGAGACTGGCAGGGCAGAGCTTTCTACTGACTTTCTATGATTTCTAATTTTAATTACGTAGAAGAATGAAAAATAGTTTCTTCTCAGAGTTCCTTTTATTTTCTTGGAGAAAGTCTGACTTAGGCACAGATGACTGACAGTTATTAAAGGCAGATGACTTTCCAGTTTTCTCTTAAATTTCCAGTGTCTTAAGTTGGAAACTATTTAAATTTGCTTCTTCCAAATCTGCAGTAATATTGATGCTCCAGAAAGACATCCCACAGAGATTCTGCTCCTGTGCCTCCGTCCTGCATGGAGCTGAGGCTGTGCCGTTTCTAGTTTCATTAGCGCATAGTCTTAGAGTACTTCGAGTTAATCTGAAAAACTAAATGTTAAAATGCATTCAGACCTGGAGTGCTGGGTTACACCTGTCATCCCAGGACTTTGGGAGGCCGAGGCAGGTGGATCAGTTGTCAGTAGTTTGGGACCAGCCTGGTCAATATGGTAAAACCCTATCTTTACTAAAAATTCAAAAATGAGCCAGGCGTGTTGACATGTGCCTATAATTTCAGCTACTGGGGAAGCTGAAGCAGAAGAATCACTTTAACCTGAGAGGCAGAGGTTGCAGTGAGCCCAGATGAAGTACTAGAGCCTGTGCTACAGAGTGAGACTTCGTCTCAAAAAAGAAAAATGGATTCAACCAATTATCACTGTTAAGTTCCACCAGCAAATTATAAAACGTGATTCCAAAGGGATATATAAAAAGGGGAATTAAACGTGTTTCCGAGAAAGCCTTATTCACAAAAGAAACGCAGACACTGTTCATGACCTCACCACACAAAGTTCTCTCATGCTCTGGGAGGGACGAAGGGGTTCTCCGATCCTGCACCTTCGTTAATTGGAGATCCACCATAGGACCCCAAGTCCTGGGAACCAGCCTGGGTCGGGGGAAAAGAAGTGGTAGATGTGGCTCCCAAAGTGGTTTAGGAGCTCCCTTCCCTCTGACTGTTTCCTGACTGGATGTAGCAGGGTCAGGCTTTTCACTGAGACATTTTCTACATTTTATTAGAGTGTCAGGAGCATCCTTGTTCGAGGTCTGACCCAGCAGTGGGCCATGCCGAGGCTCGGGGTCCAAAAGGCGCTCTTGGGGTGCATAGGAGGATTTGTGACAGCTCAGATAATAGAGGAAATGGTGGCTTTGAAAGTACAAGTGCAGGTTCAGGGACCTCGCATATCCATTTCTGTCAGTGACTTGAGGATTTCAGACACTCACGAGGGAGCTGCCCAGGTGGGATCCCAAGAAGTCCAAGAACTGTCAGACACTTGGCCATTAGCCCCATTTCTACACAGGTACTACACTGCGCATGTCCGAAGGAGCGTTTTAGGAGCGGGGCAAAGAAAAGGGTAGGTGCCTAGGGGAGAGGAGGGGCTGAGGGAAGTGAAGTGGCGGGGCAGAGGGGAGAGGCGGGGCCCAGGGAAGGAGGTAAGGAGGAGAAGTGATGGGACGGAGGAAAGGGGCGGGGTAAGTCCAGCTACAGAGGGAGGATCATTTCCATGGCAACCCTGACAGGTTTGTGAGCAGCTCCAGGTCCCCTGATGCTCAGTGATAATCCAAACTGCTGGCACTGACTGCCCATGAAGCCAGCATGTTAGGAAGAGTTACGGCATAATTACAAGGTAAGACCAGCAGTCCTGGGCCCACTGTGACAGGCAGGCGAGGTTTGGGAAAAGCAAGGGACACTTGGCATGGCAGAACTGCTCTGTACGCGCAGTGTACAAATCTCTGGATTTGAGAGCCGTAGCTACGCCTGGCATACTGAGAGTTGTTGTCTTTCATTAGCTTCCAGGTTTTTAATCGCAGGGCAACAGGATTACAATCCCAGCCAGCAGGAACGTGGGGCGGCCCACAGTCCTGAAGGGGGAAGCCCGGCAGTACTGGCCTCGCTGTGCATTCTGGGACTTGCGGTCTCTTCACCGTTCCTGCAGGTGTTTAAAAGAGCTTCGAAACTACAATCCAACATGTCACGCGCTCGGGGAAGGGGCACAGTTCTGGGGGAAGAGCTGAGAGGCACAATCCTGGCCAGGGGCTGGAAACTGTACCTCTTAAAAGTTCCCCGCCCGTTGGTGGCAAGGCGGCTGAACTAAAATCCTAGCAGGTGAAATGCGAGGAGGCGGTCAACGCAGGAAGGTTTGCCAGGGCAGTGTGGACCTCGCCGCATCCACAGCGATGTTGGCTACTGATTGCCTGCACTTCCTTGCCATGGGAATTGAGTCCGGAGTGGGACAGGAGGGGCAGGTCCAGGTTGGGCAGTGAGGAGGGCATGGCGCTGCGAAGTGCACCTCTCCCGTGTCCAACTCAGAGGTGTGTGGTCCTCACACGACTGCCCGCTGATCAGCTGGGTTCCCTCCTCCAACTGCTCCCGGGGTCTTTATTGGTCATCCCGCCTTCTCGAGCCCCGGGAGCCGCCTGCTTTCTTAAGCTACTGTGGGAACTGGCCTGACATCCAGACCTTGTCCACTGTGCCTCTCCCCTGTTTTCCCTCCAGCCAGAGAGCAGTTCAGACACTTTGGGGAGAAATCCGCTGCCTGGCTTGCCAGTGCACAAGTTCAGAGCTTTGTAGGGTGTGACATGGACTGTGGCTTCATGAAAATGTCACCCTCACCAGTGCCTTTTTCACAGATACGGATATTAAGGTGGCAGGGAGGATCATTATTGGTTTTCCCAGGAGATGCTACTGGCAGAGGAGAAAATCTCAATTCCCAGGTCTGTTTCTCTGGTGCAGTGGCACGCAGCCTCCTTCCCAGCTCCGCCCCTGACACCGACTCCACCCTGCGCCTGTGCGGCAGCAGCTGGACAGCGCCAATATCGCGGCTCCCCAGCCGGGCACGCGAAAGCGCATGCGCACGCAGCCTGTCACAAGCGCCCACGCTGAGCGGAGGCTGCTGTCACACTGACAGCCACCGTTGCCTGGGGAAAGATCTCAGCGGCTTAGCAAAGCAGGGGCCCTCTGTGGCAGTGCCTAGGCACTGGGCAACGGCCCCCTTTCTCCGCGGGAGCATTGCCAAGTCCTGGAATTTTAGGAATCCAGCAGGCCAAACCAGGGTGAGAAAAGGTTGCAACTGCCTTCAAGGATGTCCAGGGGGATCCCCAAGGATCCCTATGATGCTTCAGGCCTGCCCAGACAGTGTGAAGGTGCCCCTCGTTGAAAGCTCTCCCGGTTGGCATTTCCAGGTACTGCCTGCCTGCCTGCGGAGGGGCTGCTCTCTCCCCGAGAGGCTTCCCGGCAGAGAGCAGAACCCCACAGCCTGAGGTGCTGCCTGGCAGTGTGTGTTTTTGTGCGAGTGTTGGATGTCTCCGTGTGTCTTCCTGTGTGTGTGTGACTGTATGTATGCATGTATCTTTCTGAGTGTGTTGATGAGTGTGTGCCTGTGTGTGTGTGTGCGACACGCTGACAGGAGTGTGGCCAGTGCACTCCAGCGCGGTTTCTCTGTAATCCGCCTACCCTCTGCTTCCGGTCTGCGTCTGGCTCAGTTTGGGGGCTGGGGCGCCCCGCATTCTTTGTTTTCCTGGTGCTTTCCAAAGCCTCAGTGTAGTGGGGTCTGGCTCCCACCTGCAGGTGTCATAATCACCTGCCCATCCCGAGGTGGGTCACTCCTCGAGAAACAAGACGGGCACAACACACCTGCAATCAATTTCCTCCAATTGCCCTTGGTCCTGTGGCACATCTACAACTGGAGGGACACTAGCTGTCCCATCCTCAGGACCCCTTGAGGAGCTACACTGGTGTCCTTAAACTTATGTTTGTTTCTTCCACTTAGGATTCTTGTTAAAAGACAAATTGTAATTCGTGTTTTGGAGTCAGCCTGAAATTCTCTATTTCGTGTAGGCACTCCCAGTGATTAGGGGTCCTGATTGACATTTGGAGGAGCAAGTCTCAGTATTGTTCTTTTGAAGTAAGAATTGTAGGTGTTGGGTCTGCAACTAAAAGGCTTTTTTGGATATCATCTTCATTTTTCTTCCTAATTACTTTCCTAATACCATTAAAACACGTATTACCAACGTAAAGGGAAACAGATTGATAGGTCATAAATTTCCTGTTTCTGAATGACTAATTTAGTTGACTCTTGGTTATCTAAGGACAGATTGCAAGGTATAAGTTAGCCATGGTGTGAAATAACAGTGGGTTTGTTATCATAAAGAAGTGTAATATCAGTAATGTAAGAAAAAATGAATATATTTATACTATAATGTAATTCTGTTTAGAATTATTTGGTAACTAACCTAGCTTGAGAATGTTCCTTGATCTCAGCTGTCTGAATAATTTTTGGGAGCAGGGCCTGCTTTCTCTTCCACTCCCTAAGGAACAGTCGTCTGCATATGGGAATTACAAAATCTATGCAGAGAATATGCTGTGATGGATGGAGGTTTCTAACATGTTGGCTGCCAATACTCATGTACTTAGAGTTTTTGGAAACATTTCTATGTGATCTTTGTAATGGTAAATGTGTTCTGAAATATGGGATGTGAATTTTAGATGAATTAGTTAAAATGATCTTTTGTAAGACATTTTAGTTGGTTTTATGTTCTCTAGGTTTTCGAATATGTTAGACCTTTTCCTTCTGCTCTTTTGGGTTGCTTAGAAATTATTTCTTTTCAAAAACATGAATGCACATGCATACATGTGGGCAAACGATGTGTGTAGTGTGATCCCAGGTTGAGCATTTCAGCTGTAGAAGTCATTTGTGATAAGTTATGAAACCTTAAATGCTCTGAGTAAATCATAATTAGGGACAATTAAGAAATGTTGAGAAAATCCTTTAAAATAATTTTGTGGAATTCATTTCTTCCATCAGTTACATGGTGGTTTACAGGTAAAGTACTATAAAGTATATTGAATTTGATACTTTTTAATTCCTGTTGCATAAATGTTAACAAAATACAGATCCTATATTGTATTAATTAGACATAGCTAAGTTTTCAAGGACCTAACTTAAGCAAGAATGTTGAACAGAGGAAATTTATTTTTATCATTAATTAGACATTAGATATATGTATAGTTTTTCTTCAGAGAACCAATGTAGGAAAACATGGCTTCTCTCCAGAGGAAGAAACCATGGTATTAAAATAATTTAGCACTTTTATACAGTATTACATTTGAGAAATGTTTTTGCTTAAAATTGTTTCCATCATATCCTGATTTTGATTTGTTATGTTTCATTGTATTATCCCTTGCGTGGATCAAAAGAGTTCCTAGAGGGAAAAGACAAAGGCAGTCTGTGTTGCCAAAGAAGCCCAAGGCTGAAGATTGAAGAACTGAATATGCAACTTTGCAAGGGAACTGCAGACAAGAAAAATCTTGTCAGGTAAGTTGGATACTAAAACCTTGTCTTTAGGGATTAACTGTCCATGTTTATAATTTTCTTATCACAGAAAAAAAAATGTAAAAATAATTGCAGGGTAGAACCTTTCTTAAAATATTCTTTAGTGGAAACAGTAATTCAGAAACAGATTTTATCCACTTATTAATCTCCCACACTGGCTATGCTCTGAATTTAGATATAAATTAGAGTGATAATCTTACACATGGAATTATATTTCTCTTGACAAGAGATGTTGACACAAAGCTCTCTCTTTAGAGGCCTAAAAGCAATTTGATCTAAACACTTTGTACTAATATTGTGATGTTTTATGTTAAAACAATGAAGTTACTAAGCTGTGTTGGCATGTTCTAAATGTTGAAATTTATGAGCCATTGTGGGAAGACAGAGGTTTTATTGACAAGAAAATTAGCACTTTCTGACTGCTTATCAAAACAAATGTGTTAAATGTTTCTCTCTGATTAAATAAAGGTGAAAAGATGGCCTAGGTAGATTTCATTTTTTATTTTGTTTTTCTTTCTTTGTTTAGTCTGGTAGATTTTTCTTGTAAGGAATCGTAATATTAATCAGGAATCTTAGCTGATGCTGCATGTTAGCTCTATCTAATAGCAGTTTGGTAACCTGAAAGCATGTCTGTGTTTACTGTCATTTTAAAAGTGCCCCATGCATTTTTCTCACTGCTAAAACTATTTTTGACTTTAAGAATGGCTTATTCTGAGATATGGACATAAACCCATAAAATAACTTGTTCCCATTCAAGAGTGACTTCACCAATTTTAAGTCTCTCTCTTTTCACCTACTTTTTGTATTTAGCCTTACCTATAACAAGACCAGTTATGGGCAGAATTAGAAAAGCGTGATCAGAGATATTAAAATTCAGCTTTCAAAACACACTTATTTTGTACTGTGATGTTTTTCTTTCTCAGAGAGGTAAAAACCTCTTGCAAATCATTCAAGCTGTTTCTCATTTATTTGAACAAAGACAGTTGCTTGATATAACAACTGTAGATTTGTTAAACACTGTAGATTTGTTAGTCAATATCACATAAACTTAGATTATATTTTAAATAAACCAGAATTTTGCCACGCACCAACAAATGAGAAATAATAAAAGTGTGTATATTATATTTATAAAAATGTGAAAGATTAGCTGTCCTGCTATTCAGAAATTAAAACTTGTTTCTTTAGGCTACAGCCCATGAGGTTCACTAGTCTACATCTAGCAGAAGCAAACTTCTAAAGCTTTTTGGATGGGTAAAAATTAGCCACATACATTTCAGAAAATGTTATAACTTCCATTCTGATCTGAGGAGTTAACAGAATTATGAGTTTTGGCAAACTCAGCTCAGGAAAATGTAATAAAAGAGGAACAGAAAGGGGTATGGGAGTAATTTCCATCTCACTGCCCAATTCTGTGAAAAGGTAAACAAAGTTGGTGCTGCAAGTATGTGGAACATTCCTTACCTTTGTCTTTTCTAAAACAATGGTATCTAAAAACATGTTGTATAGTCACAGAATTTTCCAGGTGAGTTAACACAGAAAAAAGAAGGGAAATATTCCAACCATAGCTTTGGTTTTGGTACTTAGTGCAGCAATGAATTTTACAAGGTGACGGGTTATATAATGAGGTTGCAGTTATGATTGCACCTGGCCCTAGAAAGCTGCCATGTCAAGAGAAGAGAATATCAGCTCACCTGCATTATATATGAAGTGATTATTGAGTATTCAATTATGGTTGAATTTTAAATGGTCGGGATCCAATTCTAATTGATTTCAATGTAAATCAATAGAGTGTCTAATCAGGGTCAAGTTCAATGCTGAATGACTAGTTAAGCCTCTACCATTTTAACTTGTGCTTAAATCAATAGGCAGTATTATATTTCATATTTGATTGGAACTATGTTGCCTCCATAATTGAGGCTATAAAGCCGCTTCTTGACAGAGTGATATGTATTATTTTGTAAATGTGTACATTCCAGGCTACATAGATGAATTTGAAATGCAAGAATAATAAACAGAAATGCTCAGGAATATTTTTAAATCTAAGGGACATTTTTTAGGGGAGAAGTTAACAAAAGCAGTAGCTATTTAACATTAGGTGTTCAAATGGATACTCTATGGTGGGCAATAGAAGTATAAAGAAATACATAATGTCATGATTATATAGCATTACTGCAGGGAGGGTTAGGCTTCAGGAGAAGATAATCAGACAAACCAGTTCTTCAGAAGGTGGTTGATTGGCTGTTTTGCTAAAGATAAATCTTTCCTCTTCCAAATATTCTGAAAAAACTAGTAGACTGATAGCAAGAAATGTAGTGATTTGCATGTTATCCAAGCCATTGAGTTATTCCTGCCTGTCCTCATTCTGGTTCTTGATCTGTAGGCCAGCTATGCTCTGCAGCTTGAGCAAATTATATCAGCAGAAGTGCTGATGTAAACACAGTTGACAAAAGGACATGATTTCTAGTAACAAAAAAGTAAGTAGATTTTATGAAATTGTATCTAATAATGTTGTTTAACTCATGGATCCTGCATCTGATGCCTGCTTTTATCCAGTCCTTTCAGCGACCCTTTGTTAGCAGCCACTCAAAAAAGGAAATAAAATGTAGCTATTGAAATAAAAATTGCTCTACTCTTTTTAATAGCTCATCTGCAGGCTCTATTGTTTTATTTAATGGATTGTACAACTGAATTATCTCCTGATGATTTCTGTTTGGCTTCTGAGTCCCTGTCATAACCTTGGAGTTTCCAGAAGGTGGGGAGTCTGGTGTTTTGCTTATTCAAAATACAAGTGGATAGTAAAAGCAATAACATTCTTTAAAATATAATTTCTGCTATAGAATCTATAGTACTATGAACAAGAAGCAATGCTTTTTCATCAAAAAAAGCATGTTTAGACAGTCCCTATGTTTAGCAATTCTAGTTTAGAATACAGTAAAAACTTCATTTACCTAAATGTATGGAGGCAAGTAGGCTTGGTGGCAGTAGTAAGAGGAAAAGTAAAAATAGAGGTAACAGGATACATAAGTGTCTTCTGTCTTGTCAAAATTAATGCGTCATCTTCAAACTGGTAGATGGAGTCTTTGCTAGAAAATCCAGACAATGGGACTCTCTCTCCTCCTGCCTGACTATCCATTATAGATATAAAAAGCATACCTATGAATCATTTGAGTTTGACTTACTGTCATTGTAAATAGTATCACATGGTTATTGCATTTTTAATTATATTTTTTTTTGGTTTCAGAGCAGTTAAGATTTATCTGGTTTCTGTTGTAAGAATTACAGTCATTAAAAAAAAATATATATATATATACATATATTGCTCCTGCTTTTCTAAGAAGAATTTCATTATGTGTATATTCAAAAGATCAAGATTAAAAAATAAAGTGCCTCCTACATAAGGAAGGTGGTGTAAAATACCAAGAGGAAGAATCAACCCTCTGCTCCATACTTATTAATATTTCAATTAATATTTCAAATATGAATGAATTGCCTAGCATTTATCTGACTAAAATAAACTGTTTGCTGTAGTTCTTAGAAGATTCTGCAGAAAGCTTTTGCAGTTCATTTTTGTCCTACTTTCTTATGTTCCATCAGATCAGGTTCATCGTTTTAGGAAGGGGAGGAGAAAGATTTGTTAAATCATGAAGTGGTAATACACCTTTCAACTGAGAAAGATACACAATGTACAAAGCAGTTAAAGCAGATTATACAGTATAACCTGTTAAGGACGTAAGTGAGATACATGTAATCATTAACCTTGGAACAGACTGGAAATCTGTAAATGAATCAAATCAATACCCTCTCCACTCATCCATAATAATGTGAAAGAAGTGAAAACTTTAACAGTTAGTGTGTGTGACATTATCATGGGATGCAATTAGCTAGCCTCCAGGAGATTATGTTACCTAGTTACTAGAAGGTAAATAAAATTTCCGTAGGCCTGCTGGAGAGATTTTCATAAAGACAGGTGCCAGATGTGGAAAAGGGTCAGGAAGGAATATTTGCTACAGCCCAAACCTGGATCATCTTTCAATAATTTCATTCCATCTATCCTCCTTATGACATTTCATACTTCTAGTTCAAGTGAATGTATTACTTTGAAAAGACATTACAATCTAATTTTGCCAGTTAAAAAAGTGACTATCCTTTTTATATCTTTCTACACATTTAGATCTCACATGAGATGGCAAAGAAGTCAAGGCAAAAATTCTGCATCTGGGAAAAGAATAACACATAGGCTTCTTCCTACAGGCAAGACACTTGTATATAAAAGTATTTCATGTTTATACAACCCCCCACCACCACCGTCAACCTCCATCTCAACAGTTCCAGCATGGCCATTATTGTTAATAGAACTATATAGAAGAATAGTGAAAAGGAATGAATGCTTTTGCATCTATTGCATTCTCACAGTTTTTACACTCCCATTTTGCAAATAGTATGTAGTATCCTACAAAATAGCATGCAGAAAGGAAAATGGTCCCAGGACCCACTGCTTTTATATGTATATATGGCTTTGATGTAAACCTTAGAAGAAACAATCATGGTATATGAAGTTTCATAGGAAAATCTCAATTTGAGGAAGATATAAAAGGAGATATTACCATTCTCTAAGGAATCAGTAAATAAAATGGAGAAAATGCATGTAAAATATATGCATATGGAAATGTGAAGAGCCTTATTTTATAATGCCAAGGAGGGCACAAGATAAAAACTGTTGTCATTTGTTTCCAGGGGAAGCTGTCGGTGACACCAGGTGCAGGGGGATAGTTAGTTAGCTACCACATGTAAAGCTATGCGCAGTTGGTGTCATTGACATAGAGCACAGGAAGGTGTGTGTTTATGCAGGTGCATTTCTGTGCATGCGCATGTGGAAACCAGCAAGGGGTCTGAGGCTGATGTACTCCATCAAGTCCAGTTATAAAGAACAAGTAGATAGAAGAAGGCTCTGTGCATCTGGCAGCCTAACTGGCTCTGTCAATTTGTGGATGCTGCTGATATTGTACTATAAGCTTCCATTCCATCTGTGTTCTTTATTTTGAGCTAGATTTACTGCACATTATGTGAATTGATGATGGCTAGAAGGTTCAAAAGATTCTGAGTCTGTTTAAAATTCCAAGGTGTCAAATTATGCGAGACTGTGTCACGAACATTATGAAAGTGTAAATGGGGAGGCAAGCTGATCTCAGTATTTGTTAGATGTTCAAGAAAAATTGCCTAAAATATAGATGAAGAAGGTTTAAAAAAAGATATAAAGAGTACATATGAATATTTGCAATCAAATGTTTTATTTTCAAGTTGTATTGTGTCATTTAACAAAATTCAAAGTATGTACAAACAGACAAGTCAAATCAGTTCTCCATTCCGAGGTTGTTACATGCATATTATTCGAAAGTTTCTGATCAGTACCATATTAAATTGCCAGAATTAAGGAATGGACTTGATGAGTGAGGGTTGTGCCTGGCTTCTTTCTGAATGGCTAGATCTGAGGAACAGGTATATTTTTATGCACTCACTATTAAGTTATTCCCTGATGATCCTTTTCTTCAATTGCTTTCCTTATAATAGGATGTTTATAAATCTTTCTACCAGAGAGTTTAGGAAATAGACTTTGCTATCATCATTAAGAAATCACTAAGTAAATTGAGAATATACTTTTTAATGAAAATCATATACATTTATGAGAGAAAGTGACATTAATTTGGATAGGTCATCAATTTCAAAGCTTTTGTCCATTTTAATTTTCAACACAATGTGCAGCTGAATGCTATACCTGCATGATGCTGGGACATTCTTATGAACAGAAAGAAGAGAGATTTAATGATTCAAGAATTATGTCCACATCTACATATAGGATATCATTTAATTTATGTGGCTGCTCTTGTCTGCTTATGTAGTAAGTAGCCGAGATCAGAATTTTCCTGTACTAGCCAAACTGTATGCAACTTAACTGCAGTCATTGAATAAGAAAAGCATTTTGTTTATAGTATAGAAATATTAATTAGTGTTTTTCAGCCCCCATTCAGTTAGTGGTTGGTTGTGAATGAATTGTGTCACTGAATACACTTATATTTATATGTAACTCTGCCCTTCTTCAATGAATAAAATGTTAATCATCCTTCCTTATTGGTTTCAGAGCTATGACATCAAACAGAATCTATGAATGTAGTTCATTTAATTGGCAATATTTAATATTCATCTGTTGAGTAGATACTTATCCATATTCATAATATATGCTAGGTAATGTGAGATATGTAAGTCGATACAATATGCAATCATTACCCTCCAGATATTTTAACATCTAGTTGAGTATGTAAGCCATTCTTATGAAAAACCATCAAATAGCAATGCATACATTCCATATCAATTAAAAAATACAAGGATGGCACAAATTGGACTAAAATTAAGTTGACAAGTATTCATTACAGTCTTCCATCTGTGAGACACTATATTGGGTACTTCCTCTCATTAGTTCTCTCATCTAACTCCTCAATAACTCTGTAAGGTGTTTTCCCCTACGTTTGAGATGAAGATAGAGGAAAGAGTAGCTATAACTTGTCTGGGCCACATAGCCAATAAATGAATAAACAAGATTTTACTTTAGTGTACCTCCAGAAGGACATATTGAACACCTGATCTATACCAGGCATAGTGTTTGACACTGAGATAAATAAAATAAAAAATCTGTTTTAAGAAGTGTAGAGGCTTGAAAGAAATAAATATGAAAAGTTTAATGTGAACATAATGGACTAAGTGCTAAAATAGGTGTATACATAGGTAGCAATAAGAACAAAGGAGAAAGCACCTAACTCAGAAATGTAATTGAGTTAGATAGAGGAGGAAAACATGAAAGGCTTCCAAGACAGGCACAAGCATAAACAAAGATACAGTGGCACAAACAACAGGATAGTGGGAAATGCAGCTTTTGCAGCACACCATGATAACTCATGTGACCAGTAAGGGAGAAACACATTTAACAGTATGCATTATGGTAGGAAGTAACCCCAGTGGGCTGACATATTGAGACAAGGCTTGAATGAAGTAGATTTTCTGTTGCCTCATAAAATTTGGGTATATTTGTTTTGATTATCCAGATAAAGAATGATCAGGTATTATAAGTGAATATAAATAGGATCAACAAATGCATAGACACAAAGATGATAGGTTGAGAAATGTACAGGCCAATATGGTAGATCTGCTAACTTTCTGTTCTTAGGATCAGTTCTATGTACAAACTTGAAGCTTCTTATCACCTAGAGATGACCTTCCTCTAAAATCTCAAATTCCACTCGCTGACAACAACTTCTTAACTATCCAGGCATTATTGTCATCATAATTCTTCAAACTGACAAAGACCTTTAATCCCTCAATCCTCCAATTCATTTGTCTCTATCAGCCATAATCTATTCAATTTCTGACTGATCTGGATTCCCTGCCCCACCACTTCAGCCCCTCCTCTTGCCATAAATTCCTTACTTAATTTTACTTTTACATCACACATTCCTGCAAAAATTTCAAGATTGGATCAATTCATTCTTATTTGTCTAGCTCTCTTTTTCATTATTCGAATAAATGATTTTCACTATCATTTCTCTCTATGCCAGTCACCTTCTGACTCTCAGATCATTATCTCTTCACAAAGAGATTGGAAATTATCATCCAAGCACTACGAACAAATGGAGATATGGTCCACTGCATCCAATCATAAATGTGGAGATATTATTTCTTCAACATGAGGCCAATCCTTCTATCTGTGCTTTGGATTCTCCTTCCTTTCTTATCCATCATTCTTTTACTTTTTTCAGATTCTTATATATTTACTAGCTCTTTTTCAAGAATATTGTTAAATATACTTATGTCTTTTGAATCACAAAAGCAAAACAACACTCTTTTCCTCAAGTCACTCTTTTGCCACCATCTTATCCACATCTAGCATAGGCAAACATCTTGAAAAAGTGGCTTAGAGTCATTGTTCTATGCTTCATATACTTTCAATGCATTCCTCAACCCATTGCAATCTGAAAAACACTGCCAAGAGTTCACAAAACTGTTCTTGTTAAGGTCATCAATGAATGCCTTGTTTCCAAATCCTCATGGGTATTCTTACTTTATTTTACTTGTAGGACTTGATATTGCTAACTAAGCACTCCCTTCTGAACATGGTTTCCTTGGTATAATGACACCACTCACTCTCATTTTCTTGGTAGACTTCTTGTCCGCTGCCATTTCCCTAAACATTAGTGTCTTCAGGGATATCACTTAGGCATTTGACTCTTATCTTTCAATACATCCTTCCAGAATAATATCATTTATATCTATATAATAATTTATGTACCTACACCATCATTTATCATTCACATGTGGAAGAATCTGATCTAAGGAATAAATCCTCAACTAATCCCTTTTTGATGAGTTTTAGTCAGTCCTATATGTTTAAATAATTGCTCAATTTGGAGAAGACCATGAGTTCAGCTTTGAAACGGTGCCTTTCACACAGCCATTGAAAGACCATGGTTCCAAAACTGGATGTATCCTCTCTTTTTCTCCTTCTTCCAGCCAACTTTTCTAAGTATTCTCAAATCCATGAACTTTTTTTCTAATAACATTATTCTAGTAAATGACTAGAGTTTGATTAGAACAATGTTGCATTTACTAATGTAAATGAAGAAACCTCATCTTTTTTTTAAAATATATAATTTAATAATTTTTTCCCCATTTATTTATTTTATTGCATTTTAGGTTTTGGGGTACATGTGAAGAACATGCAAAATTGTTGCATAGGAACACACATGGCAGTGTGATTTGCCGCCTTCCTCCCCATCACCTACATCTGGCATCTCTCCCCTTGCTATCTCTCCCCAGCTTCCCGCCCCGCACCTCCCTCCCCTATTTCCCCCCAACTGACCCCAGTGTGTAGTGCTCCCCTCCCTGTGTCCATGTGTTCTCATTGTTCAACACCCGCCTATGAGTGAGAACATGCGGTGTTTGATCTTCTGCTCTTCTGTCAGTTTGCTGAGAATGATGGTTTCCAGGTTCATCCATGTCCCTACAAAGGTCCCTAACTCATCGTTTTTGATGGCTACATAACATTCCATGGTGTATATGTGCCACATTTTCCCTATCCAGTCTATCGTCGATGGGCATTTGGGTTGGTTCCAGGTCTTTGCTATTGTAAACAGTGCTGCAATGAACATTCGTGTGCACGTGTCCTTATAGTAGAACGATTTGTAATCCTTTGGATATATACCCAGTAATGGGATAGTTGGGTCAAATGGAATTTCTATTTCTATGTCCTTGAGGAATCGCCACACTGTCTTCCACAATGGTTGACCTAATTTACACTCCCACCAACAGTGTAAAAGTGTTCCTATTTCTCCACATCCTCTCCAGCATCTGTTGTCTCCAGATTTTTTAATGATCGCCATTCTAACTGGCGTGAGATGGTATCTCAATATAGTTTTGATTTGCATTTCTCTAATGACCAGTGATGATGAGCATTTTTTCATATGTTTGTTGGCCTCACGTATGTCTTCTTTTGTAAAGTGTCTGTTCATATCCTTTGCCCACTTTTGAATGGGCTTGTTAGTTTTTTTCTTGTAAATCTGTTTTAGTTCTTTGTAAATTTTGGATATCAGCCCTTTGTCAGATGGGTAAATTGCAAAAATTTTTTCCCAATCTGTTGGTTGC
The DNA here is from genome assembly GCF_001604975.1 of Cebus imitator. Lineage (NCBI taxonomy): Eukaryota > Metazoa > Chordata > Mammalia > Primates > Cebidae > Cebus > Cebus imitator. Next base: position 1,621,631 of record NW_016107785.1, on the reverse strand, counting down.
CGATTCACTCTAATGATTGTTTCTTTTGCTGTGCAGAAGCTGTGGAGTTTGATTAGGTCCCATTTGTCTATTCTGGCTTTTGTTGTCAATGCTTTTGGTGTTTTGGTCATGAAGTCCTTGCCTACACCTACGTCCTGAATGGTTTTGCCTAGATTTTCTTCTAGGGTTTTTATGGTGTTAGGTCTTATGTTTAAGTCTTTAATCCATCTGGAGTTAATTTTAGTGTAAGGTGTCAGAAAGGGGTCCAGTTTCTGCTTTCTGCACATGGCTAGCCAGCTTTCCCAACACCATTTATTGAACAGGGAATCCTTTCTTTTAAGACATCTATAACTGAGTAAGAAATATATAATCCTGGTAAATGTAGCAAAAAATTACATTTAGTTCATTTAAATTATATTTGAAAGTATATATATTATATATATATTATATAGATACTGTATATTATATAGATACTGTATATTATATATACAGTATATATATATACCTTTTTTAATTAAGTTGAGTGAACTACACCTAAACTGCTAAATTTCAGAAGACTAATTCACAAGAAACAATTTAATCAAGTTAAGGAAGGAAGCACATCATTTTAATATTTATATTCCTAGTTTGCAGCAACATAAATAACAGTTGCTGATGAATAGATATTTATTAGTAAATTGCTATATTTGTTATTCAATACTACCTAAAAGTGAAAAGCATTACAAGATTTTCAACCATGTCATTCAAACATGAATACAATATAGTTATAATTTATTCTACATACTAAATGGCTAAGAAATTAACAATATCACAATTGTCTTGATTTATATCTGAGAGAATTATATATTAATTACAATATAGTAATACTATAAGAAATATAAGATATTAAAGTGACTAGTCATGTTAGCTTTATATTAAACAAAGACCTATTTTACAGCTTTTGTTTCAGTGCAAAAGTGATCACTATTCATGGTGAAAAAAAATTTTTTACTAGCTTGATGCCACCTATCACCATAAATAAAATACTAGAATTTTATGCATCCTGCTGAAGTAAAAGGTTTACTCTTATTCAGCCAAAACAAACTTTATATGTTTTCTCCTCAATAAGGTCATTTCCTCCCTGAGCAGTGAGTATGAACTAATATGCTCGTAAGAAGTTAGTAAGTCTAGTTTGTATTGCAGTAAAACCCTATATGTAAAGCAAATATGGATGAATTTTACTGTTGGTATGGTTTGGATTTGTGTCCCTGCTGAAATCTCATGTCAAATCATAATCCAAAACTTTAAGAGAGGGATCTGGAGGGAGGCGATTGGATCATGTGAACAGATTTCCTCCTTGCTATCCTGGGAATAGTGAGTTGTTACGTGATCTAGGGGTTTAAGAGTCAGTAGCATCTTCCAATTCTATCTCTTCCTCCTGCTCTTGCTATGTAAAATGAGCCTGCTTCCCCTTTTCATTCCACCATGATTGTAAGTTTCCTGAGACCTCTGAAGCCATGTTTCCTGCACAGTCTGCAAACCTATAAGCCAATAAAACCTCTTTTCTTTACAAATTACCCAGTCTCAGGTACTTCTTTATGGCAGTGTGAGAATGGACTAATACAACTGTGGTCCCATCCTCCTTTTATTGTAAAATATGCAAATACAAATAGTGATATAAAAAAATACATGAAAAATGTAAATTTACAGTAAATAGAATTATAGCAAATAGAATTATAGTAAAGTAAGCATCCATGTAATTCACCACCAACTTACAAAATAGAACTGTACCAACAGCTATAACCAATTATAACACCTTTTCTTTCGCTCTAAGAAACCGCTGTTAGGATATTTACAGTAATATTTTCTTTGCTTTTCATTATAGTATTACTGTCTGAAAATGTATCATTAAAGGACATAATTTAGTTTTCCCTGCTTTGAAATTTAAACGAATGTAATAAAGTAGCATAAATTTCTGTTGTGTGACTTCTTCCATTCAATATTTGGCTCAAGTAGGTACTGAGGTTAGGACTGTTGGGGTCCTTCCCTCCTTGTGGCATGCAGGTTCCTTTCCCGGGGCAGCCTCCAGAAGCGCCTCCACCATGTACCTGCGCGGCCTCAGCATGAGAGTACCAACATTGCGGCTCTCCAGCCGGGCACGTGAATGCGCATGCACAAGCAGCGAGACACAAGCGCCAGCGATGACCCAGGATTCGCATCACAGTAACTGCCAGCGTTGCCCGGGGAACGGTCTCAGAGGCTTGACAAGCCAGGGGCCATCTGCGGCCGTGCCTTGATGTTGGGCAACTGCACCATCCCAGGAGGATGGTCGCCATGCTTCCGGGTCTTTAGGAGACTGGCAGGCAGAACTAGGCAGAGAAAAGGTCCAGCAGGGCTTCAAGGATATCCAGGGTGATCCCCAGGGATCCCCACGATGCTTCAAGCCAGCCTAGACAGGGTGAGGGTGCGTGTCCTTGAAAGCCGTACCAGCTGAGATTTCCAGGTACGCCCGCCTCGGTGCTGAGGGACTTCTCCCTACCCAAGGAGCTTCCTGGCAGAGAGCAGAACCCCGCAGCTTCAGGGGCCACCTGGCAGTGTGTGTTTCCCTGTGAGTGTTGGATGTCTCTGTGGGCCTTTCTGTGTGTGTGTCAGTGTGTGCATGAACGTATCTTTCTGAGTGCATTGAGGATTGTGTGCACATGTGTGTGGGTTCCACATGCTGACACAAGTGTGGCTAGTGCAAACCAGCACGGTTTCTCTGTAGTTCACCTGCCTTCTGGTGGGGTTCTGCCTTGATTCAGCTTAGGGACTGTGTGCCCCGCGTTCTTTGTTTTCTTGGTGGTTTCTAAAGCCTCAGTGTAGTGGGGTCTGGTTCCCACCTGCAGGTGTTCTAATCACTCGCCCATCCTGAGGCAGATAACTCCTCGAGAAAGAAGATTAGCGCAACACACCCAAAACCAAACTCCTCCAAGGGCCCTTGGTCCTGTGGCACACCTAGGGCTGGACGGACCCTAGCCGACCCAACCTCAGGACCCTTTTGTACCCCCTTCTAATTCTCAGGCTGGCCAAGCCAGAGCTTCAGGAGGTGAGGTGGGTGTGCCTTCCTCCTTTTGGGATTTTGTTCCAGGTCCCAAAGGATGTGTGCAGAAATCATAAGGTCATATAAGGGTGAGGATACAATCTGCTGAGCTGTGGAGGGGATCAAGTGCCTTGACCTGAAGGACGGTGGTGACAGATGACAAAGAAACTGCCTCTTTCCGAACACTCACGTTTCTGAGTGACTGGATAGCTGTGATGCTCCTGGAACCATGGGTGCCTATAGCTTCCACCACCAAGGAAACTCTTAGTCCCCCTATTTCATCAGATGACTGAACGGTTTTCATAGGATGACAGGGTGCCAGCTATGGCTGGTCTTGAACTTGATCTTCTCATCAAGGCTATGTTTCCTTTCATCTGCTGTGATCTTCTCAGAGTTGAGGGCTCTCTCATTACTCTGTTCCTGGCCTGGAAAACCAATCAGCACAAAACCTGTTGGCTGCCAGGGATTTCATCACTGTAAAGACGCTTGGGTGTGGCTGGGTTCAGGCCAGGTGGCCGGAAGTGATCCCAGTGTGGATGTTGCAGCAGTTTGCACTCTGTGGGAACCTCCTGGCTCCTCTGCTGGAATCCCTGAAGGAGGCTTGAACTCTGAAACAGGCCCTCCTGTGGCCCCAGGTGTGATCTGCTTGTGCTCGGCTTTCTTGGGAGTTGTCAGCAGCCTGCTGGATGTTGATCTCGGGCATTGATTTGCCAGAGAAAGCTTCTGAGTTACTCTCTCCACCTGATCTGCACATATGGGAGGCCAGTTCCAGGCGTTGCCACCTCTGCTGCACACTGGGATTCCATCTTTGTGGTCGTTCCCCCATTTTCCGAACAGCAGTGCTGGGAAGCAGACGTCCCTGAGCTTGGAGACCAAGGCAGGGCCCCTGGTGGGTGGCCTAGGTGAAAGGGGGGCAGTCAGCTCATGGAGACGAAGGATGTTCTGCTGACACCCTCCCCGAGGGTCTCAGGTATATTTCTGTGGTCCAGTAACCCCCGCCACACCTCACAAACTGAATCTCCAGCCGCATGGAACCCGAACCCTGCCCATGCCAGTAGATCCAGAATCCAATGGAAAGAGCAGTCCCTAGCGCCCACCTCACTGTCTGAAGCATGCGCTCCTCCTCCACCCGTCCTGAACAAGAAAGCTGGCTCAAGGAGGTACTGAGGTCAAGACAGTCGGGGTCCTGTGCTGCATGTGGCATGCAGCCTCCTGTCCGGGGCCGCCCCTGGCACTGCCTCCACCGTGCACCTGTCCGGCGGCAGCGGGACAGCGCCAATGTTGAGGCCAGAAAGTGGGGCAGTCAAATGAGCATGCGCAAGCACGTGTCACAAGCGTGAGCGCTGAGCCAGGGCTCCTGTCACAGTGACAGACTCGTTTGCCCAACACTGTCAGAGGCTTAGCAAAGCAGAGGCCCTCTGTAGCAGTGCCTTGGGCGGTCTCGTGATTTTAGGACTCTGGCAGGCTGAACCCTGCTGAGAAAATGTCTGGCAGGGCTTCAACCATGTTCAGGGCCATCCCCAAAGATCCTCACGACGCTTCAGGCCTGCCCAGTGCGATGGTGCATCTCATTGAAAGCTGTGCGCATCAAATGGTCTCTTAGGAGAAACTTGAAATTCCTTGAACAGGAGACCAAAATGAGGAGGGAGAGAAACGGGCACATTTTATCATGCTCCCATTCGCACTGTACTGAAGTATAAAGGAATGAAAGGCCTTTACTAAAAAATACTGCAAAGAAACTACTGCCTTTGGGGAAAAGCCAAATTTGAATTGGAGTAAGCATTCGGAGGGGACATTGTTCTGTAAACAAGAGTAACGATGTAGCGTTTTTGTCCTGAGGTTAGTTCAAAAAGGAGAGGATCAAGAAGGAGACAAGAGAACAAAGTAGATGTTTCATAAACAGCCTGAGATGGCTTCTTTGCATCTCACACTCTTTCCTTATTTACAGCTGGTGAGGACTCCGCAGCGACGAACCTGCACGCATGAAATTCAAATTCTAACACACCTAAGTACTATAAATATGTCCCAAAGAAGACTACGTTTATCCACTTAGAACTTGACTGCTTTACATATTTCATAAATCTGTACCTGGGTGATGGGAGACAATTATAGGGTTAGGTGGCATGAATGTAACTGACAGACCTTAAATATGCAAACTTTAGGTCCCACTTAATGCTGGTTGTTTAAAAGTGAATAACACCTTCCCCTTCTTTCTCTTCCTCCTGCTCCTGGCGTGTAAAATGAGCCTGCTTCCCCTTTGCCTTCCACCATGACTGTAAGTTTTCTGAGACCTCTACAGCCATTTCCTGTACAGTCTGCAAACCTATCAGCCAATGAAACCTCTTTCCTTTATAAATTACCCAGTCTCAGGTACTCCTTTATGGCAGTGTAAGAATGGACTAATACAACTGTGATCCCATCCTCCTTTTATTGTAAAATATACAAACACAAATACTGATATAAAAAACATAAATGCACAATGTAAATTTATAGTAAATAGAATTATAGTAAATAGAATTATAGTAAAGCAAACATCCATGTAATTCACCACCAAGTTTCAAAGTGGAACTTTGCCAACAGCTGTAGCCAATTATAATACCTTTTGTCCCACTCTAAGAAGCCACAGTCTGGATATTTACAGTAATATATTCCTTTCTTTTCATTATAGTATTACTATGTAAAAATGTATTATTAAATTACATAATTTAGTTGTACCTGTTTTGAACTTTATGTGAATGTAATAATATTGTATCTATTTCTGTTTTATGACTTCTGCAATTCAAATTCAGTGCTCGATTTTTAAGATTTATCCATGTTGCTAGCTACAACTGTAGTTCCTTCATTTTCATTGCTGATAAATAATCCCCTGTATAAATAAACCTCAATTTACTTTTAAATTCTATTTCTGATCAATATTGGATTGCTTACAGCTTTTGTCTATCATGAATAAGAATGCTATTGCATTTGGGGATATGCGTGCTAGTATAACTAAGCATGCATTTTTGTAGAATATGCAATTAAAGTGAACTTCTCGTCTGAGCGTATGTGTGTTGTGCGTGTGTGTATGCATATATGTATACTACACATATATAAATAACTTTACTAAAATGAAAAAGTATCAAAATAGAAGAGAATTTTGAAAATTTGTTGTATCAGTTTACTTCCTTTTATTTAAGAAAGAGTATTTTAAATTCTACAGGTATATTCCATGTAGTGTTGCATATTTTGCAACAAAACAAGTGAATAGTCTGATAGAAATTTCGAAATAAAATACAAATAAAGTGTGCATACCTAAAAGAACTTAGCAAATACCAGTACTTTTTTCCTAATTAAAATGCATATTTTCTCGTAAAAATGGCAGGAATGCATCAATCACATTCATCTAAATTATTAAAGAATAGTGCAGAAAGAAACAGGTAGAGCCTGTGAAGATTCAAAAGTAGAATATAATGACTAGATTTTCATTTTAAGGAATTCACATTTCTCTTATAATTTCACAAAGTTTGGAAGCCTTGCCCAACATGCAATTAAACAAATATTATATGAGCTTATAATATTTGAAGAACCAGTTCTTAAAATATAACTTCCACATTTTTTTCTGTTTGTAAAAGTTTGAGCACGGGAAGCTCTGCCCTGAAACCAGTAAATCAAATTAGTGCTCTTGGACCTGGGAACCAGTGACTGGTTCTTTTAAAACAGAAAAAATCAAAATGTCCCCATGCTGCATCCACATGGATCCTGAACTTACAGAGAGTTAATCTCAAAGAAAGGACGACCTAGAAAACAATTCTGTGTGGCACATATACACCCTGGATGACTATGCAGCCATAAAAATGACCAGTTTGTGTCCTTTTTAGAGACATGGATGAATCTAGAAGCCATCATTCTCAACAAACTGACACAAGAGCAGAAAACCAAACACTGCATGTTTTCACTTGTAGGAGGGTGATGAACAACGAGAACACTTGGGCACAGGGAAGAGAACAACACTGGGCTAGGTGGGGGATGGAAGGGAGGGAAGGGGAGGAACGGTGAGGGGGAGATCGGGGAGGATGGGGAGGGATAACACCTAACACTGGGAGAAATACCTGATGGAGGCGATTTGGTGAGGGGATGGAGACAGCAAACCACCATGGCATGTATGTGCCTATGCAACAATCCTGCAGGATGCAGGATATACACATATACCCCAGAGCCCAAAGTACAATTAAAAAAATAAAACAATTCTGTGCAGTATTAACATCAGACAAGTAGTTTTAAAAGCAAAAATCCTATCATTAGTAATGAAAAACGTAACAATATACTGGTAAATATTTTAATTTATCAGGAAAAGGCAGTAATTCTAAACACGCAAGCACCAAATATCATAGCTTCAAAATATACACAGTGGTAGTTGACATCAAAATGAGATATTTCAACATGGAGCTCTCACTAACTATTACACCAAGAAGATGAAATAATAGGTAAAAATATGAAATATTTAATCAACACAATTAATCGATTTTTGTTTAATAAATAATGTATGCGTAAGCACATATGAAAAACTGTATACCCAAATTTTGTGGTATATGTATTCTTTTGAAGCACACATTGAACATACTGTTTCATAAAGAAAGTCTCAAAGAATTCCAAAGAATCAGTAGCGTGCATACCAAAATTGCTTAGTATTAAAGTGCTTAAAACCTAAATTGCTAAAATTTAGATGCATTTAGAAATCAACCAAACTAAAAATAAGCTAAAATTGTTTACATTGCACATCTAAATCACCCTTACACTTTGAAGTCTAAGCAGATTTCAAAATGGAACTTAGAAAATATTTAGACCTGACTAATAATAAACAATATTTCAAACTGTATAAAATGCAACAATAACAAAAAATACCCAAAAGGAAACTTGTAGTTTTTAATATCTATCTCAGAATAACAAAAAGTTTAAAAATTAATTATTTATCCAAATTAAGAAGACAGCAAAAAGCATAAAAAGTCTGAAAGTACATGAAGGAAAGAAAACTAAGAAAATAATACAGTTAAAATTAGAAATTGATCAAATAGAAAATAAAATTACTGTATTAATAGAGCCGAAACTTCAGTGATTGAGGGGGACTGAGAAATGACAGAAATCTCATAAGTTTTCACTTCTTCTATTTATCTTATGCTGGATGTCCTGGACCTCGCTTTAAAGCAAAGTAAATCAGTGTTTTAAGCACTGGAAAGAAAGAAACCAAACCATCATCATTAGCATATGACATAATTTTCTACATGAAAAACTGAAAAGACCAATAATCAAATTAATAAGAAAGTTTAGCAAGTTTCATATGTAAATAAAATACATCATGATCAAAGATAGGTAGATTCAATAGTGTAAAGTTGTCAACTTTGTGAAAATCAATTTTTACCTTCAATGCAAATTTAATCACAACCTCAACAGGATTTTTTGTAGATTATGATAAGTATTTAAATATATCTGGGAAAGAAAAATAAAAAATACAGTCAGGGAATTCTTAAAACAAAGCAAAGGAGGAGGAATTGCTCTATTGGATGCCCAAAATTATGATAAAGCTACAGTAGTTAAGTGTCTAATATTGGGAATAGAATATTTCAACAAAAGAGAGCTAAGTGGTAGACTCACCCAGGTCTAATGAAACATGATATAAAATGGGGAAAGTGACACATTGTACAGTCAATGGTAGCAGAATAGTTTGCCATTTAAAAAGAAAGAATTTGTTCCTTATATCATCTCATACACAAAACTCAATTCCAGATGGTTTAAAATACTAAATGCTGAAGATAATTTTTTAAATCTTATGGGAAATTGTGGGATATTTTCATGACTTCTGGGGAGTAAAAAATTTTCATAAGACAAAACATTAAGTAAAACTGTCTACTTAATTTACATTAAAATTTAAAAGTTCTGTTGATAAAATGAAAGAAAAAACTTTTATTATTGATTACAAGTAAACACAAAATTGCCATCAATTCGGTGTGCAAAATTTGCACATGCATAACTGAAAAATGATATCGATCTACATATATAAAGAACTTCTAAATTTCACTAAGAAAAGTTAAACTACCTAATAAAAATCGTCAAAAATACAGACCCATATATTTCACAGAAAACAGATGGCTAGCACCAAATAAAAATATATCTACCTACATTAAATTTCAGAGAAATTAAAACTAAACCACAGCAAGATACTATTTATACCCACCATATTGACAAAAATAAATGTCTTGAAAAATCAAGTGTTGGCTGGCATACAGAGTAATGGGAACTCTTAAGCACTGCAAGAAAAAGTTTAAATTTTTATGTATATACTTGGAAATAACTTGACATTAACTAGTAAAATTGGAAATATGCATGTATTAAAACCCAGAAATTTTACTTTTAGGTATAAATTGTTTTTTGTGTAACACAACCCCTGGTCATATGGATTGAGGACACGTACAATAATCTCATAGAAATGTTGTTATAGCAAAAAAAATTCTTTTTAAACAAATGACCATTGTTAGGAAAATTTACAATTGCTATATATTCATAAAACATTTTTCTATACAAATTTCAAGTAACCTCCACCTCCAAGCAACAGTATATATATTAAAGCATTGTGTGAAGCGAAAAAAAATAAGTTGCTGAAAGCATAGATATTTTGGAATAGCATTTTTATAGATTTTAAAACCAGGTAAAGATTAACATTATATTGTTTGGGAACACATATAAAGAGCAACAAGAAAATACTTAACACAAAACTTAGATTAGAAATTAACTCTGGAGGAGTGAGGAGGTACTGGAATGCTTTTAGATAAGCTCAGAGTGAAACTAACAGCAAGTAACAGTGAGTTATATTTCTTAAATAGATTACTTGGTTCATAAATATTAATTTTATAGTTTTACTACAATTATACACTGTTCATAACTCAAATTTTAAACAATGTGAAGTTAAAAGTGAATATTTGATTATTTGTAAATGGTAGGGAGGATGAAAGAATGAAAACTCAGCTCCACGTTGGTGTTTTTGTTGTTGTTGTTGTTGTTTGAGACAGAATCTCACTCTGTTGCTCTGGCTGGAGTGCACTGACGTGACCTCAGCTCTTTACAACCTCTACCTCTCAGGTTCAAGTGATTCTCCCTTGTAAGCCTCCTGAGTAGCCAGGGTTACAGGTGCATGCCAACACGTCCAGCTAACTTGTGTATTTTCAGTAAAGACAAGGTTTCACCACTTTGGTCTGGCTGGTCTCGAACTTCTGACCTTGTGATCTGCCCACCTCATCCTCCCAAAGTGCTGGGACTACAGGCATGAGTCACCATGCCTGGCCAGTGTTTCTATTTAATGAGAGAAAGAAGACAATCTGTTAAGAATGGGTGTGGATAGATGAGAGGACAGATGGTGGTGAATACAGTTTTTAACTGGTCAGATTCAGATAACTGAGGTACATCTTAGTAAAATGTTGGGAAATCCACTGTAATATAGGACTGAAATGACAAGAGAGCTCTGGGTCTTAAGTTCTGGGAATCATTGACATGTGAATTATCTGAGTCCTTAGGAATGAATGGCATTTGCCTGGTGGTGGGGACAGAGATTGAATAGTGAAGAGAAGAGAAAGAGTTGGTATACACCTTTATGAATGTTACAAGTTGGACATTCCAATGAGCTTTCATCTCAAGAGATTAAAGATCAATAAATACAGGCCCTGGAACTGAAATTTATATTCAATAATTATGCAGGTCCTTCTTTGAGTTGCAGAATACAAGTGATGGAGAGATTTACTACAAGGACAGGAATAGGTAATTTCTACTTTCAGACTGGCTACAAGAAAATCTTTGATGGCAAATAATTATCTTTCAATAAGTTTCTTAAAACCAGAGCCCAGAGATTTCTGAAATGTTCCACTTTCACTCCCTTGATGGCCTTAATGAAACAGTCACACTGTGAACCACCTATGAAGAAGCCCATGTGGCAAAGCACTGCAGGTAGCCTGTAGAAACCATTCGCCTCAACCATATAGGACAGGGAAATGAATTCTGTAAAAAAGTGAATGAGTTTGGAAGCGAATTCATCTCATCTTCCAGATGAAACACCAGACCTGTTAACATATTTATTGGAACTTTATAAGATTTCAAGAAGAGCAAGCTAAGCCTGGCCCCAACTCCTGTTCCATAGAAACTCTGAGACAATAAATGTGTGTTGTTTTAAGGTTCTAAACTTGTGTTTTAAAGTTCTGAATGTGCAGCAATAGAGAGCACATGTAATATTGTGTATGTGTTGTATATATGTTGGATATATTCATCAGGATGTATCTGGGCAATGAAGAGAACAAAGGAAAATATGGCAGCATGTATTTCTAGTGGGATTTTTTCCTGAAAGTTTTGTCATCAGAAGGAACTGTCTCTCCCAAAGAGTACCTAATGTATAGAATTTGGAAGCACTTATCCAGGTAAATGATTGAGTCAGAAACATCAGCTTCTTGATGGACAAAGGAAAAGTGCAGAGCTTTGCTTACAGATTGACTATTCTCTGAACTTTCAATTTGAACATTTTAGGTTTCTGCCCCCAAATTACACATATCTCTCTTCTAAGATATGCATCCATAGGTTGTATTAGCCTTTGCTAAAGGCAACACACTTCTGGTTGAAGTGTTACTTACAATGAGTTACATTTTCCACCAGTTAAACGCTAGAAATTCCAAAGATGGACAGTTAGATAAACACAATTAGCTCACCTTTTCTGTGCATGTGGCATTATTGTTTGGTTGCTATTACTAAGTGGTTCAAATTTGCAACTTAATAAAAAATTCTGGAAGGCTTGGGGAAGTACACAGGGAAACAAAATTATTTGCTAGCAGTATGAATTATTTAACATTAAATTGTATTTAATAATTATTACAAAAATTTATTTATATCAGGTGCAAAAGAATATAAACCTACACGCCACAAATTCTTAGTAAAAGAAATTCTCTGAATGAAATATTGGGTCTCTTAAATTTCTCTCTTTTTCATGTGTTTCATTGATACTACAAAGGTCTCGCTGAAGGTCATTCATTCTTTTGAGGTCTCTATTGTAGCAGTGATCCCAGCTACATCTTTGATTTAGAACATCAAAATGTCATAATTGACATCAAACTCATGAACACCAGATCAGAGCATTAGAGCCATATTTGATTCCACATCAAATATACTTACTTGTTTTTTTCTTTGGGTGTTCTTATTGTTCTTGACTCTATTTGTCTCGTTAACCACTTTTCTTATAAGTGATCAAACTTGGAAATCTTCACATATTGACAGTGGAGAATATCTCCACAGGCTGAAATACAGTAGTCAGAGAGAAGGAGCTGATGTTACTAAAAGGGAAACCTCTAGTGCTGATCTTTACAAGATGGTTGCAGCTCATTGGCTTATTCATTAGGAGAGAATAATATAAAAATTAGGAAAGCATAACATGTTACTGAAAAGAAAGCTTAGCTGGAGAGGTTAAGTTAGAGGAGTAATAGAAAGAAAAGAGAATGAGAGTACTTACTGAGAAAACAAAAAAGAACAACTCAGAGAAGTAAATGTAGAAAGGTTATATCAGCAAATGATGTTGGGAACTGCCCATAGCATACAACAGGTGGGAAAAGCATCAGACCTTGAAGGGAGCAGGATCCCTTTGAACTACTTATCGCTGGTTACCTCAAAGCCTGGTAAAGTCAGGAGACAGCCTCAGCCTTGACACAGCTGCTTTCTGGCATTATTAATGGCATGACAGTGGATCTGTGAATTGGGAAAATAGTAACAGCTAAAACAACAGTTTAAAAAATAGGAGGGAGAGAGATCCAAGATGGCTGATCACTAGCAGCTTGGGATTGCAGCTCCCACTGAAAGAGCAGAGAACGAGAGGATGCCACACTTTCAGATCAATTTTTGTTGCTCACACACCAGGAGATTCCCAGCGGAGGAGCCCCACGTGTCACCAGCGTGATTCTTGAGGCCGGTGAGGCAGTTTTGCCGCTGCCTTGGTGTGGCGGTTCTTGGTGCAGAGTCAGAAAAGCACCATCAATCTTAAAGCCGCTGTTTTGGCAGGAGCAGTGGGTTGCTCAGATTCTAGCGCCGGGAATCAACAAGTTGGACGTCCATTCAGAAACCCAACTATAAAGACGGTAATTATAAAGACCACAGATGGATAAATTTATAATGAAGGGAAGAAACCAGCCTAAAAAGGCTGAGAATACTCAAAACCAGAATGCCTCTCCCTCTACAGGGGATCACAGTTCCTCGTCAGAAACAGAACAAGGCCTGATGGAGAAAGACTGTGTTCCATTAGCAGAAGCTGGCTTTAAAAAGTGGATTATAAGAAACTTCTGGGAATTAAAAGAACTTGTTCTAACCCAATGCAAAAAAACCAAGAACTTTGAAAAAAGGTTTGAAGAAATGTTAACAATAACACACAATTTAGAGAGGAATATAAGTGAATTAATGGAGCTTAAAAATAAAACACGAGAACTTTGCGAACTATGCACAAGTTTTAACAGCCGAATTGATCTAGCAGAAGAAAAGATATCAGAGGTCGAACACCAACTTCATGAAATAAAACAAAAAGACAAGATTAGAGAAAAAAAAAAGGATAAAAAAGAACGAGCAAAGTCTCCAAGAAATATGGGACTATGTGAAAAGACCTAATCTACGTTTGATAGGTGTACCTGAATTTGACAAAAGGAATCAATCCAAGCTGGAAAATACACTTCAGGATATTATTCAGGAAAACTTTCCCAACCTAGCAAGGCAGGACAATATTCAACTCCAGGAAATACAGAGNTAAAAAAAAAAAAAAAAAAAAATTCTGAATGCTTTCTTGGCTTTTTTCCTTTTATTTTATCTATAACAAATTGGTATGCTTTTTCACTAAATGTTATTTTGTGATGAACTTAATAGCTGTAGTATTACACACACTTTTATTACTCACGCTTTCACTGTTAAAAGCTGGCCTGGTCTTAAGTTCTTGCGATCGTAAAGAGCCCCAAGATAAATGCTTTTGAATACCTACAAATATTTTATATCAATTTCTGACAATTCCAAGACAAAATTTTAGAAAGGAAAATACTGGCAAGGCTTCTGTCTCCTGACTGACAACACTGTGTAAAAAATGCTCAACTTTTAAAACATTTATACTCATTTTTGGAATTGCTTTTCAGAGGAGGCGCATCTGCTTCCAAAAATGTGCATCAATTTATAATAACAAAAATTTGAGTGCCATTTCACAAAAATCTTCCCATTTCATATTTAAAAAGTATTTGGCTAATATGATTGTAAAAAATGGTAGCTTACTATTGTCCTACATTTACATTTCTTAAATATTAAAATTGAATTTTTTAAATGTTCACTAGATATTTCTATTTTTTTCTACATTTGTTTCTAAATGTGTTTTCCTCTTTTTTCTCCTAGGGCTTTAGTGTTTCCCTTATAATTTCTATAAATTCTTAACCTATAAAAGGACTTGGCTTCCAAGTAATTTTTTATACATATACAAACCAAGTTCACAGCCAGGTGCAGTGGCTCACACCTGTAATCCCAACACTTTGGGAGGCCATAGTGGGTGGATCATTTGAGCCCAGGAGTTCAAGAGCAGCCTGGTCAACGTAGTGAGGCTCTGTCTCTACAAAAAAATAAATTTAAATTAAAAAATTAGCCAGGCATGGTGGTACCTGTGGTCCCAGCTACTTGGGAGGCTGAGGAGTGTTTTGGCCTGGGAAACTGAGGCTGCCATGAGCTGTGACTGCACAACTGTACTCCAGCCCAGGTGAAAGAGCAAGATCCTATCTCAAAAGAAAGAAAGAAAAAAAAAAAGTAATGTAAATTAAATAAAATTTAAAACTAAGTTCAACTTTCCCAACCTAGCAAGGCAGGACAATATTCAACTCCAGGAAATACAGAGAACACCACAAAAATATTCCTCAAGAAGACCAACCTCAAGGCACATAATCGCCAGATTCACCAGGGTTGAAATGAAAGAGAAAAATACTGAGGGCAGCCAGAGAGAAAGGTCAGGTTACCCATAAAGGGAAGCCCATCAGACTCACAGCAGATCTCTCAGTAGAAACCCTACAAGCCAGAANTGAACAAGCAAGCACTCAGAGATTTCATCACCACCAGGCCTGCTTTACAAGAGCTTCTGAAAGAACCACTACAAATAGAAAGGAACAACCAGTATCAGCCTTTCTAAAAAATACCAAAAAATAAAGAACATCAACATAATTAAGAAATTGCATCAACTAATGGGCAAAACAGCCAGCTAACATTAAATGACGGTATTAAACACACATATATTGCTATTAATTCTAAATTTAAATCGACTAAATCCCCCAATCCAAAGACACAGACAGGCAAAAAAAGTCAAGACCCATTGGTGTGCTGCATCCAGATCCATCTCACATGCAAGGATACATAAAGACTCAAAACAAAGGGATGGTGAGAGGTTTACCAACCAAATGGAGAGCTAAAATAAATAAATAGAAAGCAGGAGTTGCAATTTTTGCTGATAAAATAGATTTCAAAGCAACAAAGATCAAAGGAAGCAAAGAAGGATATTACATAAAGATAAAAGGATCAATGTAACAAGAAGAGCTAAAGATCCTAAACAT
>NW_016107785.1:1560037-1602537 GCF_001604975.1 Cebus imitator | reverse complement strand
CGCTTTGCCAGAGCCAGTTTTACTTTTGAACTGTTGCCAAAATATTCTGTGTATGTCTCCTCTTTACACTGAAAAGTGTCTTAGTCTGGATGAAAAATGACATGGTCACTCCACTTATAAACACTGGTATATGGTGGCTACTATATAAAGATTTGTGGAATTAATGAATGAACAGTTGGGTAAATGAAGGAACTGACCATAGTTACCTTTCATTTTATGTTTTTCAGAGTAATTTTGAAATAGCCTCTTTTAAAAACTTTACCATTCACATTGCATTCACAAGAAAAAAAGGAAGAAGTGAATAATTGACTCAAATATTGAGAGAACTATTTCTATATTTTATACAGGCAGTATCCATTATCTTGTTTAACTCTTTCTCTTATCTATTTCTCTGTCTGATTCTTTCTTACTGGATTGTTATTTTTATAATTTTTTATGGTATCAGTGCAGATAAAACTTAAAAGATCTTTATGCAGTGTCTCTCTTAAGTATAAAAATATTTCATTTATATCTTCTAGTACTTATCTATTTCTTTTTGAAGAAATTGGTCATGAATTATACATACCTGCACAGCATGAAATATTCAATTCGTGTTATTTCATTCCATTTCAGCCTACCAAACAAAGAAAGAGTTGTTTGAGCATAGAAAATATAGGGTCTGTGGATAGCAATATGCCAGTGTTATTTAATAGCATTTTCCCATAACAGGGCTCAGATGAGAAGTCTAACCTAACAATATTTCTACTTTACACGCTCAGTGCAAGTCCATGTAAGTTGTTCAATTAACTGAAACAGAAGCTTTGTTTTAAGCATACAAATTATACTTCTCAAAATACAAAGTTTGTTTTCGAAAAGTCAGAAATAATACTGATGCGAAATGGAATTATTATCAAACAAAGTCAAAGTTAGGCATATTATAGAAAACTGAGAAAATTAATATAGATTTATTAGGCCAATGACTACTTTTTGAATAGTAATGAAGATGTTCACCAATGATTTGAATTGGTAATTGTTCATTTATTCTGTTCGGTTTAATTCCTTACAACTGAAGATTTCCTATAATAAATCTTTCTAAATCTAAAAAGAATGAAGTCTTCACCATTTACTGAAGAATTCTGTTATATCTGAGGTGAGTACATGGGCTGAGACCTCAGATATCTTAAGGTTACAGCTAGCATATTCTTCCTTAAGGAAAACTCCATGCAATAATATATTTTATTTGAGCTAACTTACCCCTTAGACAATCTGCAGTTGTTCTCCTTTTATAAACCAATTAATCAAGGATTTGTCATACATTTTTTTAGCCAACTATTAGGGGCAAGTGAATTCTATTCACCAGTAAAATGTATTTTTTTTCTACCTCCCTGATGTAGAGAAATAAATGGAAGACAACAAAATCAAACAAAATAAATAACAACTAAATTGTGAGCTCCAAGTGGAGCTGTTTACTTCATCATGCACAGCACATCTAACTACTCCAGGAAATGTGCAATAGATGTGTAAAATTTACAGATTGTGGTCACAACTTCACTATTTAAGCCTTTACAGTTTAGAAATTATTCAAATTTAAATTGACTGGCAAAATATAAACTCTGTTATCACATTCAGTGGAAGGTTTTTTGATTTCCATTTTAAATATGTATTTTAAGTTTTCTTAAAATCTTTTCTTCAAGCTAAAGAGGCCATTTAGGATTGAGACTCCGTAATAATACAATCATGATTATATGTTAGAAATGTCAAAGAAAACAGTTTTAAATTTCTTTTAAATATAACACACCACATTTTGAAAGTTCTTAGCTATATTTGTTTCTATTTTAGTTCATTTAAAATAAGTGTATCAATATGCACTGTGTATATTGTAGTGTTTCTCAAAATAAGTAATTCATTAATTATTTTTCTGGCCCTAGCCACTTAGAAAGTCTAAGTAGAAAAACTGAAATTAGATTTTAAATATTTTTATCATAATGATTAATATTTATAAAGCACTAACTGTGCCAGGGAGTGTTGTTAGTGCTGTGATAAGGATGTCTATTTAATATTCACTAAAATCTATTCCATAATCATTATCACATATGACAACAGATGATGAAATAGCAGTATAGTAGGTTAAGAATATTTTAAGACCATGTAGATAATAGGTTGTGGAACTGGAACTCTAATCAAGATATTTGATTCTGCAATTTGTTTTTTTGTGCTTCTTTCAGTAGCTGTCCACCAACCTCATTCCCAGAGACACTGGATAGCATTAACTTCCTGTTCTGATCAAACAGAAAACAAAAATCAAAATAACAACTAATCAAATACTGCTACTCAAATATCTACTCTGTTGGCTTGTTATGCAATATTTTACAATTTAGTGTTTTCTTTAGATATTACAATATGTATTCTTAACAAGTTACATTCTAACCTAGATTACATATTTTAGTACTTTCTAAATAATGAAAGGCCTTAGGACATTTCACTTACCATGTCTTTAAATTTTTTACTATTGTTGTCGTGTATCTTAATTTTGCATGTATTCAAATTTAATTGGGACAGGCACAGTGGCTCATGCCTGTAATCCCAGCACTTTGGGAGGCTGAGGTGGGTGAATAATTAGGTCAGGAGTTCAAGACCAGTTTGCCCAATATGGTGAAACCCCATCTTTACTAAAAATACAAAAATTAGTCAGGTGTGGTGGCAGGCATCTGTAGTCCTGGTTACCTGGGATGCAGAGGGAGAAGAATCGCTTGAACCTGGGAAGTGGAGGTTGCAGTGGGCTGGATCACATCACTACACTCCAGCCTGGGCAAGAAAGTGAGACTCCATCTAAAAAAAAAAATACATTTAATTTTGATCACTCTAATAACTAGGTCAACTGTGAGTCTGCTCCATACATTATATATATATATATATTTTTTTTTTTTTTTTTTTTTTTTTTTTTTTTTTTTTTTTTTTTTTTTTTTTTTTTTTTTTTTTTTTTTTTTTTTNTATAGCCTGGTTTGACCGGTAAATTTTTATTAAATACTAAACATTGTGTGAAAAAATACTGCCAATTCTGTAAGATGTTATCATTCTAACAAAAAGAGTTATCTTCATGTCTAGAGGCAATTAAAGGAGGAGAATATCACTTTACTGTATCACAGCATGGTGCTAAGCCAAGATGGATTTTGCTCATTATAGGACCCTTGTGTTCCCAGTGCTATTTACTTTTAGAGGCAGAATTTCAAGGATTTCAGTTGAATCCTCTTCTTGGAAACCCCTGAAATCTGCTTATTTTTTTCCATTGTTGTATGAGACTGATGAAAACTTTCCTCACTTTCCCAGTCCTGCACTGCTTACCAATTAAGAAATGGCTCCAGAATGAAAGTGGTGTTTAGTCTTTATTCTCTTTGTCTTTTATTCTCTCTGGGTTCTTAATTTTTATACTCTGGATGCTTTGGAAATTGTGAATTTTTCTTGGCCTTCTCTGCCTCATGAAATTACTAAAACTACTGAACTTTTCAGTCACTTGTAGCACCTTCTGCTTGCCTTTCAGCCACACACAGGCTGCGTAAAAATTGGCAGAAACACTGAGGGCAAATTTGGTGAAATGTTAGGTACACTGTAATGGACTACTCTCTCTAGTGCCTTGAAGAAGACTGTGACTCAGCTGCCTTTGTTTCTCAGTACTAACTCCAAACAGGTGGCTTTTGAATTTTACCTAGCTTTCCTCAATAGAACTTGGGAGGGGGGTTGTTCTTATAACATCTATTCTGTTTTAGCAGAAAGAGCTCCCCTCTACTCTTCACTTGGTTAAAATCTGTTCATCTTCAATCACATCATTTCCATTTATCTTCAAATATTTATCTCAGTTTGTAAGCTTGCATTATGCATTAAATTATGAGCTTACTGAGCACAAGGAATGGGCTTCTTTTGTACAACACAAAATCCTAAGCATCTACTTCAGGAATATTTGAAAGAATTATAACCATCAAAGAAAAAAAGGAATGAAAAAGTGAAAAACACTGCCACTGATAACCTGTAATGTACAAAATATGAATTTCCCTTTCTTGTGGAAAGAATATACATGCTTGTTCACTGATATGCTTGATTATGGAACTTGCTTTGGTTGAAGAAATATAAATGGAAGAGATTCATTTTTGCTAGAAGAATAGCCATCATTGGGTTCCCCAGTAGTCTCCCCTTTACCTCTTGCAAGAGAATAGCCAGCAATGTATCTTAGGCTATTTCTTCAGCCTAGGCCTCTTCATGAAGAAGTAGAAGAGTTAACTGAACTTAATTAGTAACACATGTCACGTGAAAGATAAATATTTGTTCTTGTAAGATGCAGAGATTTTAGAATCTTTTTACTGCTGCATAGCTTGGATAAATTGACTGATATAGGAATTAATACTAGGAAAGAATACTCTTAAAAATTATGGTGCTAGTTTTGGGGCTAAGCAGAAAGGGTGATGGAATTCTTAAAGAATGTTAGAAAACTACCAAGCCATGTTATGTAATATGAAAATTTTGTTAAAACTGTAGCACGGTCAGGTGAATATGGAGGATGAGGCAAAACTTCATGGCCCAATTCATTCAACATTTGAACCATTGGTTGTGCGATAATTTGGTTGAGCACTGTTGTGGGGAAGAATTGTACCCTTTCTGTTGACCAATGCTGGCTGCAGACTAGATTTAGTGCATCTCATCCATTTGGTGAACATACTTCTCAGATGTAATGGTTTTGGCAGGATTTAGAAAGCTGTAGTGGATCAGACCAGTAGGATACCACCAAACAGTGACCATGACCTTTTTTGGTGGAAGTTTGTGTTTGGGAAGTGCTTTGGAGTTTCTTCTCAGTCCAGCCACTGAGCTGGTCTTTGCCAGTTGTCATATAAAATCTATTTTTCATCACATGTCACAATCCCCTTGAGAAATGGTTGTTTAGAACAAGAGAAGGTGACACTTCATCGCAACAATTTTTTTTGGTTCAGCTCATGAGGCACCCACTTATTGAGCTTTTTCACCTTTCCAGTTTCCTTCAAATACCAAGTGACCGTAGAATGGTTGATGTTGAGTTCTTCATTGTAAGAGGTTTGATCATCTTCAATGATTGCTTTATTTATTTGTTTGTTTGTTTGAGATAGAGTCTTGCTTTGTCATCCAGGCTGACAGTGGGGCAATCTCGGCTCAGTGCAACTTCCAACTCCTGGGTTCAAGTGAATCTCCAGCCTCAGCCACCTGAGTTGCTGGAAATACAGATGTGCACCACCACACCCAGCTAATTTTTTTATTTTTAGTAGAGATGGGGTTTGTCATGTTGCTCAGGCTGTTATTGAACTCCTAAGCTCAAAGTGATCCACCCGCCTTAGCCTCCCAAAGTCCTGGGATTACAGGCATGAGCCACTGCATCCAGCAATGATTGCTTTCAATTGGTCGTTGTAGACTTCTGACAGATGGTCACTATGCTCCTCATCTTCAAGGATCTCATCTTCTTTGCAAAACTTCTTGAACCACCATTTCAATGTACTTTTGTTAGCAGGTCCTGGGCCAAATGTGTTTTTGATGTTGTGGGTTGTCTCTTCTTCTTTACAACCCATTTGAACTGGAATAAGAAAATTGTTCAAATTTGGTTTTTGTCCAACATCATTTCCATAGTCTAAAATAAACATAAAATAGATGGCAACTAAGTAATCAGCATAAATACATAAAGCAAGAAATGCCCACTAAAATGATGTATAACATAATCACATTTATTTTAGAATGTATTCCACTATCAAATGGCAAATTCCAACAATGCAAAGCCCAGAATTTCTGTTGCACCAACCTAATACCAATTTCTCTGAGTCCAGTGAGACATGACACACTCATATGCAACAGGTTACATAAAGAGGATTTATTACTTAATAGGTAGGCAGCAAGGGACAAAAGAGGTCCAGGATTCATTGCAAGCCAGTCCTCAAGGCTAAAGACAGCTTCCTAGGGTGGATGAAGTCTCAACTTCAGGTGCCCACTTCCCCCACAGCTGAGAGACCCAGAAAAAGGCAGTGCACCCTACATAATACACTCAGGAGTTACAGGACTCACTGGGCAAAGCTCTGAAGGACATCTTGCTCCCAGGGGAGAGAGGGACAATAGGGGGACTATTCCAGGAAGTCCCCTAGGAGGGACAGAAACAAGGCCCAGGCTGTTTCAGGGAGCTCCCCCCTATTTCAGGATATTGCACTGCCAGTACATTTATAGTTATTCTTGAGAACTACAAGCAAGAAAGTGGGGAAAACTTAGTCTGTCCAAGGCCTCCTGGAGAATTGTCCTGATGCAGCCTCCTCTGCATTCTCTACTTAAGGTTTCAGGAGGCTGGAACCAAAGTGTTGGCATAATCGGACTCATCAGTAGGCCCTAGGGAAAATTCTGCTTCTGAGCTCATTAAATTTTTTGGCAGAATTCAGTCTTTGTGAGACCAAGGACCCCAATTCATTGAGGACTGTCAGTTACAGGTGGCTCTCCGCCTTGAAGGGCAGCTCACATTTCTCCCTATGTAGCTCCCTGTATTTTCTAACCAGCAATGGAGTGTCAAATGTTTCTCACACTTGCAATATCCCTCTCACATATAATCCCACAGAGACACTCTCTGTTTATAAAACTCACAATAAATTAGTAACCTTAATTAGATTTGCAAAATCTCTTTTGTCATATAACAAAATTAGAGCATGATATCACATTAAATTCACATTCAGCGGGATTAGAATAAACTACCTAACGGAGCTGTTGTAGTGAGTATATATTTGTGTGTTTATAAGGTTTTAAAATATGTTCCAATTGTATGGATTATGCTTTTGCATTTTCACCGCGTTTCACTAGTCTTGAGGTAGTATTTTAATATTAATTTCTAGATTGGGACTGTTCTCACCTTAAAATCCATGAAAATTTTGTGTCTGCATGTATGTCTATGCACACATATTTATTCTTTTTTTGTTTGTTTGTTTCACTCTTGTCACCCAGATTGGAGTGCAATGGTACAAACTCAGCTCACTGCAACCTCCGCCTCCTGGATTCAAGTGATTCTACTGCCTCAGCCTACAGAGTCACTGAGATTACAGGTGCCTGTCACTATACCTGGCTAATTTTGTATTTTTAGTAGAGAGAGGATTTTACCATGTTGGACAGGCTGGTCTTGAACTCCTGACCTTAAGTGATCCTCCTGCCTTGGGCCCCCCAAAGCGCTGGAATTACCAGCATAAGCCACCACATTCGGCCTATTGATTGTTTAAGAGAAAGTTAGCTTTTCTTTTTTATCAAAAACTCGGGGAGAATGCTTCTTTGTTGCTTCCCTAGAAAAATGTACAGGATTCTTGAAGTCTCTTTTCTTTAAAGGACAGAATTTCCAAAGACTGTATATCAGAATCTAAATTTACCTTGAGCAGGTTGAAGGTTGCATTTTCTATCTCTGCTTGTACATTAAAGCGCCAGCATAACTCCTTATATATGTTAATCCAAAGTATATATACACAAAGCATTTAAGCATTTATAAAGGAAGACTCACTGATTTTTTTCCTGAGGATTCTGTGAGTAAATGAAGATGAGGAAATCTCTCTGAGAGTAATGTCTGATAAACACATAAAGTGAACCTGTTTTTAGTTGGGCATATTCCACCAATAATCATTTGTCCATTTGTCCTATAAAACTAAAACTTTCTCCAAAGTGTGTTTTTCTCTTTTGCATCTTTGTGCACAAATTCCAGTGCTCCATGGAACAAAACATATAGTCATATAGGTGTTATGATCTGACTTTGCTTTTTACTTCCTGAATGAATTTTACTCTCAGAAAGCATAAAAGAGAAAACAGTAAATGACTAAACAAAAAATTTCTTTATTTAGAACTACTAATTATACATATACATATTTATATCTCTCATTATTTGTCCTCTTATTAGTTATGAACATCCTAGCATGATTTTGATTTATTAAAGTAGCATTTTATTTCAATTAATATATTTCCTAATTTTTACATGATGTATCTCTTTTTATTAATTTATTATGTAAAAGATACCCATGAAAGACATGATTTTGTTCCTTGCTTTATATTTAAAATTAGAATCCTGTGAAACAGATTTTAGCAATAAACATTACTTCAGAAAAGAATATTTTGCACCATTTATTCTTTAGTGTAAGAGTATAATTCACTCTTTTATATAGAGAAAAAGAAAATTGTTAAGTATAGAAAATTAAAAAGTAGACAATAAAGAGAGTATCCCTTAGGGCCGGGTGCGGTGGCTCATGCCTGTAATCCCAGCACTTTGGGAGGCCGAGGCGGGTGGATCACAAGGTCAAGAGATCGAGACCATCCTGGTCAACATGGTGAAACCCCCTCTCTACTAAAAATACAAAAAATCAGCTGGGCATGGTGGCGCGTGCCTGTAATCCCAGCTACTCAGGAGGCTGAGGCAGGAGAATTGCCTGAACCCAGGAGGCGGAGGTTGCGGTGAGCCAAGATCGCGCCATTGCACTCCAGCCTGGGTAACAAGAGTGAAACTCCGTCTCAAAAAAAAAAAAAAAAAGTATCCTTAGAAAGAGGTGCATAGAAAAAGTTAGTACTTCGTTTCTGATCTGAACTAAATCACATTTTTTTGTCTCCTAGGTTGATTCATTTAGCTAACTGAAAATTCAGAATTTAAGACGATGTAATGGTAACAGATTATTTTTAAAATTGCAAATATCCTATGTTAATACTTAAAACTAATATATAGACAAACTTACTTTAAAATACAGTCAATACTCTATTACTCTAGTAGCTTTCAAGGTAGAAAGAAAAAGTTTTTAAAAATTATTAAATAAGATCTTATCTCTAAAAGAAAAAAGTAAATAAAAATAACTATTTTAAGTTTTCTCATTTTTAGAAGGTATATATTACCCTTGAGAAAACAAGTTAGGTATATTTTTAAACTATTTTACCTTTTTATTTGGAACACAATTTTTCACATATCCTCGAAAATTGTACTAATCTTTGGCTTTGAGTTTTAATTCTTTAAAGAAATTTTAGTAGTAGTAAGGTATCACTACCAGCACAGAAAATTTTTTTTTCTCAAATATTTATACATATATGTTATAGATTTTAAAATATGCATACTTTTGAATGAATTTCAGTGGATACACTATACCTTAGGTAGAAATATAAGTTTAGCACAGATTTGCAACTAATAGGAAACCTCTATGCCTGACAGAAAATTAAAAGGTTTAGAAGAATCATCTCCCGAATTAACAAATAAACATTGAGATGAGAGAGTAAATAAACAAAATTAAATTATTCACTCTGCACTTATTATTAACATCTTTGCAAGGGAAAATAGGATATAAGAAAATATTGTTTATAAAAAGCAAACAAATAGAGGAAAACCACCATCTGTTATTTAGGAAATATTGTGGTGCCATTTTATCTTTTATCACTGTTTTCCTAACTCTCCTTATTATGTTACTTTGTATGTCTGAATTTTAATTTACAAAAAACAAAGGTATACAGATATTTAAATTATGGCATAGCTACGTTAGCCAAAACAAGTGGCAAAAACCTACATTGTAATTATAGAGAATATTGTATTGATGCAGAATGGAAATCAAGCTTTGTTATTTCCATTTGTCTAAAATTTATCTTGAAATAGCTTAACTTTATATAAATGTATCTACTGTAAAAAAATAAGTCTTAGTGTATTTAAAAATTGAATATTTTGGAAAACTTCATAAATATCATGCCATATAATGCAGACAGCAAAAGGTGTGTTATTTTTTTCTTGGAAAATTGAAGTGTTAAAAATGATTACTGGTTAGATAGAAGCATCATACACTAAGAAATCTGAGTCACTCATCAATCCTTTATATTTTATTAAATTATAGAAACACCAGGGGTCTTCAAGAGGCACCCTCCTCATCCCTCACCATTCTTAGAGTTCAGTGAAATTGTTCCCTGTGGTGATATTCCACATAACACAGAATAATTCATCTTCATCTGTGCTGACTGTGAACTGCTCATTTTTAATAAATATATTGATTTTTCTTAAGTTTCTTTGAAGCTGATTGACTCATCTCTTCCTGATCAGCATTTTTTCCCACAATTAACATAATTGCTACCCATCTACATGAGAGAAACTTCATTCTTAATTATCTAGGAAGAAAGTCATATCAAGAGGCACATTTATTATATGCTGAGTCACAGCAAAAAAAAGACGCAAAGCTTAAATTCTAACATATTTTCAGGAGGTTGGGTAATTTTCTTAAGACTTCTTTCTTGAAACACAAACATACCTCGGAGATGTTACAGGTTCAATCCTGACTAGGGCAAGAAAATGAATATTGTAATGAAGTGAGTCACACAAATTTTTGGTTTCTGAGTACATATAAAACTTATGTTTACACAATACTGTAGTCTATTAAGTGTGAAGTTGCATTGTGTCTAAAAATGCATATACCTTAATAAAAATACTTTACTATTATGAAATGCTAATGATCATCTCATCTGAGCGTTCAGTGGAGTTGTAATCTTTTGGCTAGAGGTGGGTCTAGCCTCGGTATGAATGACTGCTGACTGATCAGAATAATGGTTGTTGAAGTTTAGGGTAGCTGTAGAAATTTCTGAATATAAGACAACAATGAATTTGCTGCATCAATTGACTATTCCTTTCATGTAAGAATTCTTGGTAGCACACATTTTTGTTTTAGAGCATTTAACTTACAGTAGAACTTCTTTCAAAATTGGAATCAGTCTTCTTAAACCCTGGCACTGCTTTATCATCTAAGTTTATATAAATTTTAAGTCTTTTGCTGTCAATGTTCACAGCATCTTCATGAGAAGTAGACTTCAAGAAAGCATTTTCTTTGCCAACCCATAAGAATCAACATCTTATTTGTTTAAGTTTGATCATGAGATTTCAGCAATTTAGCCACATCTTCAGGCTCCATTTTCAATTGTATTTATTTTGCTATTTCTATTGCATCTGGAGTTACTTCCTTCACTGCAGTTTTGAACACCACAAAATCATCTATTAGAATTGGAATCAAATTCTTCCAAAATCCTGTTAATCTTAATATGTTTACTTCCTCCCATGAATCACAAATATTTTTAATGGTATCTAAAGTGGTGAATTCTTTCCAGAAGATTTTCAATTGATGTTGTCTAAATCCATAGAGGAATTACTATGAATAGCAGCTATAGCCTTATAAAATGCATTTTTAAATAAAAAGACTCAAAAGTCAAAATCACCCCTCATGACCTATGTGCAGCAGAATGGATATTATATTATGAAGCATGAAAACAACATGAATCTCTTAGTACACCTTCATCACAGCTCTTAGGTGATCAGGTACATTGTCATGGAAGTAATGTTTGAAAGAAATATTTTTTCTGGGCCGTAGGTCTCCACAGTGGGCTTAAAATATTTAGTAAACTATGCTGTACACAGATGTGCTATAATCCAGCTTTCTCTTACATTTCCAACAAAATGGAAATTGTTGTTCCATTTATAGAGCACAGGCAGGGAAGATTTGGCATAAGTCAAAGAGTTCTAGGATTTTCAGGATGATAAGTGAGCGTCAGCTTCAACTTAAAGTCACCAGCTGCATTAGTGCCTGACAAGACATCTGTCTCTCTGCACTGGTACTTTGATGTTTTGAAGCCAGGCATTGACTTCTTTCCAGCCACAAAAGTTCTAGATAGCATCTGTTTCCAATAGAAAGATATTTCATTTACACTGAAAATCTGTTGTTAGTGTAGCCACCTTCCTCCATTATCTTAGCTAGATCTCACGGAAAATTTGCTGCAGCTTCTCCATCTGCACTTTCTGCTTTACCTTGTACTCATGTTATGAGGGTGACTTCTTTCCTTAAACTTTATAAGCCAACAACTGCTAGTTTCAACCTTTTCTTCTGAAGCTTCCTCATCTCTCCCAGGCTTCACAGAATTAAAGAGAGTAGCACTTTTAATTTCCTTCAAGAATTTTTCCTTTGTTTTCACAACTTGGCTAACTATTCTGCACAAGTGGCCTAGATTTCATCCTATCTGAGCTTTCTATATATCTTCCTTATTAAGCATAATCATTTCTAGCTTTTGATTTAAAGTAGAAGATGTGCAACTATTCCTTTCAGTTGAACACTTAGAGGGCATTACAGGGTTATTAATTGGCCTCAGTTTCATATTGTTATGTCTCAGGAAATAGAAAGAACTGAGGAGAGGGAGAGAGATGGAGAACAACTGGTTGTTGGAGCAGTCAGACCACATACAGCATATATTAAGTTTACCATCATATATGGGTGTATGTTGTGCCACTCCAAAACAGTTATAATAGTAACATCAGTGATTACTGATTACAGATTACCATAGCAGATATAGTAATAATGAAAATGACTGTAATATTATGAGAATTATTAAAATATAACACAGAGATATAAAGTAAGCACATGCTATTGAAAAAAGTGATGCTGATAAACTTGCCCAATACAGGGTTGCTACAAAATTTCCATTTCCAAAACCGCAATATTGGTGACACACAATAAAGTCAAGTCTAATAAATTGAGGTATATCTGAATATAGTTGTGTGGGACTCATAAAGTAATTGTCTGAATATAATTACATATAGCATTCCATCTACCCAAGTGTAACCTGATAGTACTTTGAAAGTGATTATAAACCAGACCTGCCTTGAATTAAATATCCATAGCAAACTTGCTTTATCACTGTTGACATCTACTTTATTTAATACTTATAAAGCAGAATTTTTAAAAACATTATTTACTGACACTTCATTCTCCTGGCAATTGTAGTAGTTTTCTGGGACTAGTTACAACATGCCACAAACCGAATGGCTTCAGCAACATAAACTTATTGCCAAACATTTCCAGAGGTTAGAAGTTTGAGAATTAGGTTTCAACAGGGTCATACTCCTTCTGAAAGCTCTGCAGAAGAATTTGTTCCATGCCTCTCTCCTAGCTTCATGTAGTTTTCCAGCAATCTCTAGTGCATGTTGGCTTATGGCAGCATAATTTCAATCTTTATACAGCATCGTCTCTCCATAAGGACACCAGTTATAGAGGAGTAGGGACCCACTCTATACCATATGACCTCATCTTAGTAATTACATCTGAAATGACCCTATGATCCTATTTCCAATTAAGATAAGATTCTGAGGTACTGTGTGGTTAGGACATTGACTTATGAGTTTAAGGGTCCTTACTCACCCATAATAGTAATATAAATACTTACTTCCTTAAGCATCTTAAAAAACTGTTAACTCCATTTAAAAATAATTTTATTTGAAACAAAAATAAAATGAAACAGAAAATACTGCCATCCAACTTGAAAACATGTTGTTCGTAAACTTTTAATTATGTATGGCTTAAGGTATTATCATATCAAGCATATAGGACTGGATATAAAGTGGAAATTACTGTGTACTGTTTAAATTATATAGGAGGGAGAATGCAATCAGAAGTTTTAAACCTAGCATTACCTAAGATTTATAAACTCTATTATAAAATGACTACAAAATTAAAGCTATATGTTCAAGTATATTTTTGCAAAACTATCATCTACTTCAAATAGAAACTTTTTCTAATAATATAAATGATGAATAGATCTTCAATTATGCATTCCTCACTGATGCCTTCCGCTCTCAAGATGTATGTTGTATTGTATTTTTTCTGCTAAAAATCACCTCACCAGGGGATTCCTTCTTCTAAATAAAGAGCAAACTTTCACATAAAAGGAAAAATGGTTTTTACCCACAACAAAAAGTTAGATCCTGCTGAGTGTTTCCCCAGGCTTCTATAAATTCACAGGTGATGTTCTACCACCTTAGTAAGAAAACCAAAACAGCTTTGATCAGCTAAACAAAAACAGTTTTTATTCCAAGCACATTAAAATATACAAAGAAATCATAGCACAAGCATTACTTTTGGCTTTTATTTTCTTGTGTATTATGTTTTATGAACAAACTTTGAAGTACACTTAAAAATATGTGCTACCTTTAAAAGTATCATTTGAAACACTTTCATGCTGCACGTGGTAATTAGTTCAATTTCCTGTAATGTTATGGACCTGACCACTATTTTTTTTTTTTACTTAAAAACTATTTAGAAATACTAGTATGTCTAATTTTTAAAATGTCAGTAATTTAAAAATGCATGTACAGATCTTCTATAATATAAATTCAGTGATTAAATCTCACATATTAGTTTAATAGTAATACAAATATCTCTGATACAGACATTTATATGGTTATTAGTTTTCTTTTTCTAAAATTTTAGGTTTTAGAAAATTTAATGTCTTTTTTCCCTCATTAAAAATGTAATACTCATTCAGTTTCTATGATTTGGAATATGGAGAAAGTTGGATGGTCTTTTTAAATCGTTGTATCATAAAGATACATGCATATTTATGTTCATTGTGGCACTGTTTACAATAGCAAAGGCTTGGAACGAACCTAAATGCCAATCAAGGATAGACTGGATAAAGAAAATGTGGCACATATACACCATGGAATACTATGCAGCCATAATAAAGGATGAGTTCATGTCCTTTGCAGTGACATGGATGAATCTGAAAACCATCATTTTTATCAAACTGACACAAGAACAGAAAACCAAATGTGGCATGTTCTTACTCATAAATGGGTGTTGAACAATGAGAACACATGGACACAGGGAGGGGAATATCACACACTGGGGTCTGTTGGGTGGTGGGGGGCTAGGGGAACGATAGCAGGGGGTGGAGAGTTTGGGGAGGGATAACTTTAGGAGAAATACCTAATATAGGTGACAGGAGGATTGAGGCAGCAAATCACCATGGCACATGCATACCTTTGTAACAATCCTGAAAGATTTGCACATGTACCCCAGAACTTAAAGTATAACAAAAAAATGAAAGTTGGATGGAATTTTAAAATGCCTATTTAAGATAACAAATATAGAGTTCCTAACTAATGTAATTGATACAAAGTTTTTCCTATACACACACATATACAGTATATAATATATAGTATAT
The DNA here is from genome assembly GCF_001604975.1 of Cebus imitator. Classification (NCBI taxonomy): domain Eukaryota; kingdom Metazoa; phylum Chordata; class Mammalia; order Primates; family Cebidae; genus Cebus; species Cebus imitator. Next base: position 1,587,552 of record NW_016107785.1, on the reverse strand, counting down.
GTATATATATAGTGTGTGTCAATGTATATAGTGTTAGAAATATACTCAAAATTAAGATCTTATACACTAAGTAAATTATATTGCTATACTCTTATTTTTATTATGTTCTAAATTTTTTTTTCTGATTAAAATAAGGATGAGGGCTGTGGCTCATGCCTGTAATTCTAGCACTTTGGGAGTCTGAGATGGGCATATCACTTAAGGTCAGGGCATATTTCAGCCCTGTTTGTATTACAGTTCTTTTAGTCCTGCCGTTTGGCAGGTCTCACATTTGTGTCCCATGTTCAGGAAGAATGAGGTACAACTGGAGGATGAGCAAGGTAGAGAGGAGCTTCATTGAGTGGCAGAACAGTTCTCAGGAGACCCAAAGGAGTGGCTCCTTTCTGCAGGCAGGTCATCCTGATGAGTGTCCAGCTCTCAGTGGAGAGGAGACTGGGAGCAAACAGCTTCTTCCTGTAGACAGATAGTCTTGACATACTTGAGTCTGGCTTAGTTGGAGGTTTTTATGGGAATCACTGGCAACCATGGGCTGACCTTGAATAATTGCTGACTTCAGGCTATAGACTCCTCTCAGAACTTAAAGTTTGGCTCCCATGCTTCAGGGAGTCCCTGGCTTGAAGGTGCAGCTTCACCAGGAACCCACCCATTTCTGCTCAGGAGACTATCTGCCTCCTGCCACCGTCAATCATGTTATCAATAGTGCTCAGGCTGTTGTGCTGAGAGGTGTCCACAGGTCCATACCATGTTGCCCTCAGTGCCCCCTTGACCTCCCTCCCATGCTTGTTGGTGCCCAAAGTGCAGAGGGGGCCTACATAGAAGGGGTCTGGCATGTCAGTGCAGCTCCATAAACTTGCATACCTGGCCAGGTCATGACAGCACCTGGGCTCAGCCTCAACTTTGCTCTGAAACCAGAGTGGGTACTGGGAGCAGGAGAGGGGATAGGCCAGGCAGCAGGAGCAGGCACTTCCAAGACTGTGCGAGCAAGGAAACTTCCTAGGCCCCTGAGAGCTCAGGAATGCCCAGCTTAGCAGATGGGGCTGAAGGGCTGCAGATCTGCCAAGGAGGGCGGTGCTCCTTCCCTGCCAACTCAGAAGGTGTGGGGCTACCCCCTTGTTTCCTGCTCCTGCTGGCTGCATGGAGCACAGAACCCTGGCCACGCCTCTCCTGCTGCAGCCAGCATCTTTTCCGTGGCCACTCAACCACAGCCATCCCTTGTTCAGATATTTTGGTCTTCACTTTTAATGTGTTTGTTTATATTTTTAAAAAATGGTTGACAAATTTTACTGTGTTTCAGTCTCTATTAAGAAGATTATACTTAGGTTAATAAAATATCTTAATAAAAGTCTTTTTATCAAAGCACATACACAGCATATCTGTTTCATTTATGAAGTGTTGTATAACAAATTTTCCACAAAATATAATGTTGTATAGTAGCACCCTCTTATTAGTGGGTAATTCCAGCAGGTGTTTGAATCTGCAGTTAGTACTAAACCTTATATATTCTGTGTTTTTTTTTTTTCAATCTGAGCATCAAAGCAAATAGGTATCTAATGGACAGGTAGTGTATACAGCATGGATAGGCTAGAAAAAGATGATGATTCATGCCATAGGTGGTACCAGAGCTGGACTGTGAAAAGTTTCCTTATGCTACTCAGAATGGAGCAAAATTAAAAATTCATCAACTGTTTATTTCTGGAATTTTTAATTTAATACTTTCAGAGCATGCCAGGGATAGTTTGTCCCTGTTTCACAATGTCTGAGGCATCAACTAAGACCCAGACTGACAGTGACTCAATGAGATGAGAACGTGACCTCTCCATGTGGCCTGGGCTTTCTTTATAACATGGTAAATGAGTTGCAAGTTACCAAAAGAAAGACAAAAGTTACCTAAAGTCCCATTGGATTATAATATAGCCTAATAGATTAGTGAGTTAGACCACATTCTGTTCATTAGGGCCAATTCACTAGAGCCAAACTTTAATGAAAAGAGGGGAGAAAGATTCCATCTTTAAGTTAAAAGAATTTCAAATAATTTAGACACATCTGTAAAACTGTCACATTTATAAATGCACAATTTGTATCCCTTTATGATCACCAATACCATCATTCTAATTGTCCCAGGAAGTTCTTGACCAGGATGTCTGAAAATCCAGTAAATAACTCATCTTTGGTTTCAGAAAATGCTTATAAACTGATTTGTATGGGCAAATTCTTTCCTTAACTGAAGTTAGAGGGCATATTAGGAAAATTGTCTGCACTTCTGGATAGATAGCCAGTTTATCAGGATACTATTTTCCTTATCCTAATTTCTCTGAGTTCACCAGTCTTAAATGCCATGTCATAAACCTTACCCAAGTGAAATCAGTATTTTCACTTCAAAGACCCTCTGTAAACAACTTGTTTTCATACCCTAAACTTATAAATATCTACCCTAAATTTACGCTTAATGGACACCAATAAGCTTCTGTTTCCGTGAAATTATCCCTTGCAGAGTCAAGTTTGGTAAATTTAGTTTTGTATGATCAACAGGTTATTTTTATAGTCTGTGGAGGGGTCAACAGTTATAATTCCTGAATGTCGAACAGAGATTTAATTGAAAAATTCTAATCACACAGCTAAAAACCCTTAACTCAGAAACACTGTGCTAACTTGAGGACTACTGAACTTCCAGCTTGCAATTTTTTCCAGAATAATGTGAGGAAGCCCCACAGTAGGTCTGAATTCTAACATATTTTCATTAAGTCTCCAACTGTTGAGTTTATTTTGTCCCTTAGAAATAAGGATTCTTTATTAAAGAATCCTTTGGCAAATGATGATATTTGAAAATTATTGTCTTTGGTGAAAACTTGCCTGGATTTTAACAATACTATTTTTTATCTCCCTAATAGTTCTTGACTTTGAGTCTATAATTAGAAACTTACAGGAAGAGAACAGTTCTAGAATTAATAATTCTTTCTCTTGATCTGGTACCCAAGGCTGAAAAAATCCAGGGTCATCTATGAGAACTTAGTCAGACTTCCAACAATTTTGTTGTTGCATTCCTGAGACTTGCATTATATAATTTACCTGGAAGATCTGTGGGTTTTATTGGGTCTCTTGTTGATGATGACAATATTTGACTAGGTTCCAGAAACACAAATCTAGGCAAGCATACTCAGTAGCATTTTCTTTCCTTATGGAATCTTCTGGATCTGTTTCTTTCTGAACCAAACATCTGTTCCCTTATAGTTATAATACACACACAAATCTTTCTAATTGGAATAATTTCATCAAAGACAATGTGAAATCACGTCAGCCACTTTGGTGAAATTTTGACATGAAAACAATTGTTCACTTGAGAGGCCTATTTGTACAAGAATGGGAGCAAAATTGAAGAGAGACTTCTTTGACTTATTTGTCTAGACGAAAGATCACTTACTTCAATTTAGTAGACTTCCATTTGTTTCTGCATCTCTCTGATTATTTGTTACTGGTTTTGTTTTTTCTATGGCTTAAAGGAATTCTCAAAGTCCCAAGTTGCTTTTATTTCTTATTTTATCTTTATTTTTAATTTAATATTACTATACTTTATGTTCTGTGGTACATGTACAGAACATGCAGGTTTGTTTCATAGGTATACAAGTGCCATGGTGGTTTGCTGCATCCATCGCCCCATCATCTACATTAGGTATTTCTCCTAATGTTATCCCTCTCCCAGCCCCCACCTACCTTCTAACCCTTCCCTAACCTCCCCAATCCCAACAAGCCCCGAAGTGTGATGTTCCCCTTCCTGTGTCCCTGTGTTCTCATTGTTCAACACCCACTTATTAGTAAGAACATGCAATGTTTGGCTTTCTGTTCTTAAATCAGTTTGCTGAGAATAGGTTTCCAGCTTTTCCATGTCTCTGCAAAGGACTTGAACTCATCATTTTTTATGGCTGCATAGTATTCTACAGTGTATATGTTCCATATTTTCTTTATTTAGTCTATCGTTGATGGACATTTGGGTTGGTTCCAGGTCTTTGCTATTGTAAACAGTGCTGCAATGAACATACATATGCTTGTGTCTTTATAATAGAATCATTTATAATCCTTTGGGTATATACCCAGTAACGGGATTGCTGGGTCAAATGGTATTTCTATTTCTAGATCCTTGAGGAATCATCACACTGTCTTCCACAATGGTTGAACTAATTTATACTACCACCAACAGTGTAAAAGTGTTCCTATTTCTCCATATCCTCTCCATCATCTATCGTCTCCTGATTTTTTAACTGGCGTGAGCATTCTAACTGGCATGAGATGGCATCTCAATGTGGTTTTGATTTTCGTTTCTGTAATGACAAGTGATGATGAGCTATGGCTTACTAATTCTTATTTTTTTGTGTATTTGATTTCCAAATGTATTTTCCTACATTTATACCATCTACTCTTCTTGTAGAAGGATTGTAAGTATTTGTCTTTTCTAATTTCTTACTTGCTTGTAGCAGGCTTCCCCTACTTCTTTATGCTAATCTTTTCCCTCTTCTTTCTTCCTCTGGAAAACTTTGAAGATTAACTGCTCATTTAAAAATGTTTTGTTACTATGTGTTTAATATGAAAAAATTAGTCTGAATATAAAGTAAATAATTCCAAAGGAAAATAAAAAATAAATCTACTGGTTATTTTCTCTTAAAAATGTTTGTTTGGGCTGGATGTAATGCTCACAACTATAATCCTAGCATTTTAAGAGGATAAGGCAGCAGATCACTTTAAGCTCAGGAGTCTGAGACCAGCATGGGCAACATGGTGAAACCCCATCTCCACACACACGAAAAAAAAAATATATATATATATTAAAAATTAGCCAGGCATGGGGGCTTGTGCCTGTAGTCTAAGCTACTTGGGAGGCTGAAGCTAAAGAATCACTTTAGCCTTGGAGGCAGAGGTTACAGTGAGTCCAGATTGTGTCATTAAACTCCAGCCTGGGTGACAGAGCAAGACAGTCTCCAAAAAAAAAAAAAAAAAGTTTATTTGTTTGTCATTATTCACTTGTCAAAAGTATTAACTCAGGAAAAGAAAAGAAAATAGATTCACCAAAATATTGCTGAAAGAAATTAAAGAAGACATAAATAAATAGAAACACATCCTATGTTCTCAGATTGGAAAACTTAATCTGGCTCTGTTGTCCCGGCTGGAGTGCAGTGGCACAATCTTGGCTCATTGCAACTTCTGCCTCCTGGGTTCAAGTGATTTTCTTGCCTTGGCCTCCAGGGTAGCTGGGATTACAGACGTCCACCACCACGCCCAGCTAGTTTTTGTATTTTGGTAGAGACAGGTTTCACCATGTTGCCCAGGCTGGTCTTGAGTCCCTGACTTCAAGTGATCCACCCGCCTCAGCCTCCCAAAGTGCTGGGATTACAGGCACGAGCCACCATGCCAAGCCTTAATATTGTTAATATTGTTAAAATGTCAACACTACCCAATACAATCCCTATCAAAATCACAATGACATTATTTTAGGCAGAAAGAGAAAAACTTATTCAAAATTCTTATGGAATCTCAAGGTATCCCAAAGAGCTAAAACAATCGTTAAAAAAAAAAAAAAAAAAAAAAGAATAGGTCAGGAGTGGTGGCTCATGCCTGTAATCCCAGCACTTTGGGAGGCCAAGGTGGGCAGATCATGAGGTCAAGAGATTGAGACCATGAAATCACGTCTCTACTAAAAATCCAGGAATTAGCTGGGCATGGTGGCATGTGCCTGTAGTCCCAGCTACTTAGGAGGCTGAGGCAGAAGGACTGCTTGAACCTGGGAGGCGGGGGTTTCATTGAGCTGAGATCATGCCACTGCACTCCAGCCCTGGCAACATAACAAGACTCCATCAAAAAAATAATAATAATAAATCTGTAGGACTCACACCCTGACTTCAAGATGCACTACAGAACTATGATCATCAAAATCCTGTGGTAGTTGCATAAATACATATACAAACCAGTGGAGTAAAACAGTGAATTAAGAATCCAAACCTTCCATATACAATCAAATGATTTTTCACAGTGATTTCAAGACAATGCAGTTGGGGAAAGGGCAGTCTTTTAAACAAATGCTACTAAGAAAACTGGATCTCCACATGGAAAACATAAAGCTCGGCCCTTACCTATCATCATATACAAAAGTTAACTCAAAAGAAATTAAAGACCTAATCATAAAAACTAAATATCTAAAACTCTTGGAAAAACACATATGGCAAGTTTCACAACATTGGAAACTGGACTTCAAGGCAATTCAAAATTTTTATGACCCAAAAGACACTATTAACAGACTAAAAAAGCAATCTACAAATCGAAAAAAATATTTGCAAATCATATATCTCATAATGAATTAATATCCATAATACATAGGGGACTCCTAAATCTCAACAAAAAAGCCATTTCAAAAATGGCCAAAGGGCATGAATAGACATTTCTCCAAAGAAGATTTAGAAATGACCAATAAGTAGATAAACAGATGCTCAGCATCACTAATTATTAGAGAAATGCAAATCAAAAATGTAATGAACTACCACCCTATACCCTTGAGGGTGCCTGCTATAACAAATATAGAAAATAGGAACTGTTGGCAAGGATGTGGAGAAACTGGAATCTTTGTCGGTGAGAAATGTAAATAGTATAGCAATGGTAGAAAAGAGTATGCCAGTTCTTTAATAAATTAAAATTAGAATTACCATATGGTCCAGCAATTCCACTTATAGGATCCAGTAGATGCAAAAGCAAGGTCTCAAAGAGATATTTGTACCTCCATGTTCCTAGCACCATGATTCATGATAGCTAAAACATGGAAACCAGCCACATGTCCAGCAATAGATGGATCAATGAATAAGCAAAGTGTGGTATAAACATACAATGGAATGTTACTTAGTCTTAAAAAGGAAGAACATTTTAACATATGCTAAAACATAGATGAACTTTGAGAACATTATACTTAGTGAAGTAAGCCAGTCACAAAGAAAAAAATACTGTATGTTTCCACTTACATGAAGTAGCTAGAGTAGTCAAAATCAGAAATAGATTGAAGAGTGGTAATTGACAGCGGCTGGGGGAAAAAGAAAAGAGGGAGTTATTGTTCAATATGTATAGTTTCAGTTTTATAAGATGAAAGAGTTACATAAATAAATGGTGGTGACATGAATATATTTAATACTATTAAACTATTCACTAAAATTGAATAAGATGGTCAATTTCACGATATGTGCATTTTACTTCAATTTAAAAATAAAAAAAAGAGAATTGATTCAGAACTTAGAACAATGACAGTAGACTCCTATTACACTGCATTCTTTAATGTATTGTGATGCTGTCTATAACCATTAAAAATATAGAAAGCTAAAAAAAGAAAAAATATTTCATGAGTAGATTAAGAGGATAGAAAATAATATACTGTAATATTACTAATAGGAAAGCTTATATGACTCAGTTCACCAAAAATATATTAATATGTCTTCCTATATAATAAACTGTACAGTTATAAGAAACATTTATATGTTTATTATCACACACATATTTATCTGCCTCCAATTCCCCAGACACAACTCACAATTCTAAAGCCTTTGTAGATAAGGTTGCTAGGGTAATGTTTTGTTCTAATGTTTGGTCTTTTACCCTCATTCCTGACACAGAGTAACTAAAACCTTTGTAATTTCCTGAGATATAGGAGTGTCTGACAAAGAGCTCATAAATGCCTTGAAATTTCCTGGGTGATAGTAGCATCTTATATTCTAAAGAGACAACTCCTGGTGGACTCCAGAACAGGAGCTGGTTGCCAGAGGAACCAACCACATGATTAGAGAGCTGGAACATTCAGCACCACCTCTCTAACCTCTGGGTAGGGAAGAGGAACTAAATGTAGGTCAAGCTGATCACCGATGCCAGTGATGTAATCAATTGTGTTTATATTATATAGTCGCCATCAAAGCACAAAAAGACAGGGTTCAGACAGCTTCTAGATTACATGGAAGTCCCTGGAGGATGGAAAGAACAGAGAAGACGTGAAAGTTCCTTTCCCCTTCCCATGTACTTTGCTCTATATATTGCTTAATCTGATGTTTATTTGTGTTATTTATCATATCCTTTACTAATATAATAAACCAGTAAACGAAAATGTTTCCCTGAATTCAGTGAGCTATCCCAGCAAATTAATCTAATTTGAGAGGGTGATGGGAACCTCAACTTAATAGTCCTAAGTCAGAAGGTAAAAACATCCTACTTGCAGCTGAGATCTGAAGTGGTGGCTGTCTTGTGAGACTGTCATTAACCCTATGAAAACTGATGCTATCTCCAGGTAGACAGTGTCAGAATTGAATCGAAGAGTTGAGAGTTGAGAGTTGAGAGTTGAGAGTTGAGTTGAGTTGAGCTGAGTTGAGTTGAGTTGAATTGAATTGAATATATGAGGAAAATCCCCTCCACAGCTTGTATCAGAAATGAGTGTTCAGTAACATAAGAGTAGGAGAAATAAATTGTTTTTTAATCTCCTACACAAAGCTTTGAAATATATAACATAAAATCTTATAGAAGTAAAAAGTGATACAGGTAGATTTCAAAACTCTTCTTAGATGTTTCATTTCTCCTTTCTCATTAATGAATACAACATATGTAAGAAAATCAGAAAGAAAATCAGAAATATAGGAGACCTAAACAACATTATCAACTAACTCGGGCTTATAAGCAAGTTTAGATATTTGATACATCACTGGCATAATACACATTATTTTCATATGTGCATGGTATGTTCACAAAGGTAGACCATATTCTGGTCTATCAAAATCAAAAGGTAATACTTTGACAGACTGAAATCTTACAAAGTACAAAATTGGACAATAATGGAATTAAACTATAAAAACAATAACAAAAAGATAATCAGGAAATTTCCAAGTGTTTTGAAAGTAAACATTTTTTTAAAACCCACATATCACCGAAGAAATCACAAGGAATTTCAGTATATGGCTGAAAAATTAAAACAATATCAAAATGTGTGCGATACAACTAAAGCTGTACTTACAGAAAATGCTTCACAATGAGTATAATCCAAATGAAAGATCTTAAATACATTATTTAAACATATACCTTAAACATATTAAAATGAATGAAATTAAACCCTAAGAAAAAAATAAGAAAGCCAATAATAAGGATAAAAATAGAAATCAATGAAATTAAGAATAAAAAATATATCAAAAACAAAATTCACATATTGTTTTGAAAAAAATAAATACAGCTGATAAAAGTATAGTTAGTCCAACCAAGAAAGAGGGAATACATAAATTACAAATATCAGAATAAAAACTATACATAATTACAGACTTTATGGACATTAAAAATAAGAAAGGATATCAAAAAAATCTATGTTCATTTTTTTTGGACACAATACTGGAAAGATACATATTACAGAAGTTTCCTCAAATAAAAATGACATAAATAACACTATATTTATTAAAGATATTTAATTTTTAGTTAAAAGCCTCACAAAAGTAAATTGATAAATTGAACTTTACTTAATAACTGCTTTTATGGATTTAAAAATGTGTGGTATATACATAAATGGAGAATATTCAGCATTGGAAAAGAAGAAAATCTTGCCATTTGTGACAACATAGATTAACTAGAAAAGATTTTATTAAAAGAAATAAATCAGTCACAGAAAGACACATTCTCCATGATTCCACTTCTATGATGCACATAAAATAGTTGAATTCATAAAAACAGAGTAGGATGCTGGTTGCCAAGGGATAGTGGCAGGGAAAGAGGGGAGCTGTTCAATGAGCATAAAGTTTCAGTTATGCAAAATAATTAAGTTCTAAAGATCTGCTGTACAACATAGTGACTACAGTTAACAGTACTGTATTGTGCACTTCAAAATTTATAATAAGAGTAGCCCTCTTTTGAAGTGTTTTTAGCACAATAAAAAATTAATAAAATAATAACTGATTTTAAAAATAAACTTTTTGTTACAGAACATCTACTCTCTGGTTCTATTCATTATGTTTATCATCATTCATTTCTTCCTGCATCTAATTTATAAATTAAGCTTTTTCATATGTATGTATACATAGAAAAAAACATACATATAAACTATATATATATTTATATATACATAAAACTATGTATATATAACTATATATACACATATATATAGTTTGGTACAATCTGAGGTAAGAAACTCTTACAAAAATTAAAATAATACCCACAGGTTATGACACAGTTTGCAAATCAAGTACCTGATTAAGGATTTCTATCCAGAATATATAAAACTCTCAATACTCAATAATAAAAAATAAACAACTCTATTTAAAAAGTGGAGATATTTGAACAGACACTGAAGAAGGTACATGAGTAGATAAGAAGCACATGAAAAGATGTCCTCCATCTTTAGTTGCCATGGAAATGCAAAATAATCTTCGAAGAGATACATCTACACTCCAATTAAAATAGAAGAAAGAGAGGGAGAGGAAACCAGCCTGACAAATTCAAGTGGTCATGAGGTTATATAGAAACTGTTTTCTATTACATTAAGGGTGAGAATGCAAAATGATACAGTTACTTTGGAAAAGAATTTGACAATTTCTGATAAAGGTAAATATGCTCTTACCATAATATACAGCAATTCTACTCCAAGGTATATTTCCAAGTGGAATACAATCATATTTAAGAACCTTGCTAAGAATGTAATAGTGGCTTTATTCACATTGTCAATAATTAGAACAATACAAGTACCCCTCAGATTGTGTGGATAAGCCAGTGGTGACACATTCATACTCTAGAATACTACTAGGCAATGAAAGTGAACACATAACTGATAGATGCAACAATATAAACATACCTCTCAAATGCATTTTGCTAAGTGAAAGTAGCCAGACCCCCAAAGCTAAATATTGTATAATTTAATTTACATTATATTCTGGAAAAGCCAAAGCCGCTGGGACACGAAACTGATTTGTGGTTGCCAGGAGATAAAGTTGAGCAAAATGTTGGCCACAAAGAGAGATGCAGGCCTTCTTGATGTGGAATTGCGTTATAACTTCAGTTTGGAGGTGGTGTTGTTATGTGAACATACATGTTTCTCAAAACTGGTAGAACTATAGACTTAAAAGAGTGCACCTTATTGTATGTAATACGTACTTTAATGTTAAGAAAAATTTTTAATGATAATGTGATTATGAAATAATGGATCTACTTGGTTTCCACTGGGAAAAGAAGATGTGACAAAAGGACGGCTAGCCCCAAAAGTAAGCAGTTTATATTAAAAGAAAAAAAGACTAAGTTCTTTAAGAAGAAAAGGCAATCTATATGGCAATTTGTATGTTTTAAAAGTCTGCATGGTCTTCCTGATTAGAAGGTGGCATCTGTGTCTTTGATAATAGAAAAAAAATCAATTGGAAATTCCAAGAAAAACAAAATTATTTACAAACAAGGTATGGCCTATTAAAAAGCAGATTGAACTTTGGGAGGCCAAGCCGGGCAGATCACTTGATGTCAGGAGTTCAAGACCAGCCTGGCCGACATGGTGAAACCTCATTTCTACTAAAATAATACAAAAATTAACCATGCATGGTAGTGCATGCCTGTAATTCCAGCTACTTGGGAGGCTGAGGCAGGAGAATTTCTTGAACCCAGGAGTTGGAGGTTGCAGTGAGTCAAAATGGTATCACTGCACTTCAGCCTAGGCAACAATGGCAAAACTCCATCTCAAAAAAAAAAAAGAAAAAGAAAAAGAAACAGACTGAAATATTTCATTATTTTAGCAACTTATTGATAGGCACTTACCCATTTTTCATAGCACTCAAAAAACATTTTTCAGTTGCCTAGATGGATGCCACAGTATTACAGAAGTCTAATAATATGAGTTAATGAACGTTCACAAAATCACAACTAAGTGATCTTGTCATATACAGCTAGTCATTCACCCAATAATCTTAGGTCTTTTTTTTAAACAAAGACCCTATTTTACCTGCACTTGAAAGATGGATAGATACAAATTATTTGTCTGTTCATACTACCTGGCATTCTTGTTTAGTCATATACTGAGTTTAAACTATATAATGAAAAACCAATGGTATTGATAATATACCCATCATCTTATGTATGTAACTTGAATTTTTGTGATAGGAGATATTTCAAAGGGAGCCATGTTTCACATTTTTAAGAATGAGACGTTAATGTGAAATAAATTTCTTAAATGAAAGTGTATAATTTTTAGCTTATCATTTATAATCATACTGATACACAATAGAGAACTAAAGACATTAATTTTTCCACAAAAGAATTTAGCCTTGTGAGGAGGAAAGAGAGAATTTTATAATACACTTAGTTTGTATTGAATACAATTCTAAATTTATTTTACTATGTAAATGTATTTATTTTTATTAAAATAAAATATAAAACATAATCTATTAGCTTGCTTTGGCTTCCACAACAAAGTATCACAGACTGGACGGCTTAACAACAGAAATTTATTTTCTCATGGTTGGGAGCCTTGAACTCTGAGATCAAGTTGTCAGCATAGTTGATTTCATTCTGAGGCCTCTGTCTTTCTGTCTTCTCCTTTTATCTTCACGTGGGCTTTCCTCTATATTTGTTTGTGTCCTATCTGTTCTTATGAAGACAGCCATATTGAATTACAGACTGCTCATATGATTTCATTTTACCTTAATGACCTCTTTAATATTTTATCTCTAAATACAGACACATTCTGAGGTACTGGGTGACGGTGTGGTTAGAATTGCAGCATATAAATTTGAGAGAGACCAAGTTGAACCCATAACACACAGGCATACAATCATGCACCACGGGACAATTTTTAATTCAACAAAAGATTACATGTAAAATAGTGGTTCTGTATGTCTATAACACTTTTTTTTTTTTTTTACTTTTTTTACTCTATGTTTAGATACATATAGCCTTACTACTGGGTTACAATTGCCAACAATTGTACTGTATTTGGTACAGAAATATGCTGCATAGGTACAGAGCCTAAGAGCAATAGGGTATATACTATAAAGCCTAGGATTGTTAGAGACTGTATCATCGAGGTTTGTGTGAATGCACTCTGTGAGGATAGCACAATGATGAAATTGCCTAATGATGCATTTGTCAGAACGTATACCCTTTGTTGAGTGATGCACAACTGCAATACATATTTTAAACAATATAATTCTAGTACTTAATAAGATTGTGTTCTGTTTTTACAGGATACAACATATTTTCTGAAACTTTATGATTGTATTAATATTAACTATTGATCAATTGAGATGGCTCTCAACATAAAATTTTATTTTATATATTCCTGTAATTTCCAAATAATCTTTAAAAATATTTAAAAATATTATAATTGCAAATACATAGTAAATGAAAAGATCTTGTTATTTTAGCCAGGATAAACACCTATCTAAAAATTTTAATTAACTCCTATAAGAATATTTAGTCTCCATGTGGTGGGGGGCTTCTCACTAAGAATTCTAAAAAGAAGGAGAAAATTGGCCTGGGTATACAAAATATCTTATTTTTCATTGTCAGACTTTAAAAAAAAAAACATTAGAACATGCATCTCTTCTGAGTCAAACAGTCAAAGTTATAGCCTCTTATAAAAAATAGGAAAGGAATGCAAACAGCAAAATATAACTAAAATAACATGGCTTCATGCACCTACACATAAACACAGAAAATGGAAAAAAAAAATGTTTCTTGTGTTGAGAGTGTCAACAAAACAATGCACCAGGCTAAGTTAAACAGATGAGGACAAAGTTGAGAGCAGCCAGTGTTCAGTCTGAGCTCAACTCACATGAAATGTGTGAAGTGTTGGGGAAGTGGCAGAGTTTTTAAGATCTGGAACAAGCAAAATATCTTAAGCCATCTTTATTTGCTAAGCAGCTTTATTCAAAGGAAAAACCAAATTTTCTCCTATCTGCAGGACAGGAGATAGTTCTATTATTTGGAATAAGGCTCCGACTAAAGTTAGGCTTTACCCTCCCAGAGAAACTGGGATACAGGGGTGTTATTTTTCCTAATGATTACCTTTCAAAGACATGGTCCCCTGTTCTTGAAAAAGACAGTCTTGGGTAGTAACACTGACAAAAAGCTTTTGAAAAGATTTACATCTCAAAAAGTCATAAAAGGAATTTTAAATTCAAAACATTTTAAATTAAATACACTAAGGAGCTCAGGGGCCTAAAACAACAAAGAAGCCTGTCTAAAATTTAGTCAGAGGGCAACCTGAAGTCTGTCTTGGTCAGGTCTCTAGAGTTTCACAATTGCCTTTAATACGGAAATTTCCTAAATTGGATTCTGTCAGTTATTTGTAGAGTATTTCTGAGAGAGAGGAAACTTAGCCTCTGACACTTCCTGTATGCCTTGCCTGTGGGCAAAGCAGGCTCTCTCAGCCAGAGAAAGGCTAAAAGGCAAAAGGGACACTGATAGTGGGAGTTTGAAGTCAAAGAAATATAGCCCCAAATAGGGTATGGGTGAGGCACCAACAGAATCTACTTTAAGAGTACTAAATCGGCTGGGTGTGGTGGCTCACGCCTGTAATCCAAGCACTTTGGAGGCCAAGGCGGGTGGATCACCTGAGGTCGGGAGTTCAAGACCACCCTGACCAACATGATGAAACCCTGTCTTTAAAAAAAAGAAAAAAAAAGAGTACTAAATCATTTTTAGAAGGTTACATTTAAGAATATTAAAGAATATATGTTCAGATATGCTTAAGATATTAGTTTTGTCTTATTCCCCCAAGTCATCAGGAAAATTGTTCTATGGATAACAAATCATAATTTCATGGTTCATTAAGATGCATTTTAAGGCCAATAATATATTTTTTAAAAAATATTAAAAAGCATCTTAATGTCAATAAATAACTGATTTTATTGTGTTCATGTCAAAATCATAGTATACATATGCCTTATATCAGTGATATACATATTGAATATGTTTACATAACAAGTAGTGGTTAGACATTTCTGTATCTTGAAATGTCATAGGATCTCAAGCACAGTTAAGTTCTCTCTTGAAAAATTTTTTGACTATATTTTCTCACTATAACAATGTCATACTGAAATAAACTACAGAGTAAATGAATCAATAGCCCTTGATGTTCTAGTCACATAAACACTAAAAGGAAATAAATCTTATTTATATTCATTTAAATAAAATAGTCATTAATCTTCAACTTATGGGTGTTTTAGGACACTTTTCAAACCTTTAGTTTCCTACTGAGTATTAACTAATAGCCTCTGATTTGATAGCTGTTTAGATGGCTAGTTATTGGATTAAGTGATGCCCTAAAGCTGCCCCTTGGCAAAATTAAAATTTAGTATTTCTGCTGGTAAATTATCCTGGCTTTATTTAATTTGAGATTTCAATGTGTCTTTCAAAAAAGAAAAGGAAATATAACTTTGACATCTATTAGGCTTTACTCTAACAGATTATTAATTGCAATATTGAGACTTATTTTTTCATATTATTGATAGTGAATTCTAGTGATTAGAAGAAAAGAAAACAGATTAATAGGTTATGCTTAATTTAAAGGAAAACATTAAGCCGGGCATGGTGGCTCACACCTGCAATCCCAGCACTTTGGGAGGCCCAGGCAGGCGGATCACGAGGTCAGGAGTTCGAGACCAGCCTGGCCACCATGGTGAAACCCCATCTCTACTAAAAATACAAAAATTAGCTGGGCGTGGTGGTGGGCACCTGTAATCCCAGCTACTTGGGAGGCTGAGGCTGGAGAATCGCTTGAACCTGGGAGGTGGAGGTTGCAGTGAGCTGAGACTGCGCCATTGCACTTCAGCCTGGGTGACAGAGCGAGACTCCATCTCAAAAAGAAAAAAAAAAAAAGAAAACATTAGAAATTT
Organism: Cebus imitator; assembly: GCF_001604975.1. Taxonomy (NCBI): domain Eukaryota; kingdom Metazoa; phylum Chordata; class Mammalia; order Primates; family Cebidae; genus Cebus; species Cebus imitator. Next base: position 1,571,701 of record NW_016107785.1, on the reverse strand, counting down.
TAAGAGTTCATTATTCTGACAATAGCACAGGAAAAATGGAGGGTTTTCCATAATATAATGCCGTTATTCATCTCAAGGGATAGCTAAAGCTTTATTTTATTTTTTTTAAAAAAAGGATTTGTTTAAGATGGATTAATAATGAAAATACTTAAGATACTAAAAGCACACAAACACATTTTCTCTGGTTTGGACAAATTTTATGAATAACATGGTAAGTTCAGAAGGTTTATGATATCAACAAAATATAAATTCACTTTCTTAGTAATACAATTCTTAATAGAGGGTATTTTAAATACATTATATTTCTTGCCTCCTAAGCACAAAGGAATTCTGGAAATAAACACTCCTGAAGTAGTTTAGATAAAAAATTTTAAAAGAACAAAATTATATCTATGGATATATTTGCTTATATTAATAAAAACAAGTAGACACAAGATCCAGGAAGAAATGGAGAATATACGGGTGTTAGAGAAGAATACAAAAGAGTTTTGAATTACAGTAACATTTAAATATGTAACATTTACATTTCTCAATGGCACATGCTAAAAGGCAGTACTTCTCTTCCTAACACAAGAAATAGGGGAATTGTATTTATTATCATAAAAATAAATATTTTGCTCTATTTTTATATTAAAAATTTAGTACCATTTTAACACATGATATATCAACTTTAATGGAATATTTCACAAAGATAAACAATTTACTATAATGCTAAAAATTTACTTAGGTTAATAAAATAATTCACCTATAGAGCAATAAATGCAAATTAATAGAATAAAAGTGTTGAAACCTCATTACACTTAATTTTGTCTTGCTTTTAGGCCTATTGTTAAATTATAAATACAATAATTGTTACCTTATATTAAACTATATTAAGTTATAGTTTAATTTGCATTTTATACATTTAAATAAATGGCTGTGCTATTTTTGGCAACTGGGCACATCAATGAAGCTCTCTCTTTGTTAGTTTCCTTACCCACAGAATAGATATATGATAATTCTCTTCATACTCAAAAAGCACTTACAATAGCACCTGGAACCTAGTAAATGCTATATAAATGCTTATTAAGTAAAATAAAGAAAGAAAGCAAAATTACTGAGTAAAATGGCTAAGTTTTCAGTAATTCCCTATTATAAAAGAGCTGAGTAGGAAGAGGCAATAAATAGTAATAAAAATATTCTGTGCCTGGTAGAAAAATTTCTTTGGCATCCAGAAATTTTCATCTTGTTTTTAAAATTTTGCCTATATTCCCAAGTAATGACTTAAAATAGATAAAGAATTTCATATCATCATACTTCATTCTTCCTTAATGCAATAATTGGCAGCAAGATGAAAAACATATGGTATAAGATAAAGAATACAAAATGTCCTTCAAGGAAAGCATATATACTGAGGTAATAAAGATTCTGTCAATAATTTACATAATGTCATTGACTCTACCCAGATGGCCAATATGGGATATGGGATGTTGGTCTAGATGATAAATAGGATATAATTTACATGATACAGAAAGAAAGTATTGTCATATCATTGTATACTTTCTTGACTAATAACATGCCTAAGTCTTTTTTTTTGTGTGTGGAGTACTCCAAGGTATATTTCTTACCAAATCATAGAAACTATGAATTTGGGCCATAAAATACAAATCTGTAGTTGCTGCTCAGATTTCTTTTTTTTTTTTTTAATGTGTATTGTCTTTGTTAATGGCTTTTTCATAACTTACAGTACCATTCTTAGTGTAACACTGAAGCCATAATAAATATGTAACGGGAAAATGAAATGTAGAAAATATAGCTCTCTAAAGACTCATGTAAATAATCAAATTTGGTTCCATAATGTAGGAACTTTCTGCCTTTACAAATTTGTAAGTATGCGTATTTTGTATTGTAGGTTGAATTTATTTTCAAACTAGCACTGTTTGTTCATATCAATGAATATTTAAGTAAAAAATGAAGTTTTAAAACTATCTATGTCTGAAGTAATAACTGAGTTGTACTTCTCAAAGGTATTTTATTCAATACAGGTTGTACTAGGCACTTACTTGACAAGTGCTTACTTGACTTGTAGTGAAATGATCCTTATCTGGATGTGATCCCTAGTACATATGATGGACATGCAATGGGTAAGTCTGCACAAATGATTTCATTTCTTATGACCACTTCCCCCAAGATATTTATCAGACAAGGAATTCACAATAGACGGTCACTCATAAAACCAATTTATTAATGATTTGAAACCAATTTACGAATATCACAAAGCCAGATAATATAACTTAAATTTTAGTAAATCACCTGCTTTCAGAAGCTCCCCAACAGAAACTTTTCCCACTGTCTCCTAACTATAGAGAAATTGGTACATTTTTACCCCAGAAGGTTAGTAAACCTTGGGCATAGTATTGGGATCTTGATAAGATCGTGTAAAACTCAGCCCTTCTGCTTTGAATTCTAAAGATCAGTTACAAATAGAAAATGATAAAAAAAATAAAAAATAGAAAAAACCAACAAACAAAAAACTCAGCCCTTGAAATTTTGTCCTTACTTTGCCTCACCTAGAGTGTTAAATTGCTGCCTGATAAGGTTTGGATCTGTGTCCCTACCCAAATCTCATGTTGAATAGTAATCCCCAATGATGGAGGCAGGGCCTGGTGAGAGGTAATTGGATTATGGTGGCATTTTTTTTTTGTACTTTAGGTTCTGTGGTACAGTGCAGATCACACAGGATTGTTGAATAGGTACACACGTGGCAAGGTGGTTTGCTGCCTTCCTCCCCCCATCACCTATATGGGGGCATTTTCTAATGGTTTAACACCATCCCCCGAGGTGCTGTTCTCATTATAATGAGTTTGTTCTCAAGAGATCTGGTTGTTTAAAGGTGTGTAGTACCTCCCCTCCATCTACCTCCTGCTCCAACCATGTTAAGTGCCAGCTTCTCCTTCACCTTCTGCCATGATTAAAGTTTCCTGAGGCCTCCCCAGAAGTGGAAAAGATCCCAGCATCATGGAAATGTGAGCCAATTAAAACTATTTATTAGAAACTACCCAGTCTCAGGTGCTTCTTTATAGCAGTGCGAGAAGGGACTAATACACTGCCTAAATATAACCTTCCTTTTTATTTTGTTGTTTTGTTTCAGTTGTGACAGACAACTACAGACCAAAGCTATAATGTGGGTGCACACAGAAAGATTCACCAATTCCCAGCCTTATCTATCTCTTCTCTTTTACTTTGATTACTAATTGTAGAGAAAATATCCTCTTACACACAGGGTAGACAAGTATCAAAAAATCTGAAACCTGTATTTTAGCTAAGAACTTTTTTGAACTAAGTGTTCTATGTAGATTCTAGCACTCTAAACATGTGAAATCAAGGGTGAAGGTGGCCATGAACCATCAGTGGCTCTTATCAAAACTGGTTTCTAGGTCAATTAAATGAACCAAGATGAGTGAAAGAGTTTTCAATTACTGATTTCAACATATTTACCAGATGGTTGTTCCATTTCAAGAATCCCAATAAAATTGTAAATTAATTTAAATATTAACATCATATAGATATTTAAATGCTGAAAAACTGAATTCCCATCATTTTAAATATTTTAAATATATTTTACTTATTCTAAAGAAGCCTCCCCACCCCCAAATTAAATGTATCTGTGATACTCTAATAAATCATGTTACTTTGAACCCTCAGCTTAATAAACCCAAAGGTAACTTTATACGTGTATAATGTCAGCATAACTGCCCTAAGAGAGGGGACCTAGTATTCTGAAGATAATAATGTTTTAAAATAATTTATGAAAAAATATACTCTTTTAAGACCACATTGATAAGATGTAAAAAATTTCAAAAATATACAATTTTTTAAGAACATTTGTAAGTGTGTCACATGAATGCTGGTATCACAGTCTTCACATTTATTTTAAGCCAGGATATACATGAGGAGTCAGGCTCCAAACCAAAATCCTATGTGTGATTTCTCAGGCCTAGCCACTGATAATTTCAAGACTCTGGCTGGTAGGACTAACTAAGGAAATCTGTCTTCCCTACACAAACCTGATGCACAGACAGTCCACTGCAGTTTTCTGGGGAAAGTTGCAGCCAAGGACTCAGCTTCCTTCTCCAAGGACATTCATGCACTTAGGTACATCAGCGTTACTAGCACAGGTACCTCTATGAAGTCCTCTTTATTAGGATCCTTAGCAAAGGTACTTTTCTCTACCCTAATGCAGTATTTTTTTCAATCCTAGTCCTTTCCCGCCTCTTTGCTCTGATCTCTAATATCCATAAAAAGGCAAGAGCCTCCTCTAATTAGTTCATGGCACAGCGGTAGTGAGACAATTTTCCCCTCTGTGTTGTGTTGGATGTCCTCTAATCCTCACCTAAAAGTTCCCTAGGAAAAAAAAAGAGAGAGAGAGAGAGAGAGAGAGAGAGAGAACCAGCACCTCTCTTTTTGGGTCTCTTGTTTGCACTGTCTCAGTATATAAATAACTTTGGTTTTCATTTTCAGATTCTCTTATTGTCTTAATTGACCACCTGAATACTTGGCAACTCAACAGTACGTCATTGAGGAAATCATATTAACTAATGAAACAATTGAAAATATTTGAGTGTGAAAAAGCACTCACATTATGATGTGCTTTTTTTTTTTTTTTACTTTGCATATATGTTTAAATTTTTTATTTTTTTACTTTGATTTTCACTTTAGAATAAGGGGATAAATATGTAGGTTTGTTACAAAGGTATGTTGCACAATGCTAAGGTTTGTGTTATTACTTAACCTGTCACCCAGGTAGTGAGGATAGTTTCCAATAGATAGTTTTTTAGCCCTTTCTCCTTCCCTCCCTTGTCCCCTAGTAGTCCTCAGTGTCTTATGTTCTCATCTTTAAGTCCATGTGTACCTCATGTTTACCTCCTACTTATAAGTGAGAACATAGGGTATTTCGTTTTCTGTTTCTGTGCTAATTTGCTTAAGATAATGGCCTCCAGCTGCATCCATGTTGCTGCAGAGGACACAATTTCATTTTTTACGGCTATATAGCATTCTATCGGATATATGTACCACATTATTTTTTATTCAATCTACCTTTTATGGGCACCTAAGTGGAATCCATGTCTTTCTTATTGTGAACAGCATGCTGATAAACATATGGGCTGTGTATCCTTATGATAGAACTATTTATTTTCCTTTGGGTATATACACAGTAATGGGATTGCTAGGTCAAATGATAGTTCAACTCAGTTCTTTGAGGAATATCCAACTGTTCTCTACAGTGGCTGGAATAAATTACATTTATGTAATGTAGGTTACATTTACATTTCACAAGAGTGTGATTTTCTCCTATGATATCTGAAAATGAGTTTTATTAAGGTATATTAAAATGTATTATTTTTAATTATTGAAAATAACTTTTAGTACTTAAATTTTCCTCTAAGTAATTTATTTGTTTTTAAAGCTGCTTAATCTACTTTAGGTAATGCAAATGAAATAAAAGGCTTCCATCAAATCCCAAAGTCAACACTTTTCCCCAGAGATAACCATGATTAACTATTTCTTTGATATGTTTCCAGATATATGTTAAGGGTACACAAACATATTTTTTCTTTCCATTGTTACAATATTTTATGTACTTGTATTTGTTTTGTTCCATCTTCTTTTATTTGTGAGGATATTTCAGAGATATTTTGATAGCATTCCAACAACTCATCATTCTTTTTATAACAGCAAACTATCTCATGTGATAGATGAAATATATCTACTTAGCCGGAGATACACACACATACACTTTTTAGTATTAAAAATAATGAATAGCGGCTGGGCGCTGTGGCTCAAGCCTGTAATCCCAGCACTTTGGGAGGCCGAGGCGGGTGGATCACGAGGTCAAGAAATCAAGACCATCCTGGTCAACATGGTGAAACCCCGTCTCTACTAAAACTACAAAAAATTAGCTGGGCATAGTGGCGCGTGCCTGTAGTCCCAGCTACTCAGGAGGCTGAGGCAGGAGAATTGCCTGAACCCAGGAGGCGGAGGTTGCGGTGAGCCGAGATCGCGCCATTGCACTCCAGCCTGGGTAACAAGAGTGAAACTCCGTCTCAAAAAGAAAAAAAAAAAAAAAAAAAAAAAAAAAGAATAGCTTTGTTTATGCTTCTTTGTATATATAAGTGAGTAAAATTGTAGAATAAATTACCACAAGTGGAATTATCACATTAAGGAGTGCATACATTTTTAAATTTTGATAAACTTTACTATATTGCCCCCAGCAATAATGTTTCTGTACACAAAACTTTCGTGAAAGCATCATTAACTTTAACTCATTTATCTTTGCCAATCCTATACATGGAAAAACAGTTCTCTAATTGCCTTTTCGTTAGCATTTACATTATTTTGAATGGATTTAAACTTCTTTTCAAATGTTTAAGGACCATCTGTATTTACTTTATTTTGTCTTTGCTATTTCTATTCTTTGGCTATTCCCCATGGCCTATTTTTCCTAATGATTCAAAAGGCCTGTTATGAGATTCACATGTATACCTTTGTTACATACACTGCAATATTCGTCCAATTTCATTGATATTTTTGTATATCATTCATGGTATAATTTGTCATATAATACTTTTTTTTTGAGATGGCATCTCACTCTATCACCCAGGCTGGAATGCGCTGGCACTAATTCTACTCACTGCAACCTCCACCTCCTGGGTTCAAGTGATTCTCCTGCCTCGGCCTCCTGAGTAGCTGGAATTACAGGCATGCACCACAACACCCAACTAACTTTTGTATTTTAGTAGAGACAGGATTTTACCATGTTGGCCAGGCTGGTCTCAAACTCCTGACCTAAGGTCATCCACCCACTTCAGCCTCCCAAAGTGCAGGGACTGCAGGTCTGAGCCACCATGCCTAGCCAGTCGTATAACAGCTTCTTAATAATATTAGGAAAACTTATACATTTTTCATTTATGGCTCCTAAATTTGCATTCTTTTCAGAAAGGCCAATTTTATAAACAACATTTATGAAACAATTCTTCTTTCCCCCACTGATTAGCTGCAATATTACTAATATATATCAACTTGAGGATATTTGTAGACTCTTCTGTTTTACATTGAACTATATTTATTTAACAGATTTCTGTTGGATATTTTATATATGCTGCATTTTTCAAATAAATTGTATATACAACATTTTGAAGGATGCTGATAGATAGTCTCCTAACTTTTAGTACATTCTTTACTATATGACAAATGTATTTTTTAACACAGGAAAATTAAAATCTTATTTCATAGTCCAAGAAATCATGGGGTGTTTTTATTCTAACTAAGCTAAATTCACAGATTAGGCCCTATGTTAGGCTAACACATTCGTAAAATAAATTGTTTTTGTTTAGCTGGTTATTGTTTTCTTCTACTTCGACAATTTTATTTATTTTTTCTTAGTGCTATTGCAAAATGAGCTATCTGAATCAGTTGTACTTTTTGAATCTTTGATGTGTCCTATGTCCTAAAGAGTTGATCAGCTGTTGTACCATTCAGTAAGTCCTGTACACACAGATAACTTGAGGGAACTTGAATCTTTATAATAGTGAGAATTCCTAAGGACACAATGAACCTTTTCTTTAAATTTACCTGGTATGATTTAAGAAATGTTTTTAAATATTGTTTGTTTGTTTCCTCTATCCCCAAATGAAACATGATTAAGTGCTCCAAGAATTCCTGCTCAGTGATTTACAAATATTAGAAGTGCTTCAGATTCCCTGCTCAGTGATTTACAAATATTAGAAACTTTGCAGTCTAATGCTCTACCAGTGAGCTCTACTCCCTGCCAGATAATGAGGACACGATTCAGTAACTCTCACTTTCTTAGCCTTTGCAAGAGTGTATCTGTCTATTTTATTTTTCAACCTCATGTCTACTACTAGTGTTGGGAGCTAACAGTGTCCATAACGAATACCATAGTCATTGTATGTATCTTGCTCTGAGGCTCCCTGTAAGATTTCTGTTTACTCCTTGAGAGTATACTTCATTGGTAGAAGATTATTGTGCTCTGTAGTGTTCATCTCAGTTATGCGGCTAGATTTCTGTTGGATATTTTACATATACTCAATTTCTCATAATATCCTTGAATCTCATGTTACTATCTGCATTTTGCAAACGGGCAATTAAGAATCAAAAACTTTAAACCATTTACCTACATCTATACAAACAGTAAGTGAAGAAACAATCACGTGAACACAAATATATTTCACAAGAGAAATATTATTTCTTTTATTCCCTGTTTTTTTCTTTGTATCTCACTCATCAGCTATAACAATTAATTTCATATGGTGGGTACCTAATCAAATCCACTTAATTAAAAAGATAGTTAACACCTTTCATTACATAATTAAATTTTAATTATTGTAACATTTCTAAGCAACTTTCTGTTTTGAAAGAAAATTTGTGCTAATTAATTTTAAAAAGGCTTTTGCTCAATTTTCCATGAACAGCAGCTCCCAGGAGTCCAGGACCCAAATCACTGAGAAGGGAATCTATTTCATGAAAAATGTCATTTGCAGAGTATGCAGGTAGTGAGGGAATCTAGTTTTGGCCTGTCAAGAAAGTGTCTTCAATTATGCTGAGTAGCCAAAGCAAGATAGAAAGTGTATGTGTACAAAAGCAGCAGTCACATGGGAGACCCCTGAGTGAAGTAGGACAGAGTTCTGTGGAATTAACCCCTTGAATTCAGGCTCTGATACAGAATCAGAAGTTTCAATTATTTTCTAGCTGCTTGGTTTCAGAGTAAAAGACAATCAGCCACCATTTGGCTTAGTCTTTTAGAAAAGAGAACAAACATTTAGGTTGTGAAAAGGTCATATGGCACCACTGACCAGCTACATTAACTGGTAATATAAATAAACCAAGACATTCATGTGACTCATCACTGCCTGCCTTTTATGCACAATGAAAGCAAGAAACAAATCTTGATTTTACTGAGAATAAATATTAATCATAAAAGAATTAGTTACGTTATATCGGCTGCAAATCCCCAACCACTTTGTCATCAGCACTCCCATGTGGAGTCATAAATATATAATTAAATCATAAAATATATTTTTATGGATACTCCTGAATTTTATAATATTTATATTTCAAGATTGCTATGGTCTGGATAATGTGTTTCACCAAAATTCATATTTTTGAATTTAATACCCAATGAGATAATATAAGACACAGGGTCTTTGATAACTTATTATGAAAATTTATCTTGGGAGTGACTATAAAAGAAGTTGCTGCTTCTATCATGAGAGAACATAGCCACAAGGAGACATCTATGAAGCAGAGAGTTAGCCCTTGTTAGACATCACATCTGCTGACACCTTGAACTTGCGTTTTCCATCTTCTAGGACTATGAGCAATTAATTTGTTGTTTATAAATTACTCAATCTAAGATATTTTATTATAGCAGTGTGATGACTAAAACAAAGATATAAATGCATATTTTCGAAAGGAAAGAAAAATGAAATACACTGTGTCCTGTCATCTCCCATTAGCCACATACTTTAGACCTTTATAGTGTACCACTCTCTACTCTGACAAAGAAGGGGAAGTACTGTTACCTTTGTTCTATTGTTTTTAAAAATATATTTAGATTGCAAAAATAACAGAATGGCATTGGTTATGTGGACTTATTCCTAACACTATAAATTTAGAATGTCCCTGCTATGCAAATATTTAGAATTGGCTTTTATACTGAATTTGAAGTTCAATATATGCATTTATGAATTGTCATATATAATGTATTCTTTAAGGTGAATACACCAAAATTATTTATAGAAAGTAAAATGGAAATGTTAAATTTACTAATCTTTATGTACACATATTAGTGGTTTGGTTCTTTCTAGAATTTCACAATATATAATGTTCCATAATTTGTTAAGCTTACTTTATTCTTTTAAAACTTTTTTCCTTTTACTTCTCTGACTAAATTATCTTTGGTAATTTGTCTTCAAGTATACAGATCTTTTCTTCTGTTTAATCTGGTCTTGAAATACTCTTGCACCCCAGTTGAATGTTAAACCAAACTCGCTACAACCTTTAGGAAAATTCAGGACACTCTTGTACCAGAGACCTTGCCCTGGCAGAGCACTATGTATTCAGCAAGAGACTCCCAAGCTCCCCGTATTATCCAGGGAAAGGAAGGGATTGACTTCTATCTTTTTAAACTTGGAGCTCTGCTGTGTCTAGCACAGTCTAGTTACTTGTGGGAAGAATAGAAGAGACAGCTTTGGCTGGTAGACAACATTGATCCTCACCCTTGCTCAATACTGAACTTACACCTTCCTCATTCTCTCTGGGGAGAAAAACAAGCTCTTGTAGAGCCTCTTGTAGAGGCCCAGAGAATTGTGGCTGGGCTGATTGGAGAAAGTTTTCTGTATAAGCTCATTTTGTGAATACTGGGAGATGTGTCAACTTTGTCTAATGCAGACACAAATAGAGTAAAGGAAAATGAAGAATCAGGCAAAGATGTTTCAAAAAAGACTATCTGGATTTTCAGATCTACTGATTCAATAGGAAATATCATTTCTTTTTCCAATAAGGCAATTTAGGTAAATACTTTTATAGGAATAATTCCTTCTTTTAAAATCTTATTCATGAATTTACCTAATAATATAAACAAGAATATACTTGAAGATAAAAGAGAAGCTTGGGACTACTAAAAATGATGAAGTAAAAAATAATTATTATTTTTAAAGAAATGATACCTATTCAGGTATTATAGTAGCTTTTTAAATACTTGAAAGTGTAGATTGTTTTGTAAATGAGTTTTGTACTCCCAAATTATCTGTTTAAAATGTGCTTCAAGTTATATTTCTGCTTATGTCCTACTACTGAATACTGAATTCTAGAATGATTTCAACTATTTATATAGCATTTTTCCTGTCTTTTCTTATTTTTTTGGAATAAAACTCAGTTGTCTTTTTCTTCTCTGCCCGATGACTCCACTTGTATCCAAAACAAAATTAAAAAGCTCTGAATTAAATCATTCCCATTCTTTCAAGGATGGGACTTTAAAATATGTATGAAAAATATCTCATCAAAAGTGTTTTTATTGTTTAATGAATATTTTACATTTGTTCTTGGGTCTATAATAACCAGCATATATTTATTTTCATTTTTCTTATTTTTTGCATCTGCAAACTATTGCATAATCATATTGCCACATTAGCCAAATTATGGAACTAGTGGGATAAAAATGTTTGAAAATATTTTCAACTCCCCCTCACCCTACTACTATCCTTCCCATCTTCTGGTAGCCATCCTTCTACATTAATGAATTCTCTAAAATGCAGTTTTGTATATTGCAGGTAAATATTAAGTTTTCTTCTTTACCTTTCATAAAACTCGGTAATTTTGGTGGCTATTGTTCTTTCCAATTTAATCAAAATCTTGCTATAAATTCACTGGAAAAATTTAGTAAATAGCTTATTTTACACAACATTTTAATTATTATTTTTATAAAATATCCATTAAATGAAAATACATAAGGTGAAGACTAAAGAGACAAATTCCTTTTGGCTTTTTGTTCTTCTTCCCTTATTGCATGGTCACAATGGCTCATCATTGGATCCATATTCCAGTCAACAAGAAAGAAACCAAAGTAGGGAAAACACATACTTCTGTTTTTTTTTTTTTTTTTTT